>NC_081186.1:76564422-76889422 GCF_029867415.1 Vicia villosa | reverse complement strand
CATGGAGTTAATTCAAATATTGAAATCTAAAACTGTGTTTTTTTCCATGGTAAGAAAACACAAAAAATACGTAGTCAAGGTTAATCCAGAGATTGGAATCAGACATATATTTGACAAAATTTGGGTGCCTTAGTAATGAATTGATTTTGTTGTAAAATGGACACGTTCGAATTTTGAAGTCCAGACAATATGAAAAGCATTTTGAATTTTTCATAAAATATGTAATCACTAAATGAGATGTAGTGAACAACATAAGTAACTTAGGATCATGCCAAATAAATGTTACTCCTCCACGAGCATTTAACTTACCACCGCTCAAAATTAAACCCTCCCCCTCCCCCCATATTTTATTAATACCAAAAATATCTCTTGTCAAAAAAAGAACAACTTTTTCGAACTAAATTTTTGATACTATGTTGAAATTTTCCTTAAGTTACAATTAGTTTCGGAAATTTCAAAATTTTTGGTAAAATTTCCCGGAAATTTCAAAATTTCTAGTAAAATTTCATGAAAATTTCAAAATTTCAGGTAAAATCTCCTGAAAATTTCAGGTAAAATCTCTTGGAAATTTTCAAAATTTCTAATAAAATCTCGCAGCAATTTCAAAATTTCCGATAAAAATCTCACTTTTTTTGAAGAATTTCCGTTATGTGCTTGAAATTTCTGATATCATCAGAGAGATTTCAAAATTTTTGGTGAAAACTTTGAACTAGATTATTATGGTCTTTCATACGTTTTAGGGGGATGCTAGGTATAAGTGAGGGGTGGTAAATTAAATGCCCTCCTCCATGCAACAAACTCCTTTTTACCTACAGTATAAGTGAGGGGTGGTAAATTAAATGCCCTCCTCCATGCAACAAACTCCTTTTTACCTACAGCCCAAACTATCTTTCAAAAGTCTTGTTTAGTACACCCTCTATAACTTAGGGTCATGCCAAAAGAAAATCTCTTCTCCATTTCCCACCCCAACTAATAACAAATGATCAAACCATTTTCTTCTACTCACACCCATTTCCTTAAGACACTACGGAAAGCTTTCCACTAAACAAAATCTATTCCAGTAGATCCAACAGACTTTTTTTAGCTTCCTATCTACCCCTGAAAGAAAATATTTAAACAATACCTACAGGAATCTCGAAAAAGGAAAGAAAGTAAATCAGAAAAAAAGACAAAATTTAAATAAGACAAGCCATAGAGATCTAACAGAGTAAACTTAATTTGAATTTGTAAAACTTTTTCATAGGTTGGTTCAAATAAATCCAAGCAATCAAAGGTTCCCAGGTGAACTGAGAATCAAAACAAGACTATCTTATTCATTTTAAAAGTGGTTACTTTGAGGACTCTGCACAGGATCCTGCACTATGGTTTTAACTGAATTTCCCTTGTTTTTTACTTTCCCCCCATTCTTTAAGTGATGGGTAGCTACACAAATATATACAGAAGGAGATCCTTGCATTACATTAATCACGACGCAAATGCAATTTCATGTATGCATTAGGTTGTACAATACTCCGGGTAATAACACGGGCCAACAAAGAAAAGCCACTGCTTTTTCAACCCTAAATTGAAACATAATACACACTACTAGCATTTTTTTTTATCCACACTGCTCTCAGCTCATAAGTACAAACATAATCATAGCCATCCAAACCAAACACTGAGTGGGATTGAGGAATGTTCCAGTCAACAGAAGAAACTTTTCTATTTGCAGCATCCGCATGTAACCTTATCGCATAAGCTCCTAACTGTGACAGCTCAGCTCCTAATCGGAATGTTTGTGTAAATGGTTGCGGCTACCCCAAGCCGCAGAATAAGTTGAAATTGCTGATCCACTTGCGCTTAACGATTGTTTTGCAAATCCAATGCTCTTTCTAGTTACCAACCATACAGTATATAAGAATCCAACCCATCCTGCACCGAATTATTTTCATTTTCACACAATACTAATGTTAGACCAGAGAAAAAGGAGAAAATAAAAAGCAATCTTACAATAAATCCATTGCAGAAAGCTAAATAACTTAAGCATTACATTAGATTTCAGAGTGACAGGATACAATATATTGTCATGTAATAGTTAGAGCTGCCACAGAACCTCTGCAGTGATTAGCATCAGCAAAAAGTTATGTATTTCTTGCAGTTGCAAGACAATACAGTCATTGCAGTCAACTACTTGTAATGTCAGCTGTGGAATGAAGATTGGCTGATTGTATTTTAATGTTAAATTTAATAATTATAGGGTACAATAAAATACAACTTAAAATCCAAGCCATTCGATTTTCATCATATAGCTGACATCAAGATTGTAGGAAATGTCAACTGCAGTAAATCCATTTCCAATTTGTTTCCATGATGAATTTTTTATTGCTGGCATGTGTGGCAGCAATCAAATAATTGGCATATAACTTATATGTTTTTTAATCTCCAATGTTCATTAGGTGATTAGGGAGTTCAGACTCTGAGGTTAATATTAACATATGTAGCACCGATAGTTCGGGTTGAAAGTGTGTACGAGTGCAGGAAATGTGTCCGTGTTTGACACTCATATGACACTGACACCAGTGGTTATATTCCATTGCTTTCATTTTCACAAACTATATCCAAGTGTTCATGTGTCTGTATCGGTGCCATGTTTGGCATCCACATATGTGTTTGTATCAAAAGCTTCATAGGTATGAACAACATGTGTCTAGCCCATGTGCAGTTAGTTACATGCTAAAATGAAAACATTAAAGTATCATGAAAATGTATGCAGTTACCAGCGCTAGTGCACACATACTTAGAGAAGATTCAAGTATCTTTCTATACAGGGTAATGAAATAAACTAGCACAATTATTGTTCTAAAATAATGCCATTCTTCATAAGGAAGTAGTTCAATTGAAATTCAGAATGTTAGCATGTATTAATGTCCAATTTATAGCTAAGGTTTAATCTATATCCTTACTCAAATTAAAAAACCTATCAAAATATTCATAACAATTTAAATAGCAAACAGTATTAAGCAGTTAAAGAGAAAAGAATGAAGTTAGCAAACATGCAGTTACCTGTAGTTATCACAATAGCCACGGTTGTCCAAAACGTTACTGTGGAAATAGCAAATATGGCCACTGATAATGCTCCAATATATGTTGCTGTAACTAAAGCAAAGAAAAGAGCCAAGAATCCTCCAGCTACAGCCAAAGAAATGAGAAGAGAGACAATGATGGCATTGATAGTTGCAACCAGAAGGAGAAGGATAAAGGTAACGAGTCCTGTCAAGGCAACAAGTGCGATTGTCCCAACCTGCAGCAATTCGAAAAATCAAACCTTAAACTTTCATCTGCAAAGATGATTTCACGATACCCCATTTTCTTGACATGATGATTACACTGAAAATATGGATAGTTATGCAGCTTAACAATCACCTTTAGCATGTTCTTTTGAATTGGTATAGAATTAAAAACTACTATGATATTCAAAACTGAGAATGAGATTTCTCACAAACAAAAGTCTCTGTAAACACCAGAGACATGAAACTGAAATGAGATGATATGACATTGTTATGGTTCCCTTTATGGATCGTGCTGACACAGTCTTGGTCTCTTCTTGAATTCACTTCTTGAATTCACAAGTCTTCTTGATGATAATTATTGATGAATTTTATTGTAAATTCCTTTAAATAGACTTACAATAGAAGAGTCCTAAATCCTAATTAATATTAATTAAATTTAAATGAAAATAATATATTTAATAGGTAAACTGTGTTTTAACTCCTAAACCATATCCTAAAAGTACTGAATTTCAAATTTAAAAATTCTGTTATGCTTACTTATTAAATAAAATAATAAATTTCCTATCTTCCTAATTGAGATTGAATAACAGAAAAACTAACTGACTTGAGCCTAACTTATCTTCTAATTCAACAACCTCCCTCTCTCACAGTTGATAAAAGGCACCAAAACAAATTCGATCATTATTCACTCCTCAAACAACCATTCCTACTATAAAGATTTTGAAAGTCGATTAAAAATCCGTGACCGCAATTGTAGTTAATTCACACCGTGACGACTGCAAGACTTTAGTGACCGAAATCACAAAACACTACCGCGACTGTCTTTTAAAACCTTGATCGTGACTGCAATTATGAGTTTATGACCGATCAGTAACTGCAATCACAATTTGAAAGCCTCGGAATAACTTTTCAAACCATCATTCTTACATGCAACACTAACAGTTCAATTAACCACAAATTTGCATTAATTATAACTATTAACAACAGCAATTAACAACTGAATGAAATTCGATTAAACTAATAATCGAGTAAATTCAAATGCAATGGACAACAGTATATAACTACACTCACAAGTACTGTTCCTAGATTGAACTGAAATAGAAATAGAAATATAGTATAGAGCGAGAAAGAGGAGAGAGAGAGAGTAACCGAAATCAGAAGGAGAGGACGGAAGGGAGAGCCTTGACGAGACCAGAGAAGAACACGGCGAGTGTAGTTTCTAGAAGCTTCGGGGATGAAAGGAGAGAGAGAGGTTTTGATCCGATTTGCAGTGTGAGAAGGTTCTGATATGAAACGATGAACGACGTCGTATAGGTTTTCCGTTGTCGTTTTCTTCTTCTCTTGGTTGAAGTTCTCTTCTTCTTCTTCTGTTACTCCGTGTGTTTTCTCCGCCATTTTGCGTTTCGGATCGAACTGGAATTGGAAAATTGAAAACTTCAAAGTAGAGAATTAAGATTGAGAGTGAAGTAAAGTGTGAGCCTGGATACTGCTTAGTCATCATTTTATCATTTAATTTTTTATTTATTGCGTAATGACACGTAGAGGCGGGGCACGTGATGTGATCCACCTGCCAAGGAAGAAAGGAGGAATGGAAGATAGCTTAATAATCAACATCATTACATTAACTTCACATTGTGAAACTTGAATGGCCTTTAAAAGTTGAAAGAGCACTTCACAACAATGGACCAATTCTTTGATTTACTAATTCTCAAATCTAAGTTATCTTGCTAACACCAAGAAATTGAAAGGACACTACGACTCTAATCATAAAGAATCCTCAACTTATGTCATCTTTCATATTAGGGGTGTTCAAAACCAAACCAATAGAAAATCGCAAATCAAACCAAACCAAAACCGCAAAAAACCGCATTTGGTTCGGATTAGTTTGGGTCATCTTTTAACAAAATCGCACGGTTTGGTTCGGTTTGCGGTTTGTATTTTGTAAACCGAACCAAACCGAATCAAACCGCATTATGTTACAACCTAACTTTTACTTACTCACATCCAACCCAAATTTAAACCTATTATACCTTAATATTATGATTACGAACAATTTTCTCATCCTTACACATATGATTTCAGTCTTGATCTTGGCCACATACATATTCCCTCTTTTTCTATAATCTCTACTCTCTAATATTCTTTCTTTTTCATCTTCTCATTTTTATGCAAATGTTTCCTAATTCAGTTTTGTTTTTATCGCACATCTTCTTCTCTAATCTCTCAACTCTTTTGTTTTTTCTCACCTTCAATAATCTTTCGTCTCTTCTATTTTTTTATTTCATTATAATAATTTTTATCTTGTTTTATGCTATTATTTTATGTTTATTATTTCAATTTTGCCTAATTTAATTTTTACATATTAAATGGAAAGTTGTTGTCAAAATATGGCGAGTTTTGTTGTTATTTGATAGTGTATGAATGTCTAAATACAAAGTTATGTTGCCATCTATATGTGTGTATGGCTCAATAAAATATTTGTAAAAAATCGAATCAACCGAACCGAACCAAACCACATTAGTTTGGTTTGGTTTGGTTCGGATTTTTTTTAAAAGTCAACCGAACCAAACTAAACCACACGATTTTTTCTCTTGCGGTTCAGATGATTTTTTCGTCAAAACCGCCCAAACCGCACCGCGAATACCCCTACTTCATACTAGTACTTCAATCAACTAAATATCTTGATGAATCTCTACAAGCTCTAAGCACAAGATGGGAGAAACCCTAGTTAGACAACCATCACCTGAACTTCTTGATTCGAAGCCCTTCTTAGTAAAATAAACTAAACAAACAAGACATATTTTTGTATTTTGATTAGTGGTTAGTGAAACATAATAACTATATACAACAAAAGATGAACAAAGAGGTATCTGATGATCCCCGTGTAGGTGGGCTCAAAGATAAGAGAGGCAAAAGAGAACCAAGCAAGTAATCTTGATGTGATTGAGACAATGCGTATAATACGGAATCTTAAGGTCAAAAGTTAAGGTATGGCATAATGTCAATGATATATTTTTATTGATATCAAAGACTTAGAGGTATCTACAATAAATTCAAACTGATCATATCGGCTTCCATTGCAAAATCATTTAAAGATAAGCTGATTCGTTGCTAGTGTATTTTGACCATGAAATAGTGTTAGTAGCAAGAAAATATAGCAATTGTAGATGCTGATTGTTGTGAAAAACGATACCAATAACAAAGTATAATAGGGAATTAGGGAAGAGAATAAGAACACAAGAATTGGTTATAACTGTTATTCTTTTACTTTCTCTTAAAACAAGATTACAAGTTTACAAGAATAACAAATAACCTCTCTCACCCTAAATTAGGATTTGCAGCTTAGCAATGATGAGAGACTAGTATGCTATTTATAATAAAACCTAACATACTAACTAATGGGCTTTTTCCACAAGGCCCATTACACAAGCCAACTTAATAAACAAGTTAACTTAACAAATAAGGGTTTAAACACTAAACCTAATTTAACATGCTAACAACCCTAGCATCTTCGACACAAGCATGTGAACAACCTTCGACTTCATGCTTAATATTGTCGAACGAAGAAGCTACCCTTCGGTCATACTAGAGTTCGATCCAATATCTCACACTGATTTTAATAATTTACTATCCAAATAAGTTGCATGTTTTCCTTTGCATTATACTCTATAATTGAATAATTTGAAATTACTCTGAGACTTGGCCAATGTTATGCTTGCACGTTCGATTTTCCATGTTCATATCATGAGATATATTTGAAAAGCTCCAAAGATGTCATTAATCAAAATGAAATATCGTTTACGTGCTAACACACAATTTGAATTTGGAATAATTAAACTATAACCTTTATATTTAGAAGTGGTTATTTAATAAGATTATTTTATAAAAAGTGCAACAAAGAAATTTTGATATTTGGAAAATGGTTGTTGTGTTGAAATGTGAATTATTAAATCTCACATCAACTATGAATGAGTAAAATAATGAATTTACAAGTTAGGTGACCAATATATCTAAAGTCTTAATTGTTTTTACTTAGGTCTCATATTGTCTAATATTATTATAAATAACTATGAATGAGTTGTGGTGATCCGTTGCGTATCCAAGTGGTGTGTGTTTCTCTCCACAATATTTGGAATGACCGAAATCAACGTTTGTATCAACAGAAGATTGTTTCTCCCATGCGTGTGATGGAGGATGTTCTATACTGTCTTGAGGAATTTAATCACAAGTATGCTGATCTTGGAGCTAAACATGGTTCACCTAAATCCCATCGTGAAGCTCTGCTGCCAACCGATCTGATTGTGGCCAGGTGGACGCAGGGGTGTTCCAAGATGGCTTTGTTTCGTTTGGTCGTGTCTTGCGAAATCAACGGGTGGAGATTATCTTGGCTGCCAACAAGAAGGATTTTATCACGGTGCCTCTGAATGTGGCGAAGCTGCTAGCTATTCGCTGGTGTCTTGGATTGCTTATGCCCTTAGCTTAGATAGGATCCTGGTACAATCGGATGCCAAATCTGTGATTGACTGTATCAATGGTTCTGTTATTGACGCGGTTCTTGAGCCCATTGCGGAGGATTGCCGAGGGTTTTTAAATAGATTCAATCTAGGTTCTATTATGTTTTTATCTAGGGATATAATCCATCTTGGTTGGAATATAGGTTAATAGTCTAATCAACACAACATGGATCAAATAAACATTAATAAGTAAGTTTAAGCGAATAGTATATCAATTAAAATTAATGAACCAATGCGGACGCACAAAATATAACCACAAAATATCTGAATGTGAAATCTAACCACAAAATATAAAGTATTTTTATCTTAATTTATAATTTTTCTGAGAGATTTTGCTTCTAGGAAACGCATATGTGTCAGTGACACATGCAAAAGTTAGGACAATCACTATCTTTTAGAATAATGTGTATGATATCAATGAATTTTATCCTTCAAATACACACTGACTCTTATAAATGAGTGAAATTAGTTAATTTTTGAGAGAACAAATTTAAATATAAGAAAAAAATTATTACTTTTTTTCTTCAATGGTTTACCTTTGAGAAATACCATTTTTTTAAAAATACTATGGTTCATTTATTTGGGCGTACCTTTTGAAAAATTTCTATATTTTTTTTTTCTCTTCGAGTGCTAACACGAATAACTCATTTGATATATAAACATATTCTTTGAGCATGTATATAGTGAGAGATTTGATAACATATTGATATCTGTGGATAACATTTATTGATATATGCCAATCTCTTAATACAATCAAAATGAATATATTTCTAATGCTTTCATAAATATCACAATGATACAATCAACATTATTATTTAACTTTAATTACTCGTGGTTGTTTGACCATGTGGCTAAGTGAATGAGAGAATTGGGAGGATTTAAAGAGGTGGTGGACTCGGTGTTCCAGGGGCTATGGGAGTTACTGGAGTTACCGGAGTTATTGGAGTCACGGGGGCTACAGGAGTTACTGGAGTACCTGGCCATCCGGGTATGCCAGGAATACCAGGCCATGTAGGTATACTTGGAATACCAGGCCATGTTGGTATACCTGGAATACCAGGCATTGTAGGAATCCCGGGTATACTTGGAATACCAGGTATGGTAGGAACACCAGGTATGCCTGGAATACCGGGCCATGTAGGTATACCTGGAATACCAGGTATGATGAAGGTATCAGTACTTGCTTTACTTTTGGCACTATCGACCTCATTTTGCTTTGCAGCAACCTCAACTGCAAAAGTATAAGCCATGAAAAAGTCAAATCACTCATATTTTTTATCAAAATAATCTTTAAAATACTACTTTTCTACTAATAAACACAAACTTCACAAATATGGATTGTCGACTTGTCGTAGTTGATAACATATATCTAATAATAAATATTTAGGTGCATCAAATCAATTTTACTATAAAAACAACAAGACACTAAGAGGGCTCGATTAAAAATAACTGATTCTAAGAAATGAAGTAAAGATGTCTATCTATTCAAAATACTCTCATGGTTAAGTCAATAGAGAACTCTAAAAAAATAAAAATGTCAATCATCAAATGAATAGATTTGAAGTTGTTAATTTATTCAATAATTCAAAACAAAACAAAAAACTTATTATTTTTAAAAATTTAAAAAATCTTACTCAAGTGTCTAGCTTCTCCCATGGAAGAGATTAAAACAACCGTGACCAAGAGGCCTTGGACGAGCAAGGCTAGCTTAGAAACCATTTTTCAAAAAGTAAATTAGAATCAATTGAAAGTTTTATAATGAAAGATGTCAACATCAGTGTTAAAATGTACTCTATATATAAGAGAGCTAGATGGGGGAGTGAATGAAACCAATCATCTAATCAAGCAATTATTGTTCAAATCTTATCTTATATAAGTATAATATTACGTATTATTTATTAAAATATTAAAATTTCTTTTTAAGTTAATAATATTTATCATCAAAACAATAACGATATTTTTAAGGTAATATTTAATCATATTTATATTAATATCTTAAATATAACTATCCATATGAATAGTTCTTTTTGGCATACAAAATATTTCTCTAATCTCTATTATAACTCTAATCTCTATTATAAGAAAAATATTTATGTTTTTCTTATAATAGAGATTAGAGGAATAATAAATGTTTTTCTTATAATAGGGATTAGAGGAATATTTATAATAAAGATTAGAGGAATATTTTGTATCATGCCAAAAAAAATCATATGTATAGTCATATTTAAGGTATTATTATAAATATTATTATGTTTTTTTAATAATACAGATTAGAGAAATATTTTGTATCATGCCAAAAAATATTCATATGTGTTTAAGGTATTAATATAAATATTATTAAATATTATTTTGAAAACTATTATTATTGTTTTAATGATAAATATTATTATGTTGAAAAGGAATTTTAGTGTAGATATATTATTTATTCATTGAATTTTAAAAATAAAATTTTATTTTATAATAAAGAAAAGAGAAAATACCACCTAATATGAAAAGTAATTCTTTAGAAAGATAACATATTGAAAGTTTTTTTGTTTCACTTTTATAATAGCGTTTTGATTGCTGTATATAGACAATGTTGGAGACTTGGAGTTTTGTTTAAATATTTTAATATATATTTGAAGGTCCAGTATGTTGGAGTTTTATGAGTACTATTGATGTTTTTCAGAGTCGGGTTTAATCTAATATAATGTACAAAACTTTCAAAAATTAAAGGGAGTGCCGGGCTCTATCGATTAAGTAGTCTAAGTAGTTCCTCCCTCCTTATTTTCTTGCTCTCGAGCTAATAGGATTATAGGCGGACCTATCATTTCTTCGATCTAAATTTTAGGGGAGTTAGAAGTGCTTTTGTCTGTAATTCCTTTTGGCTTTGATTTTGCCTTCGGGCCAAACAAGTCAGTGGTCTAATCTAAGGACCTTGAAGCAGGATTCAAAAATTAAAGGGAGTTGGGTTTAATCTAATATAATGTACAAGACCTTCAAAAATTAAAGGGAGTTGATCTTTTCATCCTTAATGTTATCCTAAACCATTATAAAAAGTTTAGAATGTCTCTATCGTTCAGAGAAGTATTTTTGGGTGAATTTATTTTAATTATTTTTCATATAGAATTGAAGAAACATTCCTATTATGTCAAAATTTAATCTGGAGATGCATCTCCGTATACGTAAAAAGTGCATCCGAAGATGCATTTTCGTAAACATCATTTATTCAAACAGTTGTGAGTGATCCGAAGATGCATCTCCAAACGCTTTTCTTTTATATTTCGTGCCAAACCCTTCCCTCTTTCTTCTTCTTCATTTTCTAAAAAATTCCCAAAATAAAACATTTGAGCTCTGCAACATTTATGTTTCTCATCCATTCATTCAAGCTTATATTGTTGAAGCTCTTTCTCCTCATTTCCACCACATCTCAAACATTCAATCTTCTACTTCTCATCAATTTGATTTGGTGAGTTTTAAAAAAAAGGGTTAAATAGTGTTCATCCCCTGCCAAATAAGCGAGATTCGGTTTTCCCCCTTATTAAAAAAAAATTTAGCCTTGGCCCCTTAGAAAACAAGATTCTGTTTCCAGGAACCCCCTATCACCTGTTTGGCTGACTGGGCTTTTGGAATCTTGCTGACGGAGCGCCGTGGCTTGCTTATTGAATATTATGGCTTGCTTATTGAATATTATGCTTAATAACTCTAAAAAAATTGTCTCCCATGAGAACATGGACATAAACCAACCCCCAAACCACTAAGCCAATTCGTTTTAATTGAAATAACATTGCTCCTATTAAACTATATTTAAAGCTGAGTTTAATTGTATAATTTAAAGCTGTACATATATACTTAAAAAAACTGTATGTTAAATAATTATAAAAAAACGTAAATTAAATATTTTAAGTTTTTTCTTATAATTATATAATATAATATATATAAATGTTAATTAAAATGTTTTTTTAATAAAGTTTATAATTAACGTTTTTAATTTTTTTAATAAACGTTTTTTTAATAAATATGTACAGCTTTTTTTAAAAAAATTTAAATAAATTTAAAAAAAAACGTTAAAATTATTCAACGTAAATTAAAAAGGTTTATTACAATTATTAAAAAAAGTTTATATAAATCATTAAAATATAAATTTATATAACGTTTATATTAAAAAAAAGTTTATATAAATTATTAAAAAAAGTTTATAATAAACTTTTATATTTATATAATTATATAACGTTTCCAATAAAAAAATTAAAATCGTTTATTAAAATTATTAAAAAAAATGTTTATATTAATTACTAAATAATACATTTATATAATTATTAAAAAACTAAATAAAATTATTAAAAAACGTAAATTAAAAAAATTTATTAAAAAAACGTAAATTAAAAAAATTTATTAAAGAAACTTAAATTAAATAAAATTATTAAAAAAATGTAAATTGAAAAAAAGTAATATATATATGTTACATTTTTTATATATTACATTTTTTTATATTTATTATTAATATACTTTATTATTAATATATGTTTATATATATGTTTATTTAAATAAAGTAAATAAATTCAGTAATAAATAAATATTAATGAACATATTAAACAAGAAAGGTTTCATGGCCTAGTGGTTGGTGTTGTGCTATTTTACCATTAGAGGAGCGGTTCGAATCTTAGCATTTGCATCTTAATTTTTAATTTTTCTGCTATTTCTACAAGCATCCAAGCATAAGTCCAGCGTGTCAACGTCCACGTATGCAGATTCATTCCAGTCAGCAAGATTCCAAAAGCCCAGTCAGCCAAACAGGTGATAGGGGGTTCCTGGAAACAGAATCTTGTTTTCTAAGGGGCCAAGGCTAAATTTTTTTTAATAAGGGGGAAAACCGAATCTCGCTTATTTGGCAGGGGGTGAACACTATTTAACCCTAAAAAAAATCTATTTACTTTTATGTTTTGATTTTTAGTTAGTTGTTTAAGCTACATTAGTTGTTTTAGGTACATTAGATAGTAGTGCAAACGAAATTGGTAGGCTAGAAGAATATGTATTGAGGTTTTTATGGATTGGTAGGGCAAAAATTGTGTTTCTTCCATAGGAGACTATCGCGGGTTTGTCCGGATATGCATTTTTGGATTTTCTCTGCATTATTTTGGGAGATACATCTCCAGATTGGACTCAGGCAAAAAATTGGTTGATTTTGTGGAATTTGTGAATTTCTCTTGACATGTTGTTTATATCTGTCTCTATTTCTAACCCGGGTGAAATGACTGAAAACAACACTGGTCGAATTAGGATCGGGTAAGTGTCCTAAACCGCGTCGATATGACGTGAGAGAGCAACAACGAGGACCACAAGTTGCTCATTACTCTCTGTGTTTGCTGTTTGGTTGGAAGTTGGCTAGAAACTTCATTTTCCTTGTATAAGGGGGTTTGAGAGTTCAACCTACTAAAAGCTCATAAGTTTATTGGATACTCACAAGATCCAAACCTAGGGACATGACTAAATCGTTTTTGGCTGAACTTGTATAATTCTCGATGTATTCTCTCTTCTCTTAACTTTTATTTTTTAAATATCATTTTCTGCTGCTTTATTTTGAAAAAAATTCTAAAATGTTTTCAAACTCTAAAATTGATCCAAAAAGTTTTTCAAACTCAAGTTTTTTTTGAAATGCACAATCCATCCCTCTCTTGTGTATGAAGTCACATGTCCAACAAATGGTACATCAACCTTCACTCAATAGTCATGGTTATACTTTCGATTCCCATGATCAACTATCTCTTCCTCGTCGAGTTCTTCTTCTTAAGAACATGAACTTTCAACAATAACAACACGATTGTTTCCACCTCGTGAAATCTTAACTAGTTCTTGTCTCCTCTCTCTTTGTTGGTTCTCGTTGTTGTTAGCGTTGTTCATCTAGTTCGTTAAAGTCTCCATATGTTCAGTCAAATCAGTTAGGGTTGTGGTAATAGCTGTAGTAATTCCCTCAAAGCTTGCTTTAGTCACCAATTGATCTCTCATGGATGATCAAGCTACGGAAAAAACAAGAGAAAACCATGCTATGATGCCACCTGACGCAGTTAGTATCACGAAGGATTAAAAAGGGCTTAACCTAGAATGAAAACACAAATTTGCAAGCGGCAAACCTTTTAGATAAAATATTAGAATCCACCATAAAGAGAAAAGTCTCAATTTTTATTATGATAAAAGATGACTGACTGCCACATCCTAAAAGTGTTTAAATACCAATGAAACTAAAATCGGACCAGATCGTCTGGTTCAATCGGAAGGACCATAAAATGGATCCTTGTCTGGTCCATTCAACTCTGAAAAACCACAATGTTCGAAAACCGAACAACAAACTAAAAAACCGAGATAAAACCGACTCAACGGGCTAAAACTGGCGGTTTGAGGGAATTCTCTGGTTTGACTGTGTTTTCTACTTTTCTTTTTTCTTTACTCATATTTACATGATAAAGATGAATAAAATATCATATTTCTGAAAAAGAAATAAAAAAACGCTTGAGGAAGAAAAAATTTAAACGGATAAATAGAAGAAAATGGCAGGGAGATGAAGAAAATGAAAAGCTAAAAGAATAAGAAAACACATACACCATAATGTAGTTCGGTTTAATAGACGAATGAAATATTTTGATTTAAAAAAAACTAATATTGAGAGAGTAGTGTAGACCTGAAAGACTGTTTCTTTAATTTAAGATATTTAAGATTTCAATTTATAGTGGGCTTGGATCAAAAAATAGCAAAACTTAAATAAAATAAAAAGGCTCGGTCATGAGACCAAGGTTCAAGCTAACTTAATACACATAAAATTTTCTATTTTTAAAAACACATTACACACACAAAAAATATATAAATTAATTATTTATGAAAAGTAAATAGAATAATTTTTTTTTTTTATATTTTCACCACCATTATTCCGTTCACTAAACCAACTAATCTAGTTTGGGGTCAGTTTTGACATCTTTATATTAATTATTTAATTATAAACTATTCAATCACAACTCACACTAAAATTATAAAACTTTGAATACTTTAAAAATACATTAGTATTACATAGATTACTAGCGACTTAAAATTAATTAATTACAAATAAGTTAAAATTTTAATTAAAAAATACTAATATTATATTTTAAGTTCTTTCTTATATTTTAATCATTACATTGTATTAAAACATTAGTCAACATATATTATTTAATAACTACTCATCTGACCTTAGTCTGACCCTTGTCGAACCTTAAAATCTTAAACATTGATATATACCAATTCAATGTCTGGCTTAATTTTAATTATCTTGATAAATACTGAAAAGAAACCCTTATATTAAAAATATTCAAAAACATAAATAAAACAAAATTTACTACATTGTGGGGAAAAACATAAATTACTTTAATTGTGAAAAATATTAAAATGCTATTTTTCGATCCTGAAACGAGCTCAAAAAATATTAAAATTCGTTCATCAAATTCACACTAGATTGAAGTTCAAAATCAGAGAAGAATCACATTTCTTGATTCTTAGGGTTTAAAAAACATGAGTGTTTGTGAGATTTGAATGATCTGCACAAGAATGAAGATGAACGACGGAAATGGTAGCTTGAACACAAAGCTTCCAGTATTCCACAGAAAGAATTGGAATCGGTGGTGGATTCATATGCGTGTGTTGTTTGGGGATCAAGATATTCTTAATCTCGTTAATAACGATTACATGCTGATTGCAGAAGATGCAATAGAAATGCAAATATACGTGTAACATGATACAAGGAAGAAGGATCAGAAGCGATTGTTTAATATCCATCATCGTGTGGATCCAAAGGTGTTTGAGAAGATTGCCGGTGGTGATGCATCAGTGAAGAAGGTGAAGTTGCAGTCCCTACGCAAGCAATACGAGAATCTCAACATGAAGAGCAATGAGAATATACCAAATTACATCTCCAGAGTGACTTTGATCACAAATGAGATGAAGGCTTATGGAGAAACTCTCTCTAAACAAGTAATCATAGAAAAGGAACCCAAATCCCTTACTCCTCATTTTGATTACATAGTTGTAGCCATAGAACATTCTAAAGACACTAGCACCATGAGAATTAAAGACTTCAGAGTAGTCTAAAGACACTAGTGTTGCGTCTGACTGAAAGAAACTCTGAAAGGGATTCAGAACAGGCTCTGAAGACTTATTTTGTTAAGAAGAATAAGAAGCAAGCATGACTAGAGAGTAAGAAAAAGAATGTTCAGAAGTCAGAACCTTCTTCTTTAGAAGAGAAGAAACATAAGAATGTTCAGAAGGGAAAGGAGAATGTTTATAAGAGAAAAGTTCAGTGCTACAAATGTAACAGATTTGGCCACTTTGCCTTTGATCACTGGTCAAAAAAAGAAAACAAGTATGAATAAGCCAATATAGTCAGCGGAGAATGAATGGATGAACATGTGCTATTGATGGCATCTAAGAATGAAGGTGAAAAGGTATACTGGTGGTATATGGACACTGGATGCTCAAATCACCTAACTAGAAACAGGCAATGACTGATTGATTTTGAATCTGGTAGAAAGACCAAGATCAAATGTGCTAATGATACGTATCAGAATGCTGAAGGAATGATAAATGTCAGAGTAAAATTGCGTAATGGAAAAACTACTCTGATCAAAGATGTATGGTATGTTCTTGACATGAAGAGCAATCTGATGAGTGTAGGTCAGCTGATTGAAAAATGTTTTTTAGTAACCATTAAGGATAATCTCTTGAAGTTGTATAAGTGTATTCGGAAATTGATTATGCAGTTTGAACTACGAAGAAATAAGACATTCAAGGTGAATGTTGAAAAAACAAACACTTAATGCCTAAGTGCAATAAATGTTCCAAAGGAGAGTGAACCGCGGCACAAGAGATTAGGCATCTGAATTTTAGAAAACGATCAATAATGTTTTAGTAAATGATCAATAATGAATTTATTTTTGTATATAATAATAATGTTATAAAAATATTTTGGACTACATTAAAATTAAAGTGTTATAATAATCATAAATGAATTAATTAATTAATTTAAAAAATTGTAAATTATATAATAAATCAATTTAAATTATAAATACAAATTATTACGCTTAAAAATGCAACTAAAAGAAAAATCATCAATTTAAATGAGGTTACAATTTACAAAAGAAAAATCATTCATTTACTTTTATGCTATCAATATTTAGTTTTATTTCAGCTTCTTAATTCAATCAAGAGCACCAATAAAATCCTTCTGCATCACACCCTCAAACAGTATAAAATGTGTCTGTAAAAACAATAGAACTAAGTTAGAATATATGTAACTAAATGAAAGATGAATTGTAGGAAACTGAAAATTGAAAATTTAAAATGACAAGGATGCAACATATTGAATCTTCCTGATCAGGATGCAATAGAAGCAATAAGTATATCTCATGTATAATAATAATAATAATAATAATAATAATAATAATAATAATAATAATATATAAGAATAGTTGTTCTATGGATAAAATTATATTATCTCATTCGCAAAAATAAAAAAAATTACATATTAATGTGAGAGTACATTACCCTTTAAAATTATTTACTATAACAATTAATAAATATTTTTGTTATATATATATTATATATAAAAATAATGAGAATCTTTGTTTTTAATATAATATTTACCTGTGATTTTATATTAACATATTTAAAAAAAAAAAGTAGATATTGAACTGATACAAAGACAATGAAAATTGAAGAAAATAATATAATATAGAACTAAAAATAAAAATAAATAAATGAAAGTAATTATGAAAAAATAGTCAAGATGAAAATTACAATTAAGATATGGAAACATAGTTTCATTAGTCTTTATTAGTATAAAAATGTAATTATGGTGATAATTGATTCTTTATTAGTTTAATAAATAGTTATTATTAATTGTTTTTTATTATGAACTAGCAAAATACCTGTGCGTCCGCACGGGTAAATTTACGATATATATTTTATTTAGATATACATATAAATTTAAAATTAGTTATTTGATTATAAAATAAATAATGATAATATAAATTCAATTGTATTAAATAATTATGAAAAAATGATGTCTTTAAAATGGATAATGAAAAAAATTTGATATTTGAAAATAACAGTTTTGTGTCTTAAATAAAGGCAAATGTTAATTAAAATAAAATAAGTATTTTTTGATAGTGGCCCGTGAAAAAAAAAAAGATATATTTTTAATATTTTGAAAAATAAGAATGTTGGGTCTCAAATAAAGACAATTGTTAATTAAAATCCCGTGAAGAAAAAAGAAAATTTGACATTTGAAAGTAAGAATTTTGTGTATCGAATAAAGACAATTTTAATCAAAATAAAATACGTTTTTGTTGATAGCGTCCCGTGAAAAAAAAGAGAATTTTTTACATTTGAAAATAAGAATTTTGTGTCTCAGATAAAATAGATATTTTGCTGATAGTGACATGCAAGAATTTATTTTTGACAATTGAAAATAAGAATTTTGAATCTCAAATAATGAAAATATTAATTAAAATAAAATATGTATTTTTCTGATAATGACCAATGAGTTGAAAAGTTAGTTGTATGTATGACTATTTACTAAATGTCAATATTGTATACAATTAGACACCAATAAATAAGAGATTTGCTATGTGTACACTTGTTTTGTGTACACCGTATGCTTACACCGTACATGGCAATAAAGAAAATATATCTTGCACACAAACCAAGGCCAAATAAATTATTAAAAAATGAAAATGGTATGAATTGTGTAGATTAATACGGTGTGAGTGTACCATTGTGGTGTACACTTACCATTTCTGAATAAATAATTAGTATGATAATCATATGCTATTATTATATATATTATATTATTATATATTTTAATATATTAAAAATAATTAGTAGAAAATAAAATAGTTAAGTAGAAAAGATACAATGATGAAATGATAAAAAGAAAGAAATATAAAAGAAAATTGAATTTAATTTGAAAAAAGAATGAGATGGTGAGTTAATATAATTTAAAAATTTTGAAGTGTACTATGTATAAGGTGTTTAAAATAGAATGAAAGATAGAAATAATTTAACTTGTAAAAGGAGAAAAAAGTGAGAAAAGAAGAGAACATGTGGCACATGCTGGTTTGTTTTGAAGTTGTAAATATGTCTTGATTATGAAATGACAAAGAAGTCCTTTTTACTTTGTGATTTGAAGGAACAAAAAGGTTATTATGGAAAAAGTGGTGGCATTGTCTTTTAATAGCTTGACAGTTGAAATGCAGTTGATTAGTTTGATTGATAAGGAATAATTTTTCTATGGTGTGTGTATCTTGGTTGTTTCTCAAATGATTAAATTAAGGTGAACACTCCGGTACCTTTAAGTTTAGTTGGTATTCAATTACATTCACGTGAAATAAATTTTATAATTAAGTATGTTTAACATTTTATTCATATACATAAATTTATTTTATTTTATTTTGTTTACAAAGTAACCAAACCTATTTATTAACGGTAAATCTATTTATTTACTATTTACATTATTTATAATTAATAATGGCATAATTGAAACAGTCAATCATATTAATTAAATTTAATTCCAATCAATTCTATTGATTTTATATAGCATGTTTAACAAAATGTCATTAAATAAAATATCTAATAAATAATTTCAAAAGCAGGCGCATCCATTGAACAAGCAATGCATTTTGAACTTGCATTAGAAAACTGGTGAGTCACTTTTAAAATCTGCATTATAATATGTTAAGGAACAATTAGTAGAATATTCCCGATGCAAAGTTGAGTCTTTTGAAATTCTACATGTTAAAATATTGTAAAAGTAACTCTAATAATTAACCTACCATTAAATCATGATAATTAAAAGATTTCCTATAAAACCATTAAATTATGATAATTAAAAGTAACATGCCATTAAATCATGATAATTAAAAAAGTTTCCTCTAAATAAAATATTTTTATTTTGATTACAATATTTTATAAATTTCTTATTTTCAGAACTATGAATTTGATGGTAGTAGTATTAAAGAAAACCATATCTACAGACTCAAATTCTATTTTATTGTAAAACAGAGAAAAGAATTTAATTCCTAATAGGACTATCTACCTTTTAAAGTTATTTTTTCCTAAACTCATCTCAAACCTTCTAAATTGCCAAAGAAAAAACAAAAAAAACTACTTGCATCACTTCATCAGAATTTACACGAATGTGGTCTGCTTCCTCTGTCTCCGGTAGCCAAACTTTCTACTACTTCTATTTTCTCAATTCTCAATTATGATACGTTGTTACTGAGTCTCAAAGCTTGTTCTGCCGAAAATCTTCTGAAAGCATCTCTGCAAATCAATTTTCTCAACATATCCTTAACAAAATTGTTGTTTGGTTTAAATAAATTTTCAAAACAATTCTTAAAACTTTTTAATTTCTAAATAGCTAACTACAGACAAAGTTTAAATTAAATAACACAAACTAACTTTCATTTTTTCAGATACAGAATAAATAACATAACATGTAGAAATAAATCATACTCATTATTAGAATGCAAAATAGAAGAAATTTGGTTTGTGCTTTTTGTCAGACAGGTTATGTGCGGAACTCAATACCGACAACGGACTCGCAGCCTCCTCACGACTATCCATACGGATCTGACATCCTTCACGCATCACACACGGTCCATCCGATCTTCTTGGCACAGACACCACCGAGATCGAACTTGCCGCACGGATCCGTTCATCCGCTATCTCCAAGATCGAAGCCGACCACAGCGATACAACGACTTCCAACCGCACACCAGATCCAATCACCACCACGCCACAAGAACAAATGAAAGGGAACAATGAAATGTTAGAAATAAGAAACAAAAATAAGCATGCCAATGAAACACTAATCCAAAACCAAGATCAAAGAACACAGAATCAGAAAGACCTCACCAAGTTCTAAAATTGCAAACCGCAACATCATCTTCATCACACATAAAGCCCACATCAAACATTGATCGCCAACTGATATCAACACAACAACAAATACTTCACCTTATCTGCCAAAGAAAAAAGAAACGAATCAGCACCATACAAAACCATTTTTGATACGCATCCGACATTCACCACTTCAAAACCGCAATTCCGAAACTGACACGGAACCACAACAAACTCAGCAACGCGATTTCGCACGTGTCTAAAGAACCGAATCAATTCATGCAAGAAACAGTGGATTGTGTTGATATTGGTTATTATTTATTGGTAAATATTGGAATACAGTAAGTTAAGGATCTGGTAGGTGGTTTAGAATACAGAGATGAAACGTATTGGAAAAGAGAAAGAGTGAATTGTTTCTCCAAATATCTCTTTCCTATGTTGAACGTGCTGGATTTGAGTTTTCTATAGTTTCCAAGGAAGTATTTAAGGAAAACCATAATGAATTTGTTTTATTCTATACCTAAAAAATAAAATCAGGAGTAATTATAGGATTTTAGGTTAATGAATATAGGGATTTAGGTTAATTAAAGGTTAAGTAATAATTAGGCTAATTTTAAAATTATTTTTTAAAAAAGTTTCCTTTTATAGTAACTTCACAAAAGATGAGAATCGATGTGAGCATGACATTTGTCAAAGTTGCTCAAATTCTCATCTTGCTTTTTTTCTATTGTATGATGAAACGTATTGGAAAAGAGAAAGAGTGAATCGTTTCTCCAAATATCTCTTTCCTATGTTGAACGTGCTGGATTTGAGTTTTCTATAGTTTCCAAGGAAGTATTTAAGGAAAACCATAATGAATTTGTTTTATTCTATACGTAAAAAATAAAATCAGGAGTAATTATAGGATTTTAGGTTAATGAATATAGGGATTTAGGTTAATTAAAGGTTAAGTAATAATTAGGCTAATTTTAAAATTATTTTTTAAAAAAGTTTCCTTTTATAGTAACTTCACAAAAGATGAGAATCGATGTGAGCATGACATTTGTCAAAGTTGCCCAAATTCTCATCTTGCTTTTTTCTATTGTATGATTGTATGATATGTAGATTTTTATATAAAAAAAAGGAAAAGAAGTAGTTAGTAATTTATTTGTATATTTTTTACTAATGTCAAGATATCAGTTTTTTGTTTAATGCTATAAATAAATTATTTCGTTTTTTATAAAGTAATACTACGGTTAAACATCATGAAAAACAAAATTTAAATAATAAGGTTTAAAAAAAAAATTACCAAAAAAGAAGTTTTTTAAAAAATTTACCAAAGTGTTTAGGTTTTGTAGGACCCCTAGTGTATGCGCCAAATGAATTGGCGCATTGGTACAAAATTAGGTGTATGCTCCAGATGGTTTGGCGCCTATGTGGATTTTTTTTCTTTTCCTATTCCTATTACACTCATACGCCAAATGAATTGGCTAATTGAGTAAAATAGGATACCAATGCGCCAAATGGTTTGGCGCATACCCCAGAGGGTCCCGCAAAACCTAGACATTTTGGTAAATTTTTTGAAAAACTTATTTTTTTTGGAATTTTTTTTTAAACATTGTTATTTAAATTTTTGTTTCAAACATCATAATTTGGTTCTATTTTATAGTGTAAAACTTCCAATAAAATTAAAAATTATATTCAAATGTTATATATATATATATATATATATATATATATATATATATATATATATATATATATATATATATATATATATATTGTATTGATACTACTTTGAATTTTATATAAAATTATAAATATTTTTATAAAATATTTATTTTAATTTTTTAATTAATATTTACCGTACCTCTTAATATTTGGGGTAAGATCCGTCATTGCATGCAACCAACCTTCTTAAATCACACGCCTTCTTATCAAGAGTGTGTGCAATCTTTTATCATAACTGTTATGTGAGTCATAGTTGAGTCAGCGAAGCTGAGCTGATCTCCTAACCCAAGGTCGGAGCTTGCCCATGTTCGGTCTGAACTCTCACCAAGTTTGTCCATGTTTTCCTGAACTCACCCATGTTCTTTTGAGTACTTTCTAAGAGCTTAGTGAGTTTTAGCCCAAAAGAGCCAAGATAAAGTGATGTCAAGTGGACTTGGGCCTTACCAATAAACTGTCCCTTGAGTGGACTTAGAGTATATGTTTATGACTTGGATGTTTGAACTTAAAGAAATTAAAGTAAATAAAAATGTTTATAAATAAAACAACATAAATGTAAGAAGTTAAGGATAGAGAGATTAACACACTCGAGTTTTCCTAGTTCACTTAAAGTGTGTTTAGTTTAATCATTTCACATTTATTAGTGAATTCCTTTACATTTAATTTTAATGCAAAAATGGATCATTGATTGATGATGAAATATTTGTAAGGTTGATAAGAACTCTTATATAGCTATTATACAATGAGAAACACATAACAATATACCAAAGCAAAAACACCTAATAGAAAACTAAAGATGAAAGTAAAAACAAAAACCAACAAGTTTAGTAGTAGTAGTAGTAATCAATCTAGCAATCATAACAAATTTTCATACATATTTTACTATACATAAAACTAAATTCAAATCCAACTTTTCCAAATTAGCCTCCTTCAAAGTTTCAATGTCAAATCTGGTGTAGATTTTTCTATGTCCACACATGGATTCACCTCAGTGAGTATGAAATTCTGTTCTCCATCAGCCGTCTCCGACGCCTTTCGAAAACTACCCGGCCACAACAACTCCGACTCCTCATCTTCCAAGAATATCGGAAATCCAACGCACCCTTGTTCGAATCTCGTATTGATTTTCGTCTCGTGATGATTATGAGGCCTAATTGTTGTTGGTACTGAAAAACCATAGTGCATTGAGGAGTGTGTTTTTATCCCTAATGACCTAAAAGAACCATGCAAAGGTAGAGATGCTAAACTAGCATTATACCTATCAGAGAAAATTCCCATTCTCATAGCTCTTTTCGCTATTGTTCTCTCTCTTTTGTGTGCATTTTGGTGTCCACCAAGAGCTTGTGAGCTGAAAAACTTTCTCTGACAGTAATTGCAAGAGAAAACTCTTGGAACAGTTGCTGATGCAGGTTCATTGCTGCTCTCAGAAGTGCTTGAGAGTGAGAATCCTATTGAATTTGAGTCTCTAGTTGTTGTTAGTATCTCATTGTTGTTGAATTTGAGAGTTAAGTCAAGAGATATATTATTGTAGTTAGGGTTTGTGATGTTGTTGGAAGAGGCTTCTTGAGTTGATACATTGGAACCAACTTGGCTTGTAACTTCAGATTCATATTCTGCATAAGCTTCCACTTCAAGATCTATGCTTTGTTTCATGATTTAGCAGTGAAGATCTTATTTTATGATCCTGCAATTAACATAGAGAACTAATAGCATCAAAATATCAAAAACAAAAACATTGCATGCAGATTTTCATTCTACAATAACAAACACAGATTCATGACAAAGAAAGGCTTACTTGGGATAATAAGTTTAGAGATGAAAGCTACTTTGAAGCCATTTTATGAGAGTAAAAGAGTGTCATTTTTGAAGAGGAAGTGAAAGTAGTTTGCTTTTGAAAATCACCTGAACACTGCTTTGGAATGGGAGACATTTGTTTTCATTGCTTGTTGCTATGAGTGATTATTATGAGAAGACAGACAGAACTGGTTTTCTTGTTTCTTCAATGTGTCTGAAAGACTAATAAAGGGTGAGGTGAGGATTTAAATATATTTTATCTTGTAAGTTGAATGAATAAATGAATACAATAATAAATTAGAAGTAAATGGAGAGAGAGAGTGATTGTTGGATCACGGTGTTTGTTTGAGTATGGGAAGAATTAGGGAGCATAAAAGTAATAAGAGGCGGAAATGATAATTTGTAAACACAAGATAAAAACACACTCCTTACGACCAGTATTATAAGTAAAGATTATCTTTTTAGATTTATTTTATAAATAAATATTTTCTTTTTAGATTTATTGAGTAATAGATGTATCTGGTCTACATAACAGACAAGATATATTCATTATTTAATTTTGGGATTTTCAAGTTAAGCTAACTAGTAAAAAGTACTTTTTCAATCAACATTTATGCATATTGTACATAGTATAAAGTAAAATAAGGAAACAAGAGTGTATTATGGTCAATTATTCCCACCAATGTATGATTCTCTAACTTTCTCTTTCTTTGTCCCTCTTTCCCCACTTCAAAAGTGACTTTAGATATATAACTCCACAATGTATGGGGTCAGCTTTCAATGTTACATATTTGGTTCCATCTGTCACTTCTTCCAGCATATAATATTCATAGTATGTACTATAATAGAACATATAACATCATTTCTTTTTCTAATGACTACTCCACTTCCACTCACTCACCACCACCACAAATAATTATTCACCAAATGTCCTCTTCCCAACAACCGTTTCATATCTATTTTCCTGAAAATATTTCCCTCTTTTTACATCTTATTAGTTCTTACAAACTCCTTCTTCAATCAAATTATTCCCCACTCCAATATACTCATTACAATAGTCAAAAATGGTATTGGAACGTGTGTGATTCGTTGTTATCTAAAACAAGATAGCATTTTGATCCATGACATAGGATAAAAAAGTGTAACTCAATGGTAATGGATTAAGACATTGAAGAAGTATAAAAGAGAAAGAGATGTATTTGAATTTTGTTAATAAATTTATCTTCTTCCAAACAAATTTACCATTAATATTTGTTTATTAAAAACTTAGTATAATTTAAGACAAGAGTTATTTTATATGCAATCATTCTAGTTATTAATTTATGATTAAAGGGGAATATGTCTTATGAGTTAGATAGAGTTTATTGTCTCTGTAACCTTAACGCAGTTATTAAAGTTTGATGGCAGAATATAGTCAATTATTGTGAATTCTATTTGGGGACGGTTGGTATCTAAGGTTGCTAACTTGCTATGAAAGAGGCCAGTAAAATTGTGACATGTTATCTCAATAACTTTTAGTTTGGGGTTGGGGTATCGGGTGGTGCTGAGGCCATTTTGTACAGTTTCAATATGGATGTAAAATTAGAAATGACCACAAGATAGAAAGTATTTTATTTTTATTTTTTGTAAGTCGCACATGCTCGTAATTTTCTCCTTATTATTCCTATTAATAGATTAGCTAAACATATGTCATCGGTGGAGTACTATGCTATCCAGATATATCTCTTTGTGATTTCCTTAATTCCTTTTGATGAGGTTTACCTGTTTGTTGCAAGACGTGTTTGGATACATTTGAAGAACACACAATTCATTGTAGAGAGCTTTCAGATTTCAAATACCGACATGGCCTTATTAGTGATGTGTTAATTGGCATATTTCGACGGGATAGAGTCTCTGTAAAGAAAGATGTGCTTATGAATTTTTGGATTGACCCACATAATGAGAGATCGACACTTATGTCAATAGATATTCTGAAATACAGAAGAAAAATATTCATGTGTATAACAATGTTGTATCTCCTAAATTAATTAATAAATTTAAAAAAAATGATTTTGTCACATAAAAAGAAATAACAACACAATTTTAATTGTTGTCTATTTGCTTATTATTTATGAATAAACTCTATAAATTATTGTTTGGAAAAAAAATTAGAAAACCAAGTTGACATTATCAACCTATGAAATTGAGGAAAAATAATGGACTGTTTTTTATGGCCTTCAACCTACATCATGAAGCTGATAATGTTTTTTTGGAAGATAATGGGATACAGAAATGTTATTCTTACAATTTATGTGACACCTACACCGTAGTATATTACGGTTTTGATTTTTTTTTTAATATTTAATCATTATTTTTTACTTTATTCTAAAAACAAGCACATACCAAAAAGTATTTTATACAGTGTAACTGTATAAGTGTATGATATTGGGTGTATAAATAGCAACCCTCAATGGGATATATGGTCCATTGTTCCACGCATGAAATTATGAAAGCATCAAGTCAATCCATCAAATATTTTCTCTTTTCAACTTGTAAGACTCACTATCCTTCGTTTTTAACCACGCGAATTGTAATCCAATTGCTTGTGAGCACGAGCAGGAATCAATGTCTCTCTCAAATTCATCATGATTCATAATTCTATGAGAAAAGCTATAATTACACCATTTTGTAACACTACACCGTAATTTGATACACCAAATATACTATTTTTATTTTTTAATAATTTATTTGAACTTTGAGTTATGTGCCAAGCCAATTACTTTGTTGCAGCAATAGGTGTAAGCTACGGTGTATATACAAAATGGTGTCAAAGTAGCACAGCTCTAATTCTATATATTCCATAGGTTAAACTACTCTTACCATAAATATAAATGTAAAGTGAATGCAAATAGGTTTAGAGTGGTACATATAAAATAAATTAAATAATATAGTGAAATAAAAATAATTTTATATATTGAAATATTAATTTAATTACAAGTTTTGCTTACACATGGAATTGTCAGAGAAGGACTTGTGCACAATTATTATATATGGCTATTGGCTACCCTATTAAAGTGATTCAAATGATAAAACAAACTCAACTTCTACTATGTCGTACTGATCAATAAATTGAATTTTCATGAAAGCATGTGTGGGAAGTGATAGCTATAGTACTCTCAATAATAATTTATTTCATGTGAAAGCCTGCAAAAGAAGAAATAAAATTGTAGATTGATGTACTATCACTACAAAAAAAATGCTCATTAGTGACGTGAATTTCATGCCACAACAAGTAAAATCACTTCACAAACTGTTTTTTGCGACGTGACTAATTACGTCGCTGGAGAGCGGGTGGCAACTAAGTTGTGACGTGATTTTCACTTCACTAATTAGTGACATGAAAATCACGTCGCAAATGTTTGCATAGAGATTCTCAACATTTAAGTCAGAGCAGGCGCAGCAGATGGAGTTCAGAAAAACAACTTTATTTGCCACGTGGTTTTCATGTCACTAATTAGTGACATGAAAATCATGTCACTAATAATTATAGTTTTAAATTCAAACGTTTTGTAATAATTATAGTTTTGTAATAATTGATAAGTTGCGGCGTGATTTCCATGTCACTAATTAGTGACATGTAAATCACGTCACTAATTTCTTTTTTTTTTTTAATAATTTCTGAAACCCATTTAATAATTTATATATATAAATTAAATTCATACATTAAATTAATAAACTAAATATATTAAAATATATCAATTAAATTAATAAATTAAAATAATAAAATAAATATACTCAAAATATATAAATTAATAATTTTATAAACTAAATATACTATAAATAAATTTTGAAGTCATTTTGTTGTATTATAAAGCTTTTGATTTTGTTGTAGTAAAAAAGAATGATAGATGCACAGTAAAGTGTTTTTAATATTGGTATTTTTTAAATATTATTTGATATCATGATCACATACTAACTAATAACAATGTCATGTTTGACAGCTAATATATATAAATGTATGTTTGACAACGAAACTAATATATATTAAACTATAATTATTTGAAAATTAAATTTTAAATAAAATAAATCACAATAGTTTTACAAAATATATACAGTTTCATTAAAAAAAATTATCTTATATAATATTTTTATACCATTTATTTTCTTTATCATATTCTATTTTATTTTTCTTTTTTTTTTTACAAAATATAAATTAAAAGCCTAGTCTATAACAAAAAAATTATATAATTTTGTATTAAATTAATCTATAACAAAACAAAACATAATATTTTAACAAAAATCTCAATTATTTTATTAAATTTATAAAAAATATTGTCAAAAATACCTCTTCTCCAATCTCCTTCAACCTTCAATCTCCTTCAACCTTCTTCTCCTTCAACTCTTCTTCAATATTCTTCTCTTCAAAACCTTAAAAAAATCCTAAATTAACAATCAAAAATATTAATTGATGCAATTATAAAAACGAAATTATAAAAATTAATAGATGTAATTTACCTTTGATACAAGATTGGAAGAAATTTGTGGAAAAAAAAATTAGATTTGAATGTATAGATATGGTGGGTATGAGATTGGAAGAGAAGAAGAGAAGAGGGAAAAAATGGGAATGAATAGCTTAGGGGGAAAGTGAAACATGATTTGTATATAAGCCAATCAGTGACGTGAATATCATGTCACAACTTTGCCACGTGATATTCACGTCGCAACCATCTCAACAGTCATAATTAATATTCTCTCACCTGCAAAAGTTGCTTCTCTCACCTGCTCAAGTCAGACCATTTCCCTCTTAAATTGTTGCGACGTGAATTCCACGTCACAACTAAAATTTTGAAAATTTTCAAACTCCCCCCATGTGAACGTCATTGTCTTTTTAATATTTTTATTTTTATTTTATGGTTGCGACGTGATTCCCACGCCGCAATTTTTTTTTAAAGAAACAAAGTTCTGACACCCATAATGTTTACGTTAGGTATATTATTTTAATATTAAAAAAATTAGTGACGTGATTATCACGTCGCAAGTGGCTTTTTTTACCCACATGATAAACACGTCACAACTTCACGTGGCTAGCGAGTGTTTTTCTTGTAGTGTATTGTTTACTTACATTTTTCTAGTCATATAGTAAAATTTTTGTTGGTGCCAACATCAATTATTATGCAAGAGCAAAACTATATTTACTAAACTATTGCTAGTAATTGTTAAAATTTCCTTATATTTTAAGTTTAATATTTTTTTAGTACTTAAAATAATTAAATATAATTAAATTTAGATTAATCGATTTTTATTTTAGTTAAATTTCTAAGATTCCACCACTTCTTGAAAAAAAAAACAATAAAACATCCTAGATATTTTCTTAATATATATATATATATATATATATATATATATATATATATATATATATATATATATATATATATATATATATATATATATATATATATATATACACACACACATTGGCCAACCCCTACTTCATGTTGTTCATCAAAGCAAAAATATATTACAAAATAATAGAGTATGTCTTTGCATCACTATATTTGGTGTATTATGCTAGTTGAATTATTGTTTATCTTCAAAGCACCAACCATGCATTGGCCAAAGAATAATAATTAAAATTAGAAGGAAGCTTGGAGAGAAAGAATATTAGAGAAGCACTTGTCTAAAGGGGTGACAAGGCAAAGTTTATAAAGTACTATATACCTATATATCTTACAAAAAGTACTTTAATAAGAGTATATATCTTAGCTAAATTGGATCCTGCATGATGCTGGTTAAGCACATGTTCAAAGAGGATTAGTCTTTAACACTCAAAAAGATAGAAAAAGTATCAGGGTGTAGTGGAGAATAAAAGGACCTATATATATTATATATAAATTAAAATTAATTTTCTATAGCTTTGTTCTTTTAAAAATAATTTAAATGGCTTAGCCTATAGCTACTAATGTAGCCAATAAGACACCAGCACATTTACAAACTAGATTAGTGATTTTCTTACTAGATTAGAGAGTACTGTGAGATAAATATTAAAATGCATATAAGAGAATAAATAAATATTACTAGTTGTACAATACATTGGAACAATACTTTTTCTCTAGAACTAACACAAGTATAAGACACCGCTAAAGACAGGGTTTATCTAATATGTCCCCTTTAAAAGGTTTTAAAAAATGAAAAATACTAAGTTTACACCAAAAAGCTACAATGCTACAATCACCCTGTATTTATATACAGTTACACATACTTTTGTTTCTTAAGAAATTGTCTCATAGTAAAATGTTTAATCTAAATTACCAAAGTATTTGCCAAAACATTTTTTATTTCTTTGATGATTTCTTTTTATAAATTTTAAAGAAAATATATGTTGGCTACAACAGTTAAATATCATCTCAATACATAATGTCATTCTAAAGTAAATTGAGGGAAACTTTGATGGAGGCTACTAAATTACAAAACAAACGATATAAACGACTAAAATCGATAAAAGAAAAAAAGGGGTGGATCAAAATTGTATAATCTAATATTTAAGGAGTAAAAAATGCAATTAAGCATATTAAAAAAGAAAAAATATATATACAATATTACTCTTGCTAAACTTGGAAACTTGGTAGTGATTCTTCTAACAGCGTGTTGGAGACAAGGATCCTGGGTATTATGTAAGGAAAACTTTTAATCTATCTCTTGGGGCCTCTTATGCACCACGCGCGTTATCAAAAATGTCTTCTGCTTTTGTAGATGTATTTTCGAAAACACGTTTTTTTTCTTCAAAATGTATTTGTTCCGTAGGTACATCTACGAAATCCTTCCAATTAAGTATTTACGGAACAATTTGATGTTAAACTCGCGTCAGACTCTTCTCCTATCTCATTCTTCTCTTTTCATCTTCTCTACTCTCTCAATCTCTCTCAAACTAAAACTATCAAACTTCCACCAAACTTCATTGTTTTCTCTCGAGTTCGACAGTGAACATCAACAACGATCAACACATTCCAACTCGTTCAAAACTCAACTTAATCGGTAAGTTTTTGAGTTATTTTCTAGTATTTCCCGTAGTTTCATTTGGATACACTTTTACGTGTAGAAATGATTAGGTAGTTTTAAAAATATAGTTTAGAGACAATTTAGGTATTTTTTGATGTGTAAAACGGACGATCAAGTCACTAAAATTTAGTTTTTAGAATGCTGGAACAGTGACAGACGCTATTGTTGCGTATTTGGAGCTTCAGAACGATAGGTGTATCTACGGAATAAATGAAACGTTAAGTAGTTCCGTAGATGAAGCTACGAAAGATTTCCATATTTACACCTACGAAATTAAAATTTTTTTCTTTCTCTTTTAATAAGTTAATTGTATTTAATCCGACTTTATTTGTAATAAAATACAGACGTTATGGCCGACCAGTCAGACCAACTTATACGTGAGAGGATTGGACAACATGCCTCTGTCACCTCCTGATGGTGTAGACCCATTGTACGAGGAGGCTGATGCACCTGAGGCGCCTGTGGGCTACCCATGGGGTCCCTCAAATTTATCTCTATTGATAAGGTATGCAGATCATACAACCAGACATTTCTGGAACAGAGAGGTAAAATTTCTTAGTCTTATTACTTTTTTATCCTTGGTGGAAATTTATTATTTTTAAATTTACTTGTTATTAAAAGTGTTTTCTTTATCAATCGTTAGTTGGTTCAATGGTGATTGATGCTGAACTTGGTAGGGAGGACCACAGTTCGATCCCCCGCAACTGTGATCAGGAGGGGGCTGGAACCACTTGATGCCAGAACTGACCCTCGAACCGGACTATACCGGTGGTGATAAACCAAAAAAGTATTTTCTTTGGAAATTTTCAGGAAAGGGCTTTCTAGAAGTTCTACAACCACGGGCGAAAGATTGCCTCTCTGCAGTAGCCTACGGAGTCGTGGTTCCAGGATGTCCTCACAGCTTCTGGGCTGAAGGATCTCTTTCAGATCAGGTACTCTACTATACATAACGGTGTGCTCATGGCACGTATCCATGAGTACAACTGGGAGCAGCAGTACCGGTGTACATCTACTGTAGACTCGAAGAGGGATGCCAGTGGAAGGCATGGACTGTGGCAGGTAGCTGTTCACTCTTAGTGATAATAATCTTATATCCTTATACTTTTTCTCAAAGTCGTTCATTCTATTTTCGTAGTAATGTTTGATCCCCTTGTTTTTTATTTTCATTTCAGAGTTGGATATTACAACACTTCCCTATAATCATTGCCTGGGAAGAGGTTTCTGACTACACTGAGGCCATGCCGCGTGCTAGTGCCTTCGTCCCCCTCAGAGGGAACTAGATGTCGAATCCGTACAAAATTATGTGGACCACATGGCTGTCGAGGACATTCAATATGACTGTGTCATACCCCAAAATTTTCCCATCACATTTCAAGATATTTTGACTCACATGACCTCCAACTAGGATTTTGTTTCTCTCAAGGTAAAATCAGGTTCTAAGTGGACTTCATAGCATCTCATATGTCTCAAAGGATCCCCATACCAAGTTTCAAGCCCTGGTTCACAAGATTGCCCAGTCAAAAGCTCAAATGATCAACAGTCGACTGATTTGACCTAAAAGTCAACTGTGGTCAACATACAGTCAAAACTCATGATGTTTGGTCAACATTAACATTTTTAGGTTACATTCATTTGATCAAGGGTTGATCATGGTTCATCAAGAAAAGCTCCAAAATCATCAAAAGTCAAAGTTTCTAAATTAGGGTTTTGTAGAAGAAAATCAACCGAACTTTGACTTAGCATAACTCTCACCTAGTTCATCAGAAATTGTCCAACCAAATCTCATCCTCAAGGAAATTGAATTCTCTACAACTTTGATGTTAGTTTCAAGCTCAAGAAATGCTTCATTTGAGAGATATGAGCCCAAACATTATCGGTCCTTCTAAAAGTCAACAAAAAGTCATCTTTTTCCAAAGAGTTGAACTTGAACATGGAAGGCTCAATGAAGATGAAACCAAAAGGAGCTATTAGGGGACATCTTGAGATTTCCAAAAAGACCAATAACACCCCCAAATGATGAAATTTGAGAAAGATATTGTAATACGGTGGGAGAACCGACTTTTTGAAATGTTGCGGATAGCAAGAGTCGCCACCGACTTTTATTTTATCCAATAGAAAAGGCTAAAAGAACAGAAACAGACCTTTTTAAAAGACTTTGAGTTCGGGGGGTAGGTTATACAAAGGCTAAAGGAAGTTAATGGAAGAAAATCATATCCCTTCCTTAAAGGATGTATTAGAAATCAAACAAGATAGAATACCTAGTGAAAGTTTAAACCATAAGAAAAAAATTGTCCAGTTTATAAATAAACACATTGTAGAAGATTTGGCCACTGAGAGCCCTTTCGTTTTAACAAATTGAAAAGGTCAAAAGGTAACAACCCTTGACCTTCTAGAAAAAATAACGCACCTAGACTCAAGAAAATTTGGGTATCAAAGGTGAAACTAAGAGGTATGCTTTGCAAGGTTGCTTTGCAGTTTGATGTCTCGTCTAATATTAAATAAAGTTGTGCAAAGTAAGAGGTATACTCTTAAGTATACAATAATTTAAGTCCATGATCCAATAATGTACGATGATGGTAAATATCAACAACAGTGATCAAAGCAAGTGTTTTTTAGGATATTTTAATATTTATGATCCTTAGTGATCAGTTAACCTCATACTGGGTTGAATGGTTATGTTTGTGATAGACTTACCCATATTTTTGTTTGAACTGACTCTCGTATCCATGATACATAGAGAAGGACACACCATAATATGTTGGTATCCCTTTTAAGGGAAGTTTTATCAACGTCTCTTGATAATAGAGGTGGTATACTATTTTAAGGTTGAAATGATCGAAAAACTTTGATTAATATTTTTAAATAGTGGATTTAATTTTTCCTTATCTGAATAAATTATGTTTCCTAACATGAAATATGATTTTCTAAGTGTTTTTTAGAAAGAAGGTGCAAATAAAACTGAACAGTGTTGTAAAAAAGCAATAAAATCTAACACAAAGGCCCAAAATGCACCAAGGAATCTGACTAACGTAAGCCCAAGCGATTGGAACATTAAGGCAATCGTTAGAAGAGCCTGGCACACATATTGTTAGGTCAAATCTAAGCTAAACATAGTCTCCAAAGAAATAACGTAAATCCTACCATTGATAATTAATGCTTAATATGAAAGATTTGATTTTCCAATTAATTGGAGCCTATAGCCAACCGATTGACACACCTATTTTGGAATGATTTGGATCTAATTTTCAATCAACACAATCACTACTAATTGCTTTCCCAAAATACATGACCAAATCATCAAGAGGATCACTATAAATAGGTATGCTCTTTCACTCTTTCTTGTATCTCAAAATTTCATCACTCCCAGCATCTTTCTTGTGTGACATCTCTTTCTCCCACCATATATATTATCATGGCCTCTTCAAAGAGTCGGAAATTTGGAGATGTCCCGATAAAGGATGTTTTCACCACAAGAAGACAAGATGATGATCCTAGGAAAAAATGTGATCCAGTCGTGGTACATTGAACTAGGCTTCTTGAGAAGTTACAAATCATATCTATCAAGCCTTTCTAAGAGAATTCTTCACACAGGTACCCGGTAAAACCTTCCCAAACCTTGTAAGAGAACTATATTTAAATTTAAGGATTATAGGAACTTCCCTAAGATCATCAGTATGGGGAGTGGAAATAGATATCCACAAGGATAATTTTGGACGAAGTATTTAGTTGCCTATTGAGGGAAAATCCTATACTTATGAAGGATCTGTAGGTTGTAATAACTTAAAATGCTCCATAACCCCAAAATACCTTGTTATCAATTCCATAGTGAAAATAAAGTTTCCCTTCAAATCAACCTTCTTAAAACCAAAATTTGAATCCTCCACTACCTTCAAACAAGAATTCTATTTTCAAGGGGCGTAAATCTTAACTATGTCATCAGAGATGATGTCGTACCCCTGTGGCTATTAACCCAAGAAGTTTGAACAAGCTAGGTAGACAGAATTTTCTTCCACATGATTCGACTAAACAAAGCCATGCAACAAAACTTCCTTATAGAGCATAATCACTAAACTCCTAGAAACATTCAATATTGATATCGTGGGAGAAGCCATTACTCAATCAACCATATGATTAACCACATAACCCTCAGAGAGATAAAGGTCCTTGTTAAACATGGAGTATTTCAAGATGACCCAATAATCAAGGAAGAAGAAGAGCCAAAATAAGTAGAGGACACAATGATCAACAAAGTTTTACTGATACATCATAACTTATACTAGCAATTGATTGACACTTATAGCCAATTGATTGGGTTAGTGAAAAAATGTTCCCTAAATGTTTAAGACATTGTCTTAATGAATGGTAACAACTATATATATTTTCCTTTCATTTAAAACCTTCTAAACAATTAATTTTAGGCCAAACGATCAATTGGTGCATGATGCCAATCAATTGGCTCATCAATTTTGGCCCTAAATTTTTCATTTTTTGTGATAACCTCTAGCCTATAAATAGAGGTCTCTTCCCTCATATTTTCACATCAGAATCATGAGTTCTCATGTCTCAATCCTCACTATCTAAAAATATTTTCACTTTCTCTCACTTAGAAATTTAGTCATGGTACTTTCGAGAAAGGTCTTTTGCAAGTGAGACATCTATGTAATTATAGAAGGGTAGTATTGAAAATTCACCAAGGAACATATTTATCTTGGTTGAATAATTTATCCAATTAGAGATTAATTATTTGGGTTTGAAGCTAAACCCTTCAAAAGCTTTGGTTTAAAGATTTAGTTACTAAGTCGTCAATTCGGTTTGAAGGCTCAGCCAAACCAAAAGCTTTCATCAGTTTGAGATTAACGTGATATAAAATCTCATATTGGTTGTGATTATCCTGTGTAAAACCTCGGTTGAGTTCGTAAGCTCAACCTAGTTAAAAGATTTCTAAGGTTGGAGATAAGACCTGCAAAAAATCTCATAGATTGGTGGTCAGCCCGTTAAAACCTCGGTTTGGTTTGTGAGGTCAGCTCAATACAAACACTCTCATTGGTTTGATATAGCATGTGTAATATATCGATTTAGTTCAGGAACTAACTGCTTCAATCCATCATTTAGAAAAAAGACTAACCGCTTCTCTCCTCTGTATACTTTTTTATATAAGTTAGCCAAAAACATCATTTTTCTTGTATGAGGAGGTTCGGGAGTTCAACTACTTAAAGCTCTTAAGATTTACAAGATAATCTCAAGAAAAATATTAGGGAGAGGATTAGGTCTTTTATTTTTGACAGAATATTTATAATTCTTGGGGTTATCACTATATCCATTAAGTCTTTACTTTTCACATTTTATTTTCACTGCTAATTTCTAAAATCTTTTAAAAATAATTTTAAACTCTGAAATTGATCCTAAAAGTTTTTCAAACTACCATTTTTCTAAAACACACAATTCACCCCCTTCTTATGTATGGAGTCACATGTCCAACAAGATTATGTTAAAAACTACTTTGAGGATTTTCCACATGCAAGCTCAATTATCCCACTCATGGTTAAGGTGACAACCGAGTCAGTCAATTTGCTATAGACTGCATCAAGGTTGATGATAATTTATTTTACATCGTATGGTGAGCACTGTCAGACACGACACTTGGAGGTGATATCTTGGTACTCTGGATGGTTGACATGTGGGTCTACACTTATGCACCAATATCTACTTGAGTGAGTATTATAGCATTCAAGTATTTCTAGGGTATGTCCAAGGACCCCACATTTGCTACTCTAACCACTATCCCTTACAGAGATATTTATGCGACATTTGCAAACTACCATGAGCATCTAGTGGAAAAAGATGTGCGTAGTGTGCCAGGTACTCGTACACGGAGTACGGTATACTATTGCATCCAATGTTTTTATAGAGTGTTCAATCCTTACATGACACTGGAGCCAGAAGGAGATCCACCTAAGACAACTCATTAGGGGTTACTAGAAAAGGAACAAGTCACGGAGGATTTGTCATAGATGCAATGTGTATATGTCAATGTATTGTTACACTTGGAAGAGATGTCATTAATAGAGGAGAGTTTCGGGAAGACACTCCTAAGAGGGTCACTTTGGATGGAATATTATCAGAGGCACGACTTGTACTATAATATAAGAGGAAGAGGAGTAACTCGAGTATTAGATATATCTTGTAGTTGTATTTTCTTATGTAAATATTTTGATCGATTGAGTGATACATGATTGTCGTTTGTTTACAAATGAGTTATAAAATTTTCTCTTAGTTATGAATGACTTATATGTACGACTTTTTGTGTTAGAAAACAACTAGTATATATGAAGAGCAACTAGTGGTAAATAGTTAACTTATAACAATCAATAGATGTAATAGTGCTATTGGACAAAACAAAATTTTTGAGTGTTCTATTATGGTTCATAATAATGTCCATGGATTCTTAATACTTCCCAGAGATTTGTCTGGATATTAAAATCCAAATTCACCCTTTTGTCACGAAATACACACCCAAATAATGCTTACAATTTAGTTCAGGGGTTTATCCAGAGATTGAAATAAGAATTCCCTCTTTGTTATTACACATACATGCAATACAAGTAATTTTGCACTTGAATATGGTACGTCCAAAGATTGAAATCCAAATTCCAATATCATGTATCCGAATATATTTTTTACTTAGATGGAGGTGCATTTATGATAAAGAGATTTATTGATTTATTATATTATAGTGTGTTCGAATTTCAATATTTGGACGATGGCAAAAGGGATTTTCGAATATCCACAAGATTTGGGAATTTTATAAGTTTTTATCGATTTTTTTGGGAAATTCACGAGTTTATATCAGATTTTTGGGAATTTCATGAGTTTTAACCTGATCTTTTTAAAATATCGATGTAAAAGCATTGATTTTACACCTGTTTTTTAAATAAGTGTAAAATTATTTTTTTTTTTCAAAAATCTATGATTTTATACTGGATATTTTTTTTAAAAAAAACCGATGTAAAATCATATCTTTTATACTTGATTTTTCAAATATCCGGTATAAAATTATAGATTTTTGAAGAAAAAAAACTATGATTTTATACCGATTTTTTAAATATACCAAAAACTACAAAGCCTAACAGATTTATTTTCAAATATCTAGTATAAAATTATAGATTTTTGAAAAAGAAAAAAAAGCTATAATTTTATACCGGTTTTTCCAAATATACCAAAAATTACAAATCGTAGCAGATTTATAAAAAAATCGGGTAATGTTAAACTTCGTTATTTTATTGGCCTATCGAATATGAATCACAAAAAAATTAAAAAATTCAGAAAATTATAAAACATACATATTGGACTTATAGAAAAATTCGGTAGTGTTAACTTCCTTTTTTTATAGGCCTACATGATATAAACTATGGAATTTTTAAAAATCAAATAAAAATATATTAGATTTTTAAAAACATGATAGAAACTCCTATTGAATTTTTAAAAAACTGATAAAAGAGCAAAAAATTGTTTAGTATCAGTCAAAAAAAAGTATCAATTTTATAAATATACTACCGAGTTTTTTTAAAAATTTTACTGCATTTTTAGAGTTGATTTTTTCGACCAAATTGTAATTTTGAAATGAGATAAATAATAAAAATAACATTTTGATTACCGAAAAAAATAGGAGGGGTACCAGATTCAATTTTAGCAGTGGCAAATCAAAATCTCATTTCCATTTAGTTTGTGGGTCTAGTCGGTACCCAGAACAATTTTTTATTTGAAATTGGGATATGCTACAAAAGAAACTATTATTTAAATTGTTAACAATTGCTACATACACCTTACATTTAATGTACCAAACACACTATTTCTATACTAGATTGTCATTTTTCTATTTTTCCTTTTCCTCTACGAAAACTTATTTTCTGATAATGAAAGTTTTTAAACCGTATAAAATAGAGTTTGTGTATGAGTCATGACCATATAAATAAAAACAAAATATTGATATAAATTAGAAATGTTAAATTTACATTAACTAAGTAATTGGACTCGAGTGGTAAACGAGCTCCTGCTAAGGACGATGTTCGGAGAATACCGAATTCGATTTCTGATAAAAACAATATTTAATCAGTGCCATGACTTCTCGGCACAAACTCTAAATTACTAGTAAGATATATATTATCCACCAATCATTTGACACTCAATATTGAGACTTGAATTTAACTCTATGTGAAACCAGTCAAATATTATCCACCAATCATTTCACCCTCAATATTGAGACTTGAATTTAACTCTATGTGAAGAATGAGATGAGTTCTTATTAACTAGACCAACTAGAGTTGACTTATAAATTTGTTTCTTCAAAATAGAATAAATTTTAGGCAAAATTATATTTTCAATTTTGTAACCAACCATACATTTTAAATTGATAGAAAATATCAACCATATACCGAATAACATCGAAATACAACCTACTTATCGGCTTATTGGAATGAAATGAGTACTAATGATGTTTGTATAATGTGCAGCATAGGTTTTGAGATGCTTGAAATGCCATGAGTTACTTTTTCCATGGCATTTGCATGATCACTGCCTTGCCCCGTTTAGAGGATATCATTTTTACTTAGAGAAAAAAACAATTCTTCCACATTTGTTTGTTATGTAAGTTCTGGAATTTTGAAATTTTTAACGATGTTTCGACTTGAACTAATTTTTCATAAAAAATTTGTAAATTTTTTTAATGGTAGAATTGAAAGAGCTCATTCTAATCTATCATATAAGAAAAGTTTGACTTTTCCTCAATCCTCAAGCATTCCACATCAGCAAATGCTTCCACAATTTTCCACGTCATCCCCTACTCTTCTTCATACTGATTCTGTGCGGCAGTTGCAACGTTTGTCATTTGTAACGTTAAACCTCCATCATGCAGCAGCTATAGATACTTTAATTCTCTGCCCATCCACTTTCTAAATTGCTATGCTTCATATAATGCCTTCATCTTTCTCTTATATCGTTCTTCTTATGATATCTGTACCAAGGGCGGATCCACATTGGGCCCATGGGTTGTAACTGCACCCCCTCAAATTTTACTTCGTGCTTTAATTTTTAAAAAAAATACATACTTTGCACCCCCTGAATAATTAAACTTGCACCCTTGTTTTTATTCACTTGCTTTTTCCAGTCTCACTCACACGTTACAACTTGCACTCACTCTCTCATTCGGTTGCTTTTTTATGTCACACATAAATATCATTTATTATAATAATAAGTTGATATTATTACATTAATAAGCTATAAGAAGAATAAAAGCTAAAATCAATAGAATTTGCCTGGGCTTTTAATAGACACATCATGTTAATATGAAATATATAATTTGAAGTTCCAAATTATATATATATATAGTTTAATTTATAATATTTTAATTAATATGAACAATAATTTATATATCTAATTTATACAATCTATTTTCATTTTTTAGTAATTGAATATTATAACTAAAAAAAAAATTCGTAAAGTAGATTAGTGATTAGAATTTCACCATTTAAAAGAGTATATATAATGTCATGAGTTCAAATTAGCGTTGATGTTTTCTTTTTTTTATATATAAAGTAGTTTAGTGGTTAAAATTTATTATAATTTTTTTGGATTAAATATGTTTTTAGTCGGTTTAAAATTATTAAAAATAGCTTTTAGTCCCTATAAAAAAGGTCGACTTTTAGTTCCTATAAAATAACTTTTGCACGCATGGAACTAAAAATCGACTTTTTTTATAGAAACTAAAAGCCAAAAATTGAGATATTTATTGCAACCAACAACATATTTAACTTTTTCTTTTTATAAATTGATTAGTCTAGAGAAAGAGATCTAACAAGTATATTCGTATATTTTATGTTGTAAATTACTAATTTATAATAAAAAATAAATGATGTAGTATATATATATATATAAAATTAAAAAATTATATTTATTAAAAATTCTTGCACCCGTTGATCCAGGGTCTTGGCTCCGCCAGTGATATGTGCATGCAGTTTTGTTATTTCCTTTCAATTTCGGTAATAAAAAATTTCCCTAATTTCTCTAATTTTTTCAATTTCTTCTTCGTTCTTCTTCACCCTAAGCCCTAATTTGTATGAAATTTTTCGCCTGTTTATGGATCAGATTTCCTTCATGTTCTGTGTATGAATGATGTTTATGGCGCGTTCAAATTCACGGCAGTATGGTGGCGGAGATGCGCAGAATGCAGGGGCGGTGCGGCGACTATGCATCACATATAACACCAGCTGCTATGGATAGGCGGGAATCAAGATTGGAAGAGCTTTTCCAAGGGCGTCCATTTGATATGTTTGATGCTGCTTTATCAGATACGATTTCCAAATTTCCTGTGATATCCATGTATGGATAAGTTTTGTTCACCAAACTAGATATCAACATGAAAACCATTGTTAATGTTGTTTTTAAACATGCTCTAACATGTTATATGGATTATCAATAATTTGTCTCTGATAAACCTGACTTCAACTTGCTCTAAACTCTATCGCTACTGCAATAATCATATCTGATTCTAGAATGGCTTTTCTTATGATTCATATATATCACATTCAGCGTTAATCTTTTGTTTGTGTTGATGCAGCCATTTAAAGATATGATAGAAGGAATGAGAATGGATCTAAAGAAATCAAGATACAAAACCTTTGATGAATTATATCTCTACTATTACTATGTTGCTGGAACTGTTGGTTTAATGAGTGTTCCAGTTATGGGAATCTCAACGCATTCGCAAGCCACAACTAAAAGTGTATACAATGCTGCCTTGGCTTAAGGAATTGCAAATAAGCTGACCAACATACTCAGAGATGCCGGAGAGGAGTAAGTTCAAAACTATCAATGTTTATGTTCAATTCATATCAATGTTTATGCATTTTTTGAACTATTTAACTGGAATGGAAACAATGATAGACTTGCTGGTCTGTACTCAATCTTACTATGAAATTCTGGAAAATAAATTGGTGTTCTCATATTATTTCTTCCAATGTTACAAAACTGGTGCTAACTTTGTGTTACATTTCATCTTTTGGTATCCTGTATCATTATTTGGTACATTGTTGCTGTATCAATGTATCCTCAGGTGAATTGGGCAGAGAAGGTGAAGAACTTATAAATGTGGGAAACTGAATTTGGTCTTCACATCTATAGCATATGTGTTGGTCTCATTCTGTGCGGGGCATTTCTTTATTGTTGAAAGCCAACTGAAATTTGCAGTTTATCCCATATATGCTGCTACATGTTTGCCTGTCTTATTTTTTGCTTTGGTTCAACTCCCTCAGTACTTTGATCTAGCTTTGGCTATGTTTCGAAAGGTTCCTCAGCGCAGCTACAAAGTGTTTTTTCATGAGATGCACTATCATTAGTCTAAGTCACTGTTGTTCTTTCATAAGTAGTAATCAAATTCTTTAGACAATTGGTTGGTAATAGATAATTGCTATGAAGCACTTTTAGTTCTTAGTGTGCACTCACTTTAATCCATTACCATTTGGTGTATATTTAATTGACATTACAGGAATATTATTTCATAATTTCATCTTAATCCATTACCATTTAGTGTAGTCAACAAAGACTAATCAATTTATTTGATCTATTTTATTATTATTTTATTTCCTATCATTAAATATCATAAGAGTCATTTGTTTGTGGTAGAAAATAGTTTTTTTTACCAAAGAAAACTCAACTTCTTTCATTCAATAAAATGGAATCAATACAACGAGGTATATAACTAATATAGCTACGTCTAGACCAAGAATTGGCCGCCTTTGATAAACAATGAGCAACTATATTCGCTTGACGCTTAACAAACTCTACCTCAAAGTTTGGGAAATTACGTAACAAAGGCTTAATAGAACGAATAATAAAATTAAATTTGGAACCACATATATTGTTTGCGTGGATTGCTTGCACCACTTGTTGCGAATCACTCGCGAACACAAGATGAAGTGCTAAAGACGAATAATAAGTTTATATTTGAGTTAACGCATTTATAAGTAATAATTTTTGTTTACAATAATTTTTTGTTATATTTTATTTGTTGCAGTTTAAATAAATTTATTATCTAATTAAATTGCATATGTAATTAATTTAAATAATTATATTAAAGAAAACCAATCTGTATATTTAATACTCACCTATTCTACCATCACTATAACCACAAATTAATGATATGTGTGATTTTTTTTGACTTAATTTTAGAGTAAGAAAATTATATCAATATGTGAATAAGTTTTTAAATTAATTTATTAATTTATAGTTATTTAAATCAATTTACGGGAAAAAGTTATTTATTCATTCAATTTTTTTATAAATAGTATGAAAACAAAAATAAACTTTAGGTTTAATTGCAACTTTAGTCCTCCTATATAGAAATAAAATGTAATATTGATCATTTTTAACGAATATTGAATAATAACGGGAACATGAAGTTACAGATCAAAATATTGAATATTAACCAAAACATGAAGTTACTAATCAAAATATTGAATATTAACGAAAACATGAAGTTACTGGTCAAAATATTGTATATTAACGGGAACATGAAATTATTGATCAAACTATTGAATATTAACAAGAACATGGAATTATTAATTAAAATATTGAATATTAACGGGAAGCGATGTTAATATGTTGAAAGTAAATGTGACTAAGTTTAGTGCATTGGACAATCGACATTGTGTTGTGTATTCTTTATGCATGAACATGAAGTTACTGATCAAAATATTAATACTAACGGAAACATGAAATTACTGATCAAAATATTGAATAATAACAAGAACATAAAGTTATAGATCAAAATATTGAATATTAACAAAAACATGAAGTTACTGATCAAAATATTGAATTTTAACGAAAACATGAAGTTACTGATCAAAATATTGTATATTACCGGGAACATGAAGTAATTAAAATATTGAATATTAACGGGAAGCGCTGTTAATATGTTTAAACAATGTATGGTCATGTTCTTGTTCAACCTTCAGTTATATGGGCCTTTCAACAAATAGTCCATTCATTTTATAGGTTATAATCCATTCATTTTCTTTACACATATTATTTTTCAATGAACCTATACATTTCTTAAATGCAATCTTAATTGTATTATTCAATTTACAACAATATCAATATTATTTTCTTAATTTCTTTTTATTTTTACTATTCGATTTTTATTACATTATTATTTTTCCAACTTTTCTTCTAAATCAATTTTTTTTATTAATACCTTTTATTTAGCTCATTCCAAATGTGCAAAACCGACGGGTACACGTGCGAACGCACAAGTATCACACTAGTTTTAAACTAAAAACTTGAAACAATTTTGACGAGTCGAGAGGAGTATAATTTGAAAAAGTATTTTCTCACTTTTAAAGTAAGCCCAAATCAGTGTTTTAAAAATCGGACCGGTCATCAAACCGGTGAGGGTATTGGATCACTAGTTCATTGGTTGAACTAGTGGATCACTGGTCGAACCGCATGACTAAATCGGATTAAATCGGATAACTCGGTTGAATAAACCGGTCTCTATTGCAATACTATATATTTATTAAATCGGTCGAACCAGATGACTTAGTCTCTAAAAATATCACAGCACCTACAAATTTTACAATTTTAAAATATCATAATTTCACATGTTTATTTTTTACATTCAAATTCTAAATATAATCACCACTCACAACAAAATTATACAAAATATAAATTTAAATAAATTTTAAACCAAGTCTAATTACAAACAAGGGAAAACTTGTTCCAAATAAGGTTTGAATAAAGTCTAATTATATTTTAATTATATGTTTTATAAAAAAATCATGAAAACGGCGTCGTTTTGTGCGAAAAAAAAAAGAGTATGCATTTGAACCATCGGTTTTCTAAAACCGCCGGTTCACTGGTTTTTTCTGGTTTTAACCGATTTTGGTCGGTTCTTACCGGTTCAATAGCATATCTGGTCCAACAATCAGACCAGACCAGTGAGTCCTTCGGTTCCCGGTCTGACCGGTCCGACCGGCTGATTCAGTCCGGTTTTTAAAACATTGGCCCAAATTTCTAAAATAATTTTATTTTCACATATTTTCTTATAAAATATATGAAATGTAAATTACATTTGATATTTTTAACGTAAAAACAAAAAATGTGAAATTTTCTACATATTATTACTAATAATCCAATATATTGAAATTTTGGAACACTTTCATAAGTTTTTTTCTACGGTAACAAATGTAATTCATTTCATTCATAACATTAGTAAGATGACATAAGATCATGATTTTGGGAGCTAGCGTAAGATAATGATGCGCCTGCTAAGAAATGGGCAACACTATTTATTGTCTCCTAATTAAATTTATCTTAAAATTTGATAAATGTATAGAGAATCTTTACAAATCTCAAAGATGGCGTAAAAAATGGTGTTGGTGTTGAGCCTCATAACGATGTCGCCAACCAGTTGCTTACAATCAAGTTTTATAGACACATTGGATAATGTCATACTTCCTAGCCATTTAATCGCTTCTTTTAAATCCCTCGCTTATGCTTCATGAGTTTGTGGTAATCCTCAATACAATGTTGTCATATCTTTTATATATTCATCGTGTTGTCCTCTGAAGCATATTCTCAATCAATAACATCTTTGCTTCTTGAAAATTGTCGCATCAACATTACACTTTAATGCCCTTATTTCTAGATTCTGCTACCTGTAATGCTCCTGGTTAGCTGTTTAACTTCCTTGTTGCATCGCATGGTCCATGCGTCCCTCATTGGCTCGTGCTTGTTGCCAATGCAATAAAGATTCCAGCGCCATATGCATAGTCACGCGTGCATTCATCATGATCTCGTTCCATAACTTATCATTCCATCACTTCCATATACCCCATAGGGTCATGACAAAAGAGAGAGTTTGATGGTTCTTTAATTGTTCGAGTAGTTGAAAAAATAAGGCAACAAAGTCGTCTACAACCTCTAAATTTTCACTATTGACGTGCCAAAGTCCAGCTTATTCGCACATCAGTTTAAACTCGTCACACACAAAAATAAACATATCAATCATTTACATATGACCACTCACATGACACACATCGATCGCCATATTGCATTCCTCGACTTTGAAGTCGATATCGCATTGGTAAACGACTGCATGCTGCCCTCCATAAGAACACCTTCACCTTTTGGGGTATTTTGATGCTCCAACGCTTCTTCCAATTTCCTTTGATATGAAAGTTGATGTTATCCATTAGCCTTTCAATGATATACCAACTATTGGAGTTGACGCTATAATCACCATGAAGAGGGAAATGCCAAAAACGTTCATCTCTTTCTACTTCTTCTATAATAGGTAATGCTAATATGCATTGTGCACCTCGTTGATTAAAAAGAAGGTTGATTATTTCTTATGTCTATCCATGAATTCCAGAATCAATTAAATCACTTACTCATATATTTTTCGTCCTCATAACCATGGGGCTCGTAATCATGCCTCTGATAACTACCTATGAAGCGTTGATACTATGCCAAACAAAATTAAGGTTATGCCCTAAACTTACATTCACAAACATCCCCCTTGGGAAATATCTAGCATTGAAGACTCGAGCAACGATAGTATCTCTATTAGTTTCTAGACGCCAACCTTACTTCCCTAGCTTAGCCAAATTAAACTCTTGCATATTTTAAAAACCCATGTCTCTGTGTTCCTTTTGTATGGACATTTTTTCCCACCTTAACTAGTTTATTCCTTTCTCATTTTGACGGTTTGACCCTAACAAAATGAATTCATTAATATTTTGTCTATTTCATCACCTATGGTCACCGGTAGTAAGAATGAACTCATACAATATTCCAGGATTGATTGTGCAACAGATTTTGTAAGTACCTCTCTTTCCGCTTTTGACAAATGTTTTTCTTTCCAGCTTTGAGTTCTTTTACATCTGCGACCGTGAATGTGGTTAAAGACTGATTTCTTCTTTCTACCAACCATCAAAGGCATGTCTAAGTATTTGCCATGTCTGATGTTTGTTGTTACTTGTAGGATACCTTTGACCAATTCCTTCGCGACTTAATCTATGTTTGAGCTAAAGAAAATCTCCGACTTTTGTAAATTAATGGATTGTCTTGATGCCTCCTCGTATTTTTTAAGAGTATCTGCTAACATTTTTTCCTCCTTTTCATTTTCTCAGCAAAACAAAAAATAATCATCAACAAATAACAAGTGTGTAAGAAGCGGAGCTTCTCTACACACTTTGACATAGTGGAATCACAAATCCAGCTGTAAAGTTCCCAACGGTCATGGTGGAAATGGTAGATAACAAGTACAAATAAGACCGTCCTTACTCCACACTATAAGAGTAGAGGTCATAATTTACGTTTGTATTTTTATGCTCACCATCACATGCAAGCCATTCTTGATCTTTGTCTTCTGTGTCTTTAGAGGCTTTTGATTGTATGTGGAAGGAGCAGAATTTGAGTCTTCTTAACCTAAGTTTTTTGAGTCTTCAGAATTTGTTTTTGAGTCTTCTTAACCTAAGTCTTTTGAGTCTTCAGAATCTGTTCAACAGAACCTTGTCTTCAGAGTCTCCAGCACTTGGTCTTCAGAAGTAATGTCTTCAGATCTTCAGAACATGTTCAACAGAACCATGTCTTTAACATCTTTGGAACTCGAAACAACAGAAGTAAAGCTTTAGAAAGCCTCCAAAGCTCCCTTATAAAAGTCACAATCAGAAGCTATTATACTAATGTTCTTTAGAATGTTGCAGAAGTAGCATTTAGAATATTGACTTCCTTTGTAACACACCATAGGTATTCTTCCAAAGTGTTGAGTTTAGAATCTGATGAGCACACACGCCTTCTTATCAGAGTCAAAACCTGTTTAGCAAAAGCTACACACTATACATAAATCATTAGAGTACACAGTTGTTCTCTAAGAAACTATGTAAAGGTATCACCAAAACTCAAGGCCAGATGCATAACCAGTTTTGTTCTTACAGTTATTGTTAAAAATATTACAACTTAAATACAATTACATTCATGCTTTTCTAACAACATTAAACATTTTAAACATAACTGTATTGAAGAAAATAATTTTAGCAAATACTAAAGAAGAAATTACATTAAGGAACAAACTTTAGTCAAAACATTTCTCAGCTCTTGCAATCAATCATGGAGAATGGTTTTACTGTTGTTGATTTCATCTCGGTGGAAAAGCCAACCAAAGTGAAAAGTCGAGGATTTCACCTTAATGAACCAACTAAGAAAAAAAGTGACAAATATTTCATTCACCCTTCTTTACCTCGTCCACCAAACCAGATTAAAAAACTCTATTTTAACCAAAATAAAAACCCCTTTTCGTAATAATACTTATACGAGAAAAATATAACAAAACTTGTTTGATATCCACTCAATCAGCTCTACTCAACTCTTAGCTAATGTGTTGAATAAATCTTTTGATCCGATTCATAGCTTCATTTTCAAGATGGACTTAATTTTCATATATGCTTCATTTTCAAGTTGGACTTTATTTTCATCTATGCTCCAACTTGTGAAAAATATTAAATCATAATTAATTTAGTGTCACTTTAATTAGTTATACCATACTCTCATTTTGACTTTTGCTTAGTTAGCAAAACTCACATGCACTAGATTAATTCTTTATTTGTTACAATCATTTAGGTTTATTTTATTATATAAACTGATTAATTTTTTAATATTATATTCAATCCATTTATTTAATAATAAGTCTTTACATATTAAGTGAGGGAGATATAGTTCAATTCAAGTAATAAATGCTAGCTCAATTGGTAATAATTATATTTATATTAATGTAAATAAATTGTTGATTTACAAAATAATAATTTAAATGAAAAAATATTCCTTACATATTTGATTTATATAATCTTTCTACTTAAGATTAACACATGCACTACAAACTAGTTTATCGGTTACTTGCTATTTTTTATAAAAGTATAGTAAAGATTTGTATTTGAAAAAGCTTATGCAAACCAATTATTGAGTCGGGATGCTTCTTTCCACTTTGAGTTTACTTCACAAATTTTATAATATCTTTTAAATTTTAATTGTCAACCAATATGTGTATCCAACTAAACATATTTTTAATTTAAAAATACTGATATGATATAATAAAAAGATATTATAATTTTAATGGATAATGGTATAAAATTAATTTATACCGAGAGTACATTACTTTTAATCTCATATTAAAAGCAAAATCAACTTTAAAACTAAAATAAATACAGCAAGTAAAACATATTTATGTGCAGTAAGAAAAACAATAATAATTTTTTACCATTCTAAGATTCTCAAAAGTCAGTTAAATTAAAATTTACATTTTTTACCAAGAAAATGACATTTTTTCAATTTTTTTTTTTAAACACGAGCACCATTAAATTTGTTTTACTCAAGCATAGTTAATTAATAAGATATATTAAAATTATATTTGGTAGACAATTTTCAAGTAGAAAAACTCTAAACTGGACCTTTATATTATTAAGTGATGTATTACATCATATAATTAAATAATTCATATACTTTTTTTTTGACGAAATAATTCATATATTTTATTACTAAAAAAAAACTCACAGCTTTTTGATTTTATGATATAGTACTAAATTTTAAGCAATCATTACTTTATATATTTCCTTTTGCTGTATGGGTTAATTGATTACCAGGCAACAAGTATTATTTATTTATTTATGTACAACTGTTACTTCTATAAAAAAAACTGTTACTTCTATAAATAAAATACATTCAAATTTTTTAAAGAAAAATATCTAAAGTAGAATATTTTAGCGAATTTCCAGAAACTAATGAGCTGTAAATGTTTAAATTCTTCAGTTTCATGCATATATAAAAAAACTAAAAATTAAAAATGAAGATGAGGAGGAGAAGAAGGTGGCCCATACATACCAGAATCATACACACACACATGACAGTACATAACAGAACAGCCTCTCAAACTTTCTTCATATCCATGGACCCCACCTGCATGTGCATTACTTCTCCTCACTCTTCTTTAAACTTAACTAACCAAAAACAAAACAAAACTAAACACCACCTTCTTCTTTTCTCTTCTCTTCTCTCCCACAACATCAACATGAAGAAAAACATCATAGTACTAAACCCTCTAACTTTCTTTTTGTTCCTCTTCTTTGTTACTCTCTTCACTCACTCCCAAAACGACGACGCTTTGGTTATGCTCTCTCTTAAAAAATCTATCAACCCGCCCGGTTGGTCCGACCCGGATCCATGTAAATGGACCCACGTTTCATGCTCCGACGACAACCGCGTTACTCGAATCCAAATCGGTCGTCAGAATCTCCGAGGCACACTCCCGAGGAATCTAAACAACTTAACCGAGTTACAACACTTGGAGCTTCAGTTCAACAATTTCTCGGGTCCTCTTCCGAGCTTAAACGGGTTAAGCTCTCTTCAGGTTTTCATGGCGAGTAGTAACGGTTTTACTTTGATTCCCGGTGATTTTTTTACTGGTTTGTCTCAGCTTGTTTCTGTGGAGATCGATGATAATCCTTTTGAGCCTTGGGAGATTCCTCTGTCTCTTAAAGATGCTTCTTCGCTTCAGAACTTTTCTGCTAATAATGCTAATGTTAAGGGTAAGTTACCGGATTTTTTTGGTGACGAGGTTTTTCCTGTTCTGACCCTTTTGCATTTGGCTTTCAATAAGCTTGAGGGTGTGTTGCCCAAGAGCTTTTCTGGTTTAAAGGTTGAGTCTTTGTGGTTGAATGGTCAGAAGAGTGATGGTAAGCTTACTGGGTCGGTTGAGGTTTTGCAGAATATGACTTCTTTGACTGAGGTTTGGTTGCATTCTAATGCTTTTGATGGTCCTTTACCTGGTTTTGAAGGGTTGAAAGATTTAGAGGTTTTGAGTTTAAGGGATAACTCTTTCACTGGTGTTGTTCCTAGTTCATTGGTTAGCTTGAAGTCGCTTAAAGTTGTGAACTTGACTAATAACTATTTTCAAGGTCCAGTGCCTGTTTTTGGTGCTGGGGTTGAGGTTGATAATGTTAAGGATTCTAATAGCTTTTGTTTGTCTAGTCCCGGTGATTGTGATCCTAGGGTGCAGGTGCTTCTTTCTATTGTTGGGGCTATGGGTTATCCTTTGAAGTTTGCGGAGAGTTGGAAGGGGAATGATCCTTGTGTTAATTGGATTGGGATTACTTGTAGTGATGGGAACATTAGTGTTGTTAATTTTCAAAAGATGGGTCTTAGTGGTGTGATATCTCCCGAGTTTGCTAAGCTTAAGTCGCTGCAAAGACTCATTCTTTCGGATAACAATATCACTGGTGTCATTCCTAATGAGCTTACTACTTTGCCTATGCTAACTCAATTGAATGTTGCGAACAATCATCTCTATGGAAAAACACCTAGTTTTAAGAAGAATGTAATTGTGACTACTAGTGGGAACATTGATATGGGGAAGGATAAGAACAGCCTTTCACCTCAGGGTTCAATGTCTCCTAATGGTACCGATGCGAATGGAGGAAATGGTGAGAGTTCTGGAAATGGCGGCAAAAAGTCTTCTTCTCATGTAGGATTGATTGTGTTTGCTGTGGTTGGTGCTGTTTTTGTGGTCTCTTTGATTGGTTTCTTTGTTTTCTGCTTGCTAAGGATGAAGCAAAAGAAGTTAAGTAGGGTTCAGAGTCCGAATGCACTAGTTATTCACCCTCGGCATTCTGGGTCAGATAACGAAAGTGTGAAGATAACAGTTGCAGGTTCGAGTGTCAGTGTTGGAGGTGTGAGTGAAGGCCATGCCGTACCAAACAGTGAGATGGGAGATATTCAAATGGTTGAAGCGGGAAACATGGTCATTTCAATACAGGTTTTAAGGAGTGTCACAAACAATTTCAGTGAGAAAAATATATTGGGACAAGGAGGTTTTGGGACGGTTTATAAAGGTGAACTCCATGATGGTACAAGAATTGCAGTGAAAAGAATGGAGTGTGGGGCAATAGCCGGAAAGGGTGCGTCAGAATTTAAGTCTGAAATTGCTGTTTTGACAAAGGTTCGTCATCGACATCTCGTTGCTCTTCTCGGGTACTGCTTGGATGGGAATGAGAAGCTTCTTGTGTACGAGTACATGCCTCAGGGGACCCTAAGTAGGTATATTTTTAATTGGCCGGATGAAGGACTCGAACCACTTGCGTGGAATAGGAGATTGATCATTGCCTTAGATGTCGCAAGGGGTGTGGAGTACCTTCATAGCTTGGCTCATCAAAGCTTCATACACAGAGATTTAAAACCTTCAAACATTCTCCTTGGAGATGATATGAGGGCAAAGGTCGCAGATTTTGGTCTAGTGCGTCTCGCTCCAGAAGGAAAAGCATCAATTGAAACAAGAATTGCAGGAACTTTTGGATATTTAGCTCCGGAATATGCAGGTATGTTATTTTAGTTCTATTTCTTTCCTTTGCCTCGCTTGTTCTCTGTGTTCTATGCCATTTTTAATCAGTAATACTAATACCGAATAAAAAGTAGAGATAATCAAGACCTTGATCAATATATTGACTTGGTTTGAATGTAGCTACATAACTAAGAAAGTTAAACAAACCTTTCATTACAACTTCATGCTGTTTATAGTAAGTCAATAATGTAACTTGTGTCCAAAAATGCTGTTCATATTCAATTTGTAAAAACGGTTATGTGTGTCTTCGGGGGAACTAACATGCTTTCCCTTCGATTGTGACCGTGTGGTGTATTTTGATTGAACGGTTGTGTCATCTAACTTTTATTTGTTTGTTTGATAGTATAAAGATTCTGAATGCTTATGTTTGATTTTGCTCATTCTTGGATGTTTGATTTTTTGGAAAATGTCTCTAACACTGACTTGCAAACGGCTATCTGCTTGCAGTTACCGGCCGTGTGACAACAAAAGTGGACGTGTTCAGCTTTGGAGTAATACTAATGGAGCTGATAACTGGAAGAAAAGCACTTGACGAGAGCCAACCTGAGGATAGCATGCACCTTGTAGCATGGTTCCGAAGAATGTACTTAGATAAGGACACATTCCGCAAGTCCATCGACCCCACAATTGACATCAACGAGGAAACACTTGCTAGTATTCACACTGTAGCAGAGTTAGCTGGTCACTGCAGTGCAAGGGAGCCATATCAAAGACCAGACATGGGACACGCAGTTAACGTGCTTTCGTCTCTTGTTGAACAATGGAAACCGTCTGATTCGAATTCTGAAGATATATACGGTATCGACCTTGACTTGTCTTTACCGCAAGCACTCAAGAAATGGCAGGCTTATGAAGGTGCAAGTCAACTGGAGTCGACGTCTTCCTCTTCGCTTCTTCCAAGTTTGGATAACACGCAAACAAGTATACCTACTCGCCCATATGGATTTGCCGACTCTTTCACGTCGGCAGATGGGAGGTGATCATGTTTGATTTTGTACATAATTTGTAATTGTATGGTGGTTCTTTCGCGTGTAGTGTGATTCTAATTGCTTTGTTGTGATGTTTTTTTTTCTACGTGGAACTTGATTATCACTTTTCATGGTGTAGTTTTCTTCCATGATTAATTTTATACTCTCTGTAGCACTTTAAGGAGTTTTGCTGACAAACTGAATATTTGTTTCATGTTTCAGTTAATTTTTGATGTGTAGCTGAGGCTACTAATTTGATTAATTCATTTCAATTATGTTTCATTAATTCTATCGAGCCAGTTACAAGCTTTTGTAGATGACAATTGAGTCATAGGGATCAATAAACCACCATTTTTATTTGTTCTGGTACACCAAAATAGTCTCATATTGTTGTAGAGTTGAGATTAATGATAGATTATATTCGTCAAATATACTCCTTAGTCTAACAAACCGTGACTAAAGTAGTAACCGTTTTTTTCAAAAGATAAAACTGTGACAATTCGTCAATTATACTCCTTCGTCAATTATACTCTTTAGTCTGACAAACAATGACTAAAGTAGTAACCGTCTTTTTCAAAGGATATAATCGTGACAATTCAACCAGACGTCTTTTTTAAAAGACAAAAACTGTGACCAAAGTAGTTTTAAATATACTCCTTAGTCTAACAAACTCTGACCAAAGTAGTAACCGTCTTTTTTAAAGGATGAAACTATGACAATTCAACTAGACGTCTTTTCTAAAAAGTAAAACTGTGACTAAGTAGTTTCTAATAGACTAAATAAAATTCATCATCATAGCATATAGAATTCAAGAAGAAAGAAGTTTATATATTTTTTAGTTGCATTCATATTTTTTAGTTGCATCTTACTCTTGTTTGCTTAAATTTTTGGAGAATGTTTTTAAGTTAGTCATGGTTTAGCCATGTAAAAGTAAATAAAATTCCTTTTTAATTTAGTCGTAATTTAACTGTGACAAATATTTTAAAAAATTTTATTTAATCAAATTCAATTATGAGATAAATATTTTATGAGATTTTATTTAATCAAGTTTACGGTTAATAACAAACATTTTATAAGGTTTTATTTAATCAAATTTAATTGTGATAAATTATAGACTCCATCTTAAAGACGGTCTTGATCCTATGTTTAATAATTTAAAAAGTTTCATATGTAAAAAAAAAAAAAGTTAGTTAGTCCAAACTGTATAATTAACTAGTTTGAAAATCTACTCATTATAAGTGATTCATTGAAAGCAAAAGTGCTTTAATATAAAGCTATGAGAAGGGATATGGTTACTACAAGGCGGAAGGTTGGCATCATATCAATGTTTTGAGGAATCTGCAATGCATGATCCATTTTGGATTAGCATGAATTTATGAAATAGACAAAATGGACAGGTGAGGAAGTAGTTAAAGAAGGAATCAAATATAATTTGCTGTTGCCTATCTTCTTGTGAAAAAAAGGAGACAAAATGGCAAAATGCATGTGCAAGTTAAGCCAAAAGATGTGCATGTGCTAACCTTTCCAACTGGCTTCCAATACTCACTTTATTCTTATCTTTTAAGTTCAAACATTATAAAAAGTTGAATGCACCAATCCATAAATTAAACATCCTTTCCAACCTTTGGAGATACTTCAAAGTTAACACCTGACCACATAAAATATACAACTATGTTTACTATTGGATGATGTGGTATGTGATGTTGATGATGTAATAAGTTATTTGTTGATTCAGCAATGTCTGTATAACAAAATACAAATTGCCAAATTTTAAAATAAAAATACATTACTAAATATCTCGTATGTTGGATTTCAAAAATTTTCATTTCTATATATTTAAGATGATTGAGTTCACTCATAATTACTTCATCTAAAAAGACAAAAGTGTATTTCAGTTAATAAATAAATAAATAAAACTATGTCAGTCACGTTTTATGTTAAGATAATTATATGGTCCAAACCTAATCATCCGTGAGAAATGCACTGATTGTAAAATTGACAAACAATGTTGCTAAACTGCTCATGTGCTTTCCGTAAAAAGACAACACAATGTAATCCTGTTCATAGATTTAGAGGTTTAATCTAACCAAAAACGCTCTTATATTTGGCAAATAAGTAAAGCATCTACATCAAAGTGCCCCACTGAAGTAGATCGTTATCTTGATTTCAATCATTGATGTTCATCTAATGGCCTTTTGTATCTCATGTCAGACCAATTAAAAATGGTTTTAATTGTTATCCTTATATAAGTGTGACTCTGAATCCTACCAAGGAGTTCATTCACACATGCGCTTGTAAATTTCACCTCTATCATTTTACTGACTTAAGTGTTGGAGTTATAACCTTGAAGAACCTCTTTCTCTAATCACCAGAGACATTTACTACCGTACAAGAAACCTTTTTCATGGTGGTCATCTTCAACCTATCATTCCTCTTCTGTTCTAGTATGAAATAATGACATCGTATGTAAGTACCGTGTCTTCTGAATCTCGTGAATTACCATCAAATTTTCTTGATCTCTTCCATTGTGTCACTACAAACGCTTAAGTTAACCTCCTTGCAATTGTTTCATGCAATCATCTCTAATAGTAGGATCTAAGGCAACTCAATCTATGACTCACCATTATGATGGAAGAATCTCTAAGCAACGTTGGGAATTTACAGTGCTAACGAACTAGCGACGAGCATCTATAGCTTAGTACAACATCAAAATGCAAATCTCCTCAACGAAAGGCTCCTTGACATCAAAGAGAATCAAAAGATAATTCATTTTCATATTGTAACTCAACTAGAGGTGGACCATGATCGGGTGATGAACTTTGATAAAAAGTTCTACTCCAGCAATAAGATTAGGTTTTGCCAACACTTTGGCAATCAAGTCAGTGACAATCGTAAGTGTGAGGTTTTTAGGTTAGAATTATGTGCACCTGAGATTGGTCAACTATATTTATTATAACTTGGCTTCTAGGTTTTTGAATACCGGAATCTTCCATTTGTCCTTGCTATCTCAAAAGACATGCTTCGAAAAGTCCTTTAGAATACAATATGACGATCTTTTGGGTCTTGCCAGTTATGATCTTGTATGATTCTTGGGCAGGTCCATCTTAAGGTTCTTTGGTGCGAAAACCTTATCTTTGGATATGCTTTATATATACAACCATGTAAGTTAATATTTTTCCTATGTTTATAACAAGTTAAAAGTGAAGCAGGAAAGCTGAACAACGCAGAAAACAAATACCCCCATAGATTGTCTCGTGGGAGTTACAAGAAACTTGAGAAAATAATGATTAATGAAAAAAGATAACAAATTAGAGATAAGGACTCCATGATTCGTGATCGCAACCCATATCCACCAGCACAATATGAGAAGTGGAAGAGGCTCGACAAAGACCAAATGGAGAGTACACTTCAAATGCCTCAAGAGCAGTCACTGAGAAAATTGTAAGTAGGATTTGTTGTGCGTATGTTATATGTTATTTAAATCACTTTGGTAGTTAACAATATATATCTTATCATAATGTGTAGGATTCATTGGGTGTGTCGGCATATGAAGGTTCTTTTGTTCCAAAACTATGACATGATATATTAATAGAAGCAATCGGAACAAAGAAGCATGGTGGACGTATCTGTGATGTTAGAGAAGGCATCAACTTGAGATTAACCATGGTACATCCAGAAAAAGCACCATGCAAACCTAAAAAGAAACAATTGAAGAGTTTGAGAAGAGGTTGGAAGTCAAAAGAAAAAATTTGAAGATGCGTTATCAGAGGACCAGGAAAATTATAGACAAAACGTGGAATACATGAAAGAATTATATGCGGTATGTCAGAATATTGTTTTATTTGAAATTTATGATATATATTGTGCTGATTTTGTTCTGTGTTTATGTTATTTTTTTATGCAGGAAATCAGTGGAACCGTCCAATAGTGTACAAATGAAGATGGCGATGATCAATTTCTTGAAAGAATTGTTGTATGTGGTGTAAGCACCAAAGGAAGTTGTTTAGCCGCCCCTACCGATATCCATAACGAGATCCATAATAAGTTATTGACTCCTTCTAAAGAATCGATGACCAAATTGTTATGTCACATTATGGGTAAGAAAGAACTAATTTCTCTTAAACTAGAACATGATTGAGAGTTAGAAACTTTCTATATCGATCCTAAAGATATAAGGGATTTGGTCTTTGGAAATGAGTAGCTGGACGTAGGGATACTACAAGTTTGGTGCACGTAAGTATATAATTGAATATCTCATTATGGTACATTTATCATTTTGTATAGAACTAATTCCTCACTTATTTTTTGATTTTTTTTAATCATTTAGGTACATTCATTGTGTTTGTATATAATTAAATAAATAAGATATTTATGAATTCTTGGATCTATTTAGTATTCGATCAAATAATTCTTCAAAAGCGAATGAAACATACATATCATCGTGTTTAGATAAGGGAAAAGACTGTTACTTAGCACCATTTATCCATTCGTGAGTAATTTTGAAATAGTGGTTTCTCTATTATAGTTAGTTTCCATGTTTTACCAAATACTAATTATGTATGCCCATGTTCATTCAGTAACCATTTTCAATTGATCATCATATCATTTTGGACGAATATGGTAATTATATTGTGTTCCTTACACAAACCACTTGAACCTAAGATGAAACAATTTATTTCTAGGTAAGTTTATGTTTATGATACTTTTAGTCACATTTTCTTTGACTTTGTAATTAGTTTAGCGTATAATATTTTTAGATTATTGTCAATATACAGGGTTGTGGAGCGACAATATTGTATGAACAACAATAGAAAAAATCTCGCATTTTATACGCCTTTGGTTTTCCACTCTCAAATTTCTAATTTTGCGGAGAGAATCCCAATTAGAACAAAGAACCATAAGGGTTTGTTTGGATAATTTAAAAATAATGGAGCAGAGCGGAACATAATCGAATGGAGTGGAATGAAACATAAAATTCGTTCTATTGTTTGGATATTTTACGACAATGTGGAATTAATATTCCATTCCACTATTTAGAAATTGGAAGGAGCGGAAAATATTACTCCCTCTGTCCCAAAATAAATGTCACATTTGGAAAAATTATTTGTCCCAAAATAAGTGTCGCTTTTAGTTTCCAATGCAACTTTAACTTTTATCTTCCAACTGTACCCTCTAATTAATACTCATAATTTAAATTTCTCTCACATTGCATTAATGATAATTAGATTACACCAATAACTAATAAGGATAATTTAGTAAAATTATCATTCTCTTTCTTTCCTTTATCATATTTTCTCAATCTGTGTGAAAGTGTCAACTATGACACTTATTTTGGGACGGAGAGAGTATAACTTTTTTAATTTATTTGTAACCTTTACTTCAAAAACAATTATATAGTTAATGAAAATAAAAATTTGGAGGACACAATTGTAATTGTGTTACTAAGTTATTCCATTCTATTGTATACACCCCAATTTGATTAGAATGAAAAATGGACTAATAATAATATTATGATATATTGGATGAAATGAGTTCCATCATATTCCGTTTCAGTTTTTGTAAAGTCAAACAATAGAACATGATACCATTCCATCATTTTTTATCAATCCAAATAGAACCTAAGAGAATAATAGAATATTACAACAACAATAGATATCTTCAAATTGATTTCTAATAGAATGTGATTTCCACACTATTCATTCAATCTCTCTCAAGATTTACAAAACCATGACCACATAATTATAGCGAAAGATGCATAGTGGATGGTGCAAGAGTTAGTTATAATTATGCATGTATGTGCATGATGATCAACTTATATTACCATAAATAATTTCATATGCAAAGCTATGTAACTCTAGTTTCCTAATACTCCCCCACAAGCTCATTGATGGGTGATAGCGATGACTTTGAGCTTGCTGTGAAGCTCTGAAAAGGAGCAGTTCCTAGAGGCTTTGTAAGTGGATCTGCAAGTTGAAGATAGCTTGGAACATGTTGGATCTTTAAGAGCTTGGAAATCACACACTCATGAATTGATTGAATGTCCAACCCAATGTGTTTGGTTCGAGCATGAAAAATCTGATTATGGGACAATAGAACCACATTAAGTTTATCATAAAGCAGGGTAGGAGACTGAAATGATACTTGAAGTTCTTAAATAAGTGACTCAAGCTAAAGCAATTCAGACACAGTATGTGCAAGATCTTGATATTCGGCCTTCCTGCTAGAAAGATCCACCAAAGGCTACTTCGTAGATACATGAGCTAAATATGGATCACCTATCATCAGGATCAATGTCTCAGTCGGAATCACTTTAGGTACGAAGTGATAACTTGCACAAGGGTGATGCTGGAGAAATAAGAAAGCCATGATCAAGGGTGCCACTGAGATATCACAATATTCATTTAACAACACTGTAGTTAAGAGGAGCAACCATGTATTGATAAACTTTTTGATACTAAAAGCAATATCAGGATGAGTAAGGGTAACATAGTAAAGTGCATCATCCATGGATCGATACATGAATGGATCAGGAAGAGGACAAAATCCATGTTTATTGCGTTTGCATGTGTTAAGAATGGGAGTGGGAAAACCATTAGCATTTCTCATATTGACTTTAGCAAGTTAATCATGAACATAGCATGTAGAGAGTCGATGAGCAGATGGATGAGCCAGAAGGAAGAACCTGTGATCAGAATGTCATCCACGTATACCAAAGCATATCGAGTAACACCTCAATGAAAATATATGAAAAGAGAGTGATCACACTTTTTGTGACAAAAATAAAATTGAACAAGGGCCTGAGTGAGCTTATCATACCAGGCATGAGGTGATTGTTTGAGCCTTTAAAGTTCCTTATGTAGTTTGAAAACAAGAGAAGGATCATGTTGTTCAAAATTGGTATGTTGAACCATGTAAATATCTTCATGCAAGAAGCCATTTAAAAAGGCATTCTTTATATCAATTTGTTGAAGCTCCCATTTTGTGAGTGAGAGCTCAGGTGAGAATAACACCAATGGTTGCAAGTTTAACCACCGGAGAAAAAATATCATTGAAATCAAATCAAAACTGTTGATGAAACCCATTAGCAACAAGTCCAGCTCTGTACTTGTTATTTCTTTGAAGTTATGATTGACATGAATTTTGGTAAAACTAACTTGGGAGCAACATTTGAAAACATATATTTCAACTTGCAGACTCAACATGTCGAATGAGATGTCCTAACCAGAAGTATAGGACACTTGGTTTGTCATAGAATATAGTTTGGATGCAGTTGTTTACTTACAAATTATTGAATATTCTATGAATATTAATAGATCCTATCTGGTGTCCAAGACTGATGAATCAGAGACTTTGTTGGTTTATTCTGTTTTCTAAATGTTGAGACATTTTAGGAATGTTGAGACATTTTAGGAAACTCTAGATTGAAGACCTATTTGCTTGCAGATTTCACTAACTAACATTTCTGCTAATGTCTCTGATTGTGTGAAATTTATGGTGTATGTTTGTTCTCTGCTGGGCTGAGAATTATATGTGTTTGACTTATTTTCAAACACAAATGGAGAAACGTGTCGAGAAAGATGTCCTATGCAGAACCATCCGACATTGTAACTGTGTGTTAAGCTGGGCTTTTGGAATTTATTTTGATTGTTACAAAAGCAGAATATTCTAGGAATATTATGCAAACTAATGTGGCGCTTAATTTAAGGATAAAAGATTTTATCTTTTTTTTAGATGTATTCATAGTTTCTAAATATGGAGAATATTTAAGAAACTAATGATTGAAGACATATTTTTATGGAGAATTTTGTGCAGATTTTTAGCAGTCTCCTTGTTGTGTTTTGAAGCCAAATCCAGACCAGATGTGTGCTTTAAATAGAAGACAATAAACCTAATTGAAATGCAGAACTTAAGGAAATAGGTTAAGGTTTGTGTGTTAATTGTGAGCCTCTCTAATATTATATTGATAGAGGGGTTGAACTTTTTCATTGAGTTGTAAGTTCTGTCATGCATTCATAAGCTGTTAAGTATTAAATGTATGTATCTCACTAAGGTATCATCGATACAGGAACCTAAGTGTGTGTTGCTTGTGTCTCAGAATATTGTTCTTGATTAAAGCTTTTAAGTAAGATAAAATATTCTTTTGATTAAAATTTTCTTAATCTAGTATCACTTGTAATTGAAGATTGAGGTAAAGGGTCGTCAATATCAGTAACTGGGATTGTTATAGTGAGACATCACTATAGTGATTGGAAGTGAGAGGATTTTCTCTTATCTAAGAAGTTCTTAGGTGGAAGTTGCACTAGGTAGAGATTAAGTGAGAAGTTGTAAACCGGAGGTTGTTTAGCTTTGAATTGATACTACTGATAGTGGATTTCCTTCTGGCTTGGTAGCCCCAGAGTAGATATTGTTGTACACCGAACTGGGTTAACAATTTTGTGTGTTCAATTACTTTCTAGCCTTGTTTTTATATCATGTTTACCTTGCCATTGTATGGTGTTCAGAGATAAATGTCTCGACATCTATTAGAACATCAGAGATCTGTATACCAGAATTATAATAGTTATTCATGGAACCATCGAGATTCTCTTTAAACTTGAAGATCGGTCTGCATCCAACATATTTTCGATTATGTGGAAGAGTGGTTAATGTACCAAGTATGATTCTTCACTATAGCTTCATACTGAAGTCTCATGGCTTTGAGTCAATATGGATTGAAGAGAGCTTGTTTGACTGTCGAAGGTTCAACACGAGAAAAAGCACTTTAGGCTTGGAGTGACCTGCCTTAGCACAAGTTGACATGGGACATGCATTAAACTGTTGAACTTGAGGAAGAGAGGAAAAAAGGATGATAAGGGATTTTGACTCAGTTGAGAAATAGATAGTAGCACCATATGGAGGAGTAAAAAATATGTCTCGGTGGAATTCAAAAGTGAAGGATCATGAGAAGTCGAAATTGAAGGATACTGAGCTGAATTTGGAGTGGTACTTGGGACTAAAGGACCAGGCAAAGTTGAGATAAAGAGATCATTAAAAGTAGAAATTGAAGGACACTGAGTGGGATCCTAAGTGGAATTAGGGACTAAAGAATTAGGAAAACTTGAAATTGAGGGAAAATGAATGGACTCATGTGGCAATTTTGATCAGACGGTTCACAAGTGAAAGAGGGAAACAACTTCGAATAGGGAAATACGTCCTTATCAAAAATAAAATCTTTAGAGATATAAATTATAACAGACCTGCTAAGACACTTGTAACCCCAGTGTTGTGGAGAAGCCCCCAAGTACACACAATGAAGACTCTTAAACTCTAATTTATGTTTGTTGTAAGAACGAGTGAATGGAAAACACAAGGAACCAAAAATTTAAAGAGTGTCATAATAAGGATACTTACGATACAAGGCAAAGAATAGGTACTGAAAACGAGCAAGCCCCACAGTAGGTAATCCATTAATCACATGAACGGTAGAGGAAAAGCAATGTTTCCAAAAAGGAAGAGGAATGGAAGCATGAGATAGAAAAGGTAAGACCCATTTTGACAATACGTCTGTGCTTGCATTCGACTGTACCATTTAGGTGACACATGCATGGACATGTGAGATCCTATGAGAGACACCTAACTAGTTAAATACTTAGTGAAATGTAAAAATTCTCCCCCATAATTGGATTGAACATATTTAATGGTAGTGTGAAACTGAGTTTGAACAAACTTGTGAAATAATTTGAAAGCATGAAGTGTTTTCGACTTTTTTTTTAAGAAAATAGATTTGGAATAAACATCAAAACACAGTAAAGAAAGCGAGAAGTCGAAGGGAAGGGGATGGGACCCCAAATATCCATATGCAATAATTCAAAAGGAGAATTATACACTATTATAGATGCAGGGGAATACAATCAATGATATTTGCCAATGCAACAAGAATTACATGACTGAGTAAAAAAGGAATGTTACAATGCTTTAAAGCCTGTCGAATAACAAGATAATTGGCATGACCTAGTCAAAAAATTCCAAAGAAGACTAGATCTTGTGTTATTTACACCAAATGTTACAGAACATGAAACTGACTTAGCATTACTACTCACTAGAATCACAACAAAATTCAAGTAATGTAAGCCTAGAAATTTGAGATTTGACAAAACACTTATCAACGAAGAACTAAAACACCAAATTGTTATCACGCGAGAACTTTGAGACTAACAATACATTTTTGGTAATACATGGAACAAATAGAATATCATTAAGAGCAAGTGAAGTAGAGGGACATAAGGAAGAAGAAATATGAGTAAAACTTACAAATTTGATGGCTATGGATTGACCATCAACTACACAGACATGACATGTACCAGAGTAAGCTTTCTTTGAATGCAAGTAAGAAGCACAAGAAGTGAGAGGTGAGAAGCACTTTAGTTTGCAAACCAAGCATGGCTTTCAAGATCTTGAGGCAAGGAGTAGCCATCTTAAATCGACATTAAGGCCAAGGCTTAAGGATTAGATGTTGAAGCCTCAAGAGAAGCATAAGTTAGGTCAGCAACATTTTTGAGATGTGGCCTGAGCAGGGGTTGGTCTAAACTACTCATCGAAACTATGCCAACAATCAATCACACCGTGATCATATTTTCTACAAAGCTGACAAGTAGGGCGAGATTCAGAGGAAAAAAGGCCTTTACCGCGCCCTCGACCACAAAATGTGCGTCAACAGCCTCGACTATGAGTAGAGTTTTTATGTACACTAGGTGTTTGATGATTTGCATTCACAATATTTGCAGAAATATAGGAAATGACCAACTTTGGATGGAACTTATTAAGTTGTCCTTCCTTTACATAGAGGAACGCTTCAACATCATAAATTGAGGCACATGAGTGTCGTACATTTGCATAACAAACTGATTAAACTCCTCAAGAAGGCCGTTGAGAATGGAGTCAATTTGATCATGTTCAAAAACAACATCTCCTTCGGCAAGCAACGAGTTCGCAATGGTTTTTACACGTAGCACAAGCTCAGTGACTAGATCAGTACCTTTCTTGATGGATTATAGTTCAACGCATAATTGATAAACACAAGCTTTCATGTGCACATTGAAGTATTTGTGAATTCTATATCAAACTTCAAATGCATGCTTGAAAGAGAGAATACGAAGAAGAACAAATTCAAAAATCATGGAGGAAGCCATATGAAAATAACTTGATCTTGAATGTTCCATTCTTCATATTTATCAAAGATATGTCCTTCAAGCTGGTTCTGAGTCGTCTTGAACTCAGCCAATATGTGAGGATTCACAACAATTTTATGAGCTCTTTGAGTGAGGATCACACCTTCAACCTGATGATTCCAGAGCAGATAATTGTTCTCTTGCAACTTGATCAAAAATTTCGAACCAAACTTGTGAGGAGTGGATTAATAAGGTGCAAACAACACCATGAGCGATGGCGATTGACGAACGATGTCGTCTGGTGCAATCAGTTGAACATTAGAAGATGGTTTTGTAGAGTCTCAATGACGAAGAAGATGAAGATGAGAGAGAGATCTGTGAAGCACGGGTACTCCATTTTAGGTAAAGTACCGATACCGGGTACGTACCAGGTAACAGTACGCGTACGGTACTCACCCGGTACGCACCGAACCCGTACCATTTGTTTAAGTTGGTACACAAACCGGTACACATTTTGTACCAAGTACCCAACTTTTTAAATATTTTTCGGATGATATAATTTGAGTTTTTTTTACTAGGTAATAATTAGGTTATTTATTCTATTTATAAATAAAAAAAGTGAAAGAAATACCAATCTATTATATTGAAACTTCTTTCACATCCAAGTTCTTTATCTTTTGCTGAGAGAAATTGGATCACATATGAATGTATTCACTCATTAAAAAGAATTAGACTCAATTCAAGGAGGGCTGAGGAGTTAGTTTTTGTTCATACAAATCTCCGCCTTCTCTCGGAGAAAGAGTAAGATTTATAATAAATGAGCAACAAAAATGTGGGATATTGGTGGAGATGAATGAGATCTATTTGATGAAGTTAGAGCTCGTTTGGCCCGACTTTTTTAAGTCTTAAAAGTTACTTTAAAGTTAAAGTTAAAAATAAGAGCTTTTAAAATTAAGTTAAAGTTGTTTGTTTATGATTATTTTTTAAACTTTAGAGTTATTTTTAATTTTATTTTTTTCATTAAAGTTATATATATATATATATATATATATATATATATATATATATATATATATATATATATATATATATATATATATATATAATGCGTATTGATTAATTGTTGTATTAACATCTATAATATAGTGTATAGTTTAATAATATTATTATTGAAAATCATTATACAATAAAATAAGATATAATATACAAAACGAATAAAAAGTTGGACAAAACTAGTATCTAAAAAAATGATGATGTAAACAGAAGAAGAAGAAAAAAATAAAATAAAACATAACTCTAGATGTTATGAACCGTAGAAAAAATTGAACAATTGCCGTTTACTGCACTAGCGTAATTTTTTTAAAGAAAATGTTTTCGTTGGGATTCGAACCGCGGCCACATGTTTTAAGCTCTGAAAAAGTTGGTTTCAACGCCTTTTTTACAAGCTCCTTTTATTTAATTTTTTGCCTTGAAAAAAAAACTACTTTTTTTCATAAGAGCTTTATAAAATATGTGTTTGGCCCTCCATCTCCTTATAAGGAGAAGAAAAGTAGATAAAAAGTTGGGTCAAACACTACCTTCTTAAAGTTGCTAGTCTTTCTCTCGATGAAACCTGAACTAGAAGCCGTTCTTTTTAATGATATTGGAGAGAAAAATATTAATATTCACCGATGATTTTTTGATTTATTGATACTTTTTAAGTGTATGTTATTTATGTTGTTGATACTTGATACCATGATAGAATGTGATTTTCACGTTATTTATTCAATCTCTCTCAAGATTTACAAAACCATAACCACCTATTTATAGCAAAGGATGTATAGTGGATGGTGCAAGAGTTACTTACAGTTATGAATGTATGTGCGTGATGATCCACTTATATTACGGTACATCAATGCATAAACAAAGTTATGTAACTCTAGTCTCCTAATAATTTTCATCGATTGAAGAGTAAAAATTCCATGAAAGAAATTGAGGAGATCATATTCAAAACTGAGATCGATATGTCTTGATAAGCAAAAAGACATTAAAGCAAAGGCTGCACACGAAATCAGACTCAATAGGTCTGGTTTTCCATTCAAATCTTTATTATTAGCAACAAAACAAGAACACCCAAATGAGCTTTCATCAAGAACCTCCTTGAAAGTTTCAATTTTTTCATAAATAACATCATGCTACTGATAATGAAACTTACCACCGTGTAAATAACGATTTTGAAGAAGTTCCACTCTCCAAAAAGATGATTGAAAGAAAAGCTTAATGCATAAGAAGTGAGTCCAATGATACTTGATGAAAAACCTAATATTCTCCATAGCTTTTTCCTTATTAGTCTATTGTGTATTCTTATGGGCATAGAGCTTAATTTGTATTTGGCTTCTGACTGATATTTTTCCTAAAATCATAAAAGAGTTTGATGTAGAAAGTAACTTCACAATTATGACTAGAAGAATCTATTATAAGTTGTTGACAAAACATGTTGTTTTTCAAAAAACAAAACAAAAAAAGAAGTAATGATATAGTGTGAACATGAGAACATTGTAGCTCTTAAAGTCAAAGACTCATGTTGAAATAAATATCTTCACAAAGTAGGTACTCTAAATTATTGTCAAGAAGATTTTTACTCAAAATTTCTTTTATAGCTTCTCATCCAAAGTCAAAATTGCAGCAGATAATCATCTCAACATTACCAATTATAGATTTCATCCAAACTAGAAATTGGTTTCACCTGTTTGTGTAAGCGATTTTCAATAACAGCATAGGCTGAAAGAGAGAACATGACACCCTTGCTCATCCAAATTCAAAGGTGGATGATGCATACAAAGGTGTGGACATTTATTGGAATTGCATCAGCTATTGTTGGATTGCTTTGTTATGCTCTAAGTTCTTCCTTCAACCATCTATTTGGAAATTGGAATTTGGTGAAAATATTTCTTTACACCATTTTCAGTTTCATCATTTGTCTAATTGTTTTGTTTGCAAGAACATGGCGAGACTCAAGAAGCCTTCGGTTCAAAGCTCATTCAGCATTTCTGGTATTGGTAATTACCTCTATCTATTCTTTTTTCTCTGATAAAGTTATGAATGGAAAACCAGATGCTTATAGTTCGATTTCATATGCTTCCTTTGCTCTCATGTCACTCAGTTTATCAAGGCAAATTCAGTGTGGATTTGAAGTGGATCTTATGTACTTTTATCTAGGATGTTTAATCGTACAACTCATGAAGTTTAATTTATTGTTAGCTATTGTTGGAGTCTGTTACAGCTACTGTCTTGTCATTCTTCGTTCTTCCTTCACTTCCTTAAGTGCTACGTCAGAAAATCAGTCTCTTGAACTCGAAGAACAACGTATAGTTATTCGAGTTGATTCACAACAACATGAAAATATCAATTGTGGTAGCAATAGCAATATCATGCAACAGTTTATGACTTGTATGGATGAGGTTAAGCAGAATAATTCAAACATTGCCAAGATGCTTTTAGAGAAGGTGAAAGGTAACTATAAACTGGTGGCAACTGATCACAACTTCATAATTGACGCCATTGAAATTGAAACAATCAATCACCTTCGCGAAAGTGTTAAAACAATGGTAGATGCTGGGTTTGAGAAGGTGTGTTCCGACTTGTACATTAATATGCGTAAAGAATGGTTGGAAAGTTTATTGATAAATAAATTATTAGGATTGGGAAAGATGGGATTTCAAGATTATATGATTGGAAGATGGATTAAAGTTTTCAAGGTAGCTCTTAGAATACTATTTCCTAGTGAGCGACGACTCTATGATCTTGTCTTCTCGGAATCAACCTCTATACCATCCGATATCTATTTCACTAAGGTTTGTCATGGAGCAACAATAGAACTGTTGAATTTTGCTGATTTGTTTGCAAATAGAATCGCCTCAGCGTGGCGTTTGTTTAAAATCCTTGACTTGTTTGAGACGCTAAGTGATTTGATTCCCGAATTTGAATCATTGTTTACTGATTCATTGGTGAATGAAGCAATAAAATTAAGGAACAAATTGGGTGAAGTAAGTAGAGACATTTTCATGGAGTTTGGGAACCTGATCTTTCTTACGCCAGTTGGGGAGTTAGATTGTTGGGTTGATGGTGGGGTTCATCCAATGACATGTGAGGCTACTGGCTACATCCTTATGGCTTTCTGGTCAAGAAAGAACCTGGAGCAAGTTTTACGAGAATACTCCGTGGTTGTTGCTGATGGAACGAGAACATCTTTGTTCTATACGCGGATGGAACGGATAATGGAGCAGTTTGAGAGAAACTTGGAAGCCAAGTCACAAATTTATGAGGATCATGCTTTGCGTTATTTTTTCATGATGAATAATATTAGTCAGGTTGAGTACTTATTGGAAACCTTTTGGGATGATAGATTTTGCAAAAACACGAGGCAATACTTGGAACTCTATTGTAAAAGTTCATGGAATAAGGTAATAGACTTTTTGAAGATGGATATCAATGAGTCATTGGCCCCGAATTCTAAAGCAGATTTAACGAAAGAGAAGCTCAATTTGTTCAATCAAAAGTTGAAGGAGATGTGTGGAATTCAGTCTAAATGGCGTGTTTTTAACAAGCAGCTAAAGAAGCAAATAATAGTTTATGTGGAAAACATGTTGTTGCCGGCTTATGAAAACTTCATTGAAGAATTTGAGAATGTTGTTGGTGAAAATGCCGACGAGTATACCATGTATGGAGTGTCTGACATTCAAGATGAGCTCAATAATTTGTTTCTGTTACAGGATGTTGAGTCTGTCAGAGGACCGGTTAGTAATCAGATAGTTAGTCAGTAAGGGTTGTAAGGGTTGGTTAGTGTTAGTCATGGCATGAGAACTTTTTCATCACCACAAAATTGTTCTAGGAGTTTTGTGCTCTATATATCACTGTAAATATGTTTTATATTCAGGTGTCATAAAGGTTTGTTTGTTTGATACCGAAGCAGTGAAGCTTGTGGAGTTTGCACGGTATGACATTTTATTTTTTAGCATAGTAGATTTTATCAAACTACTGCAGTAGGGCCTAATTTGAAAGATTGTCTAAATTAACATGTTAGTACTTAATTCATATGTTAATTTGTATTTGGCCTAAAAGTTGAAAAGATGAATATGTTCTTAGAGGGGTTTGAGTTGAAAAGGAACTTCCTAAACTTATTTTGTGTTTATGACGGAAAAGTTCTATTTTAATACATGGTCACAATACAATATCGGTTGATGACAGATATGATGATTTTCTTAAACAAAAACAAAAGGTTCTCCCTATTACAAACTCCCGGAACATATGAGTGTCCCATAAAAACTCGCACAACATATAAGTGTTAGATACAATCCTAAAACATGTTGTAGTGTTATACTTGTGAGTATCTTAAATAAGGGTGCCATCCTTTAAGAGTGGTGTCACCTAGGTTGTTGTGAATTCAATACCAAGAACAAAATATAATGCAAGAGAAGAATAAAGAACAAGGAAGAAGAAGAACACAAGAATTGGTTATAACTGCTATTCTTTCACTTTCTCGAAACCTTCAGCGCTTGGATTTCTCCACGCTCGATTACTCCTCTGACGAAATGCAGCCTCACATCAATGTGCTTAGTTCGCTCATGATAAGCTGAATTCTTCGACAGATGTATTGCACTTTGACTATCACATTTAACAGTGATACCTCGACCTTGAAGTTTCAGCTCCTTCGCAAAACCTTCAAGCCACAATGCTTCTTTCACAACTTCCGTTAGGGCAATATACTCCGCTTCAGTGGTTGATAGAGTAACAACCTTCTGAAGTGTTGCTTTCCAACTAATTGCAGTGGCAAACATAGTGAAAACATATCCAGAAATAGATTTTCTGGAATCCATACAACCTGCATAATCAGAGTCGACATATCCTTCTATTACTGCTTTACTATCTTCACCCAAGACTCCACCATAAATTAGGACTCTATTCAGAGACCCATTTATGTACCTTAAAATCCACTTCAATGCTTGCTAGTGAGCCTTTCCAGGGTTCGCCATGTACCTGCTTACAAGACTTACTGCATATGCTATGTCGGATCTAGTACAGACCATAGCATACATCAAAGAACCAACTATATTAGCATATGGGATGCTATTCATATAGGCTCTTTCGACATCAGTACTAGGACACTGATCAATACTCAGCTTGAATTGAGGGTTTGTTGGAGTCACAACTGACTTCGAATTCGACATACCAAAATTTTCGAGAATCTTCTGTAGATATGCCTCTTGAGATAAGCATAACTTCGAATTCTTTCTATCTCTTCGAATGTCACTTCCAAGAATCCTGGAAGCAGCTCCCAGATCCTTCATATCGAACTCCTTATTGAGTTCAGCCTTCACCCTCGTCACATCTTCAACATTGTTGCTTGCTATGATAATATCATCCACATAAAACAACAAAATAACATATGAATTACCAGGTCGAAATCTGAAGTAAACGCAGTGGTTGAACTGGCTTCTAATGAAACTTATGTGTGCCATGAACTTGTCGAATCTCCTATTCCACGGTCGAGGAGATTGTTTCAGCCCATACAAACATCTCTTTAACTTGCACACATAATCTTCCTTCCCCTTTTCGACATACCCTTCATGTTACCTCATCAGAATCGTTTCATCTAGATCACCATACAAGAACGCAGTCTTCACATCCATCTATTCCAGTTCAAGATCGAAATGTGCCACCATGGAAAGCAACATTCGAATGGACCTATGCTTCACAACAGGAGAAAACACATCATTGAAATCGAAACCTTATTTCTGAGTGAAACCCCTTGCAACTAACCTTGCCTTGTATCTTTTCGACGTCACTCCTTCAATTCCTTTGAAAATCCATTTACAGCTAACTAACCTTGCCCCAGCAGGTTTCTTGATCAGTTCCCATGTATGATTATCATGAAGAGATTTCATCTCATCATCCATTCAGTCTTATTTTGACTCCTCATAACTTCCTTGTAGTCTCTAGGTTCTTCGTCTAGAACCTCACTTGCAGAGATTAAGGCATAAGCTATAAGATCTGCATATCTAAGTCTCTGAGGTGGCTTGATGGCTCTTCTCGACCTATCTCTTGACAATAGGTAGTCATCGACAGTTTCCTCAATTTTCTCAGCATCTTCTGCTTCTTCTTCGACTTCATCAGGGATATGCAATTCAGCATCAACATGCTCCACCTCAACAGGAATCTCTACCTGTTCCAGCTCTTCGTCAGATGTTTCTACATTTTGACCAACATCAGTTTTCTTAAAAGTCATTTCAGCTTCATTGAAAACTACATCTCGACTGGTGATACACCTCCTAAGACCTGGCTCAAGGCACCATAGCCTATAAGCTTTGACTCCTTCAGGGTATCCCATGAACATGCATTTCAGAGCTCTAGGTTCGACCTTGTCTTGCCTAATGTGAGCATAGGCTACGCAGCCAAATACTCTCAATTTGTCGAGATCTGGTGGATGTCCCGACCAAACTTCTTCTGGTGTCTTCATATCTAACGCTGTCGAAGGACATCTGTTTATCAGATATGTTGCTGTCGAAACAGCCTCAACCCAGAACACCTTCTTTAACCCCGCACTAGTCAACATGCATTTGACTCTCTCCAAAATAGTTCGATTAAACCTTTCAGCCAAACCATTTTGTTGTGAAGTACCTGCAGTAGTTATGTGCTTTGCAATACCAGAGGCAGCACAAAAACTGTCGAATGCCTCGTTGCAAAATTCAAGGCCATTGTCGGTTCTCAACCTCTTGACCTTTTTGCCAGTCTGATTTTCAACTAGAGTCTTCCAACTTTTGAAATTCTCAAAAGTTTCATCCTTAGTCTTCTGGACCTCCACGTAAGCAAGACCTCTAAACCACCACTAAATATCACCATGCAAGACTTCTTACCGCCACGGGCTAGCCCTAACTGTCATATAGCGTTAAATACCTTCTAAGGTCTCTGAGTCCCCTACCCTTGCAGGAGGAACAAACGCACTTGTACTTTTTGACTAGTACAGTGACGTCCACCGTGGGGTCCCGGTAAAACTAACCTACATGTCACTTTCTTCATCACCACACTACTATTCATAATACATTTCATGACAAAGATTTCACCTAAGCCAATTAAAAACTGAGGTTAAATGACCTCGATTTTTTAGAAAACCGACATAAAATGTTGATTAATTTTTTATTTAATTCAATTGTACCAAACTTTTACATCATATTTTATATCTCGATTTTTTCTAAAAATCGAGATATAAACTCTAAACAATATTTTATTCCGACACCAGAATGTTAAGTCTTATTCACTTTTCATTATTTCTCATAAACTTTTTGCGCCCCAGGTACGACACGGATACTAGAAAATGTGAGTGTCCATTTAAAATCCGTGGTTACATGGTAGCTAGCAAGAAGTGGAGATTTAGTGTTATTTGTGGTTTGCATAACCATGAAATCTGCAGACAATTACAAGGACATCCTAGTGTATGTCTGCTCAAACCGGAAGAGAAGACATGTATTAACTACATGTCTTTGAATCTTGTCCAACCGAAAAATATACTTGCCGCATTGAAACGGAAGAAACACGACAACGTATCAAATATAAGGCAACTGTATAACATCTGGTACCGGAATAATAAGACGATTAGGGGAGATAGAAGTGAGATGCAACAACTGTTGAAGATGTTGGATGATAACAAATACGTGTCGCGGTACAGAACTTGCGAGATGGGGGTTACGGTCCGAGATATTTTTTGGACTCGTCCGGATTCGATAAAGTTGTTCAACACTTTTCCGATAGTGCTCCTTCTTGATTCTACCTACAAGACCAACAAGTATCGACTTCCGTTATTTGAGATGGTAGGTGTTACATCCACCGAGAAGACATACGCCGTTGGTTTTTCTTTTTTGGAGTGTGAAAAAGAGGATAATTATAGATGGGCATTAGAGGTGTGTTGGTCACTTTTGAAGGAACAAGTCGAGAAGCCCAAAGCGATTGTTACGGACCGCGAATGCGGTGGCAAAAATATTATCTTCTCCTAATGCATTACTTTCTCGATATCACATAACATGTAATGTGAGAAGAAAGGTTAAACTCACGGTCAGAACGAAACAAGTAGAGACCGAAGGTGGAAAATCGGTGAAGCCCGGTGTGATTGTTGGACAAATAATGGATGCATGGACTCGTATTGTAAATTCTCCGACAAAAGAATTATACGCCGATTCCGTCTTTCAATTTCAGAAAGTGTGTAAAAAGTATTCGGATTTATTGAAATATGTTGAAAGCACCATTCTTTATAAGGTGAAGGAGAATTTTGTGTGTGCGTGAACTGATAATGTCTTACACCTTGGAAATACAACCACCAATAGAGTTGAATCGGCACATGCTAGTTTGAAATTTTGGTTGGTAAATTGCAAGGGTGACTTGTGTCGAAATTGGGATATCGTAAATCTGATGATTAAAAACCAACACAATGAGATATAAACCACATTTGGTCGGAGCATTACGGTGTTGGAACATCGATTAAGGGACAACATTCTTTATTCTCAGTTGATCAGCAATATTTCTCAGGCCGGGTTGAATTATATTTTTCACGAGGCCAAACGAGGCGAAAATGTTGGCTCTGATAGCACAAAGTATGGTTGCACTATTACTAGAACGTATGGTCTCCCGTGTGCTTGTTTTATTGCTAAAAGGGTGAGATTAGGTGAGCCATTAAGAATGGACGAAGTTATCCCTCGTTGAAAAAGACTTAGTTTTGATGATGATGATGATGGTTGTATCGAAAGAGAAAAATCGAATATCTCTATTACTTCCGAATTGGAAGCGATACAAAAGAGGTTTTCAAAGGCTAATGACAACATGAAACTCCACATCAAAGAACAATTGCGGAAGATTGGATATCCCGAAACAACCGACATGAAACTGTCGTCTCAACCGATTAAGACAAAGGGTTGTTGCACCCCAAAATTTGCCCTCTTCACTGTGTTATAAGTTATCAAATGACGTTTATTTCGTCACTCAAAAATCAAAGAAAAATAATAAAAAGCTCTCATAGATCATGGACATGGAATTCATTTTATGGTGCTTGTGTTTACTAGTCTAGTGCGAGTTTTGCCTTGACTTTCATATAATGTGGTGCTCACGATCAAAGGTTTTTCTGATTTATCATCATTCAAGGTTTAGATTCATATGATTACTTGTGTTATAAGGCCTTGGGATTTTATGCAAGGAATGAAGTTTATATGGAGTTTCGGTGCATCATTTCAAGGTTGGAAAACCATATGCCGAAATTTACTATTGATTCAAAATTTGCAATGTGAAGACTTGGAAGTGCAAGTGAGGCCCTGGAGGAAAATGTTCATTCGAAATTCATTTAGAGAAAAAAGAATTCTTGTTCATTGTTATTCCAAAACCAAAATCTCCTATATCCATTACAAGAAATATTCAAATATACATTTCAAGTCCATCCATTACCAATTAAATTCACTACACAAAATTCACTGCAAAGTTCAAAAACCATTACAAAGAAATTACAACAAAAAGGCGCCTATGGTTCTAATGCCCAAACACTTGCTGCATCAAAAGAAACCACTTGCAAGAGAACCGGAAAAAAACCGCAGCCGCATCTCAATCTTGCATCCATTCAAACCGTGATGACTGAGCAAAAGAGAAACCGGTTCATAACTTCAGTAGATAATGAGAACCAGAGAATCATAACAGAAATTGGGGGGAGGAAAATATCTGTAACAGAATGGAAACGAAACCGTAACAAACTTCTTCATCTTTCTCTCTCGATCCTGGATTCAACGCTCCAACCTTCATAACACTCTTCAACCTTCTCAGATTCGATTCAACAAGAAATCTTGACACGCTTCAATTCAATCAAGATAATCAGAACTTCACACCTTCATCATGGTGGTTGTTCAATCTTCTTCTCCCAATTCTCCATCGCACCAATTCTTCAATACAATCTTCATCACCTTTAATCATCGACTTCAACAACTTCGTTCATCAATCACCTTCAATCTTGAACTTTCTCTCTTGATTCTCAACCGTGAATCACCACCATAATCATCTTCATATTCTGCTTCAATCACCAATATGCAACCTGCAAGAAAATCCAGAAACCAGTAAGGAAACAGAACCGAGATTTCATCCGCGTTCATCATCATCCTCACGTATCAACAATCTTCTCCGCGTAGCCTCCTCGTTACCGAATCAACATCACCATTGCAATTCGTTCCTCGTCGCGACTGCAGAGAATCAACAGTAACGTCGCGGTTTCATCCACAACAACATCGGTCATCTTCTTCAATCGTATTCAATCACCATAACTTCAATCAGCACTCTGCATAGTCCATCATCAATGATCTTCAATCTTCACCGATCTGAAATTCACATCTGTAGAACATCAATAACAACGCTCATCATCTTCATACAAAGACAACACCACAGAAAAACGGAGAGATACGAGACATGAGATCGAGATGTTGAGAGACGAAGACGAAGAGAGTGAGTCCGAGAGAAATGAGAGATGAGACGAAGCGAGAATCTGACCGGAGGAGAAGGTTGAGGTCACCGCCGCCGCCGTCGGCGTTTCGTGAGAGAGAAGAGGCTAATGTTTGAAATTCCTAACCCTAATCCCTTTTAGCATTTTATTTGATTAACAGTGAATATAATCTGTTTTAATTAGAATTAATTAGCATAATTACTGGTTTAATTGAGATTAGAGATTAACTGAATCTGATAATAAGAAAATCTGAATTGGATCTAAAATTTGAAACAAAAACTGGATTCTGATGCAATACATTGGGCCACCACCGAATTACTGCCGTACACCCCCCTGGAAGCCCATATCACTTTTGTTTTTGGTTATTGCTACAAAAAACTGAATAAAAACCTCTGTTGGGCCATCCCCTTGGGCTGCAGCGCCCAATTACTGTCAATATACTCTGTTTTCAGCTTTTCACCCCATGTGTACATTTTTAATTCATATTAGAATTAGTTGTTTTAACTAGTTTTGTTTCCTATTTCTTTCATGTAATAAAAAACCTAAAAATCAAGTAGTTTTGTTAGTTTTTGCTTGATAGAAGAATGAATAAAAAACATGTAATATTTTCTAGTTAGAATTAAATGTTTTGTTATATTGTTTAGTTTTAACTCTTTGATAAAATGCCATGAAAAATATTATGTTTGATTAGATTCCTTGCATTGATTTTAAATAATAAAAAAACATGTAATCTTTTGCTTGTTAGACTTTAATTGTTTTCTTACATAGTTAGTTCTAATTTTTAGATAAAACGCCATAAAAACAATTTTCTCCTTTTAGATGTTGTTTTAGAATTTACTTAGAATTTAATTTCTATTATTTTCTATGGCGGGTGCATGCCTCCTTGTTATTACTGATTTGGGTGTTGAGATGTGCGAGGTACTTCGAGAGAGCCTTTGATTGCGATTCGACTTGCTTCGTGTTCCACTTTACTTGTGGGATACGAGTTCGCTTCCGGTGCGATTGATTTGCGTCGTGTTCCACTTTATTTGTGGGACACGAACCTATTTCCAGTGCGAGTCACCTGATCTCTCATTCATTGAGATGTATATTCCTGTATTGTCTGGATTGTGTTTCTCTTGCAGGTTGCTTATGTGGTTGTGTTTGATACGCACTACATAGCGGTTGTGATTTATTTTCACACCGCATCGCTTTGACGCTTATGCTGGACTCCTGGCTTTGATGGATGTTAGATTACGTGAAGTTTCTTCTCTGCTTACGCTTGCTAGCTCATTGCGGATTTGCTATCCGTTCGGTATTGTCTCCCGTTTCATTTTATTTCTCTTGCACTTTATCGCTTTCTCGCATCATCCTTTAACATGAGAAGTAGCACCTAGACATGCATCTGGCCAAGCCCTCGAAAGAGGCTCTGTTTTTGTTGGTGTGTTTACATTTGTGCTTTGCGGCAGGGAGTCACGGTGTAATAAGTCCTATATGGCACTCCGTTAAGTCCTCATGAAAGGCATGCGGTCAAGGGTTCGTAATCAACCCCCGCCTAGTCTCATCGAGTCTGTTCAGTATGCGCACGCTTCGCGTTGCTCGCTTCTGAACCATCACAAGATCTTGTTATCGAGTATGTCAGGAAAAGGGTTCATGTAGCCGGACCCCCGCCTTTCCTATAGCTCGCGTCGCTCGACGTTGATGCTCGGTGTACGCACGCACCGTTTTCCTTTACGATCCGTGACGGCTTGGTTGCTGAGAGGGGTCCGCCCTCTTGTCTATGGCCCGATCATTTTCGCGAGGTCTAATGCTTGGTTGACTTGGGTTGAGCTGCTCCCCTTGGCTATGGCGGGACCGCTTTTCTACCATTCGGTCAGTACCGTTGGTTTTGTTTGCTTCACGAGCGGATGCTCGTTTGTGTGATATTATTGTGTGCTTCCCCTTTTTCTCGTAGGTTGTTAGCTTAGCTTAGATTTGCACCCTTTGTATGATAACATTAAGTAGCAAGCTTTCCCCCTTAGCTTAGGTCTTCCTCATGCATTCTTTTAAAACACAAACCACACTCTTTGATTTTCTTTTCTTAAGAGCTTGTTATTTCCGCTCCATTCCCAAGCATAAGCCTCCAAAGGTCGAGCAGCGGAGTGTGAATGTAACTTGTTCACCTAAAAAACACAAAACAAACAGAAATTAGTTAGCCGAGCTACGGTAGCTCTGATTCTGCAAAACAGATACGTAGGCAGCGGGGTAGGGCCCGTGCGAGCATAATCCTTTCTTTTCCCTACATTCTGCATTCATTTTAGTCCAGATTAGCGTAGATTTGCTTACACACCCATAGTTTTAGACACAAGCGTGGATACCATCGAGTACGATGGGCGCGAGGGGTGCTAACACCTTCCCCTCGCGTAACCGACTCCCTTACCCTTTTTCTCTGGTCGTGAGACCGTTGTTTTGTTTTGTGGTTTGCTGGCATTCCCTTCCTTTTCAGGATAAATATGTTAGTGGCGACTCTGTTAATTTTCGCGGTAGCGACAAGGGTGCTCCGAAAAAATTGAAGGCTACACCGAATGACAACTCGTCTACACGGTCTCTTTCTTATTGTGAGCATGTCGATAAAAAATTTCCCGATTCACCGACTCCTAAATCTCAAAAAAATTCAAACAAAGGAGCTCGCATAAGCAAACCGCCTCCAACACCTATTCCACTAAAAATTTCAATCATTGAAGAGATGTTATTTCCACCGAAAATTCCATTCATCGAAGATATGTCGGTTTTTATGCACTCTTACATCAAGCGGATCGTAGATGTTGCGGGGGACGGTAATTGCGGTTACCGAGACGTCTCGGCGTTGCTTGGTCATGGAGAGGATAACCATACGCTTGTCCGTCATCAACTCATCCAAGAGTTGAAGACGCATAAAGAAGCGTACACATGGTTATATGGAGAGGAATCTAAATTTGAAGCGGTTAACGAAGCTCTTGTTCCTTGGATGGGTGCTTACGCACCGTTGTCAAAATAGATGAAATTCCCAGAAATGAGACATCTTATTGCATGCGCCTATGATATGGTGTGCATTGACTACGCGTTATGGTTTTTCGGAATCCTTTTTCCCACTCTGCATCGCACCGCCTACAAATTCAAATGATCACATCATGTGTATTGGATGGCTTTCAAAAGCGAGTCACTTTGTGTAAGTTTACTTGAAATTGGGATGCCCCGTACCACCCACGTCATCAGTATTGGATGACTTTCAAAAGCGAGTCACTTTGTGAAGTTTACTTGAAACCGGCATCACTCATGTGTATTTATATGTAATATTTAATTTTCTATTGAATTTATCAATGTATTGCCGACCAATTTTAATTAATGAATGTTGTTTTTCTCGTTATAAATTTTATTTTTCTGATTTCTTGTTTTGAGTTTATTCTATAGATGTACATACAAAAATGTTTCATATGTGCATTTACGAAAGATTTTCACAAAAATATAAAAAAGTACTCCCAAAATTACATCTAAAAATGAACATTATTAGAAGCACATTGTGCTAAGAGACCCGACGTAGAAAGAGTTTCACTATATAGATCACATAAATTAATTAAATAATCTAAAAGTGGTAAGTTGTAAGTAACATTTACCGGAAAAGCAAAAAGCATGAGCTAAAACACCAAACATATTTCCCTTTCTTACGCTACTGGTACAACAAATACGCACACGTGAAGTTTGCACGCGCAACAGTAGATACGACTTTAAACTCAAATAGTGCAAGTGCAACTACCACAAAAACAAACCCACAAAACAAGACCATGCAAGCAAAATAGCAAATCTACCCCAAATCAGCACACCACCGACCATCTGACTTAGTCCCATTCACCTCCCACGCCGTTCAAACTTTCAATTTCAACCCTCTTACAGTCTTACTACAACAACAACTACTACTACAACTTCCCCTTCAAATTCAATTAATTAATTAATTAATCATACTCGTTTTCTCTTCATTTCAAACTTAAATCTCCATGCACCAGCCCCTACCGAGTTTTTCTCTCTTTCTGACTCTTTCAACGTTCAACGTTCAACCACACGCCATAACAAAAACAAAAACAAAAAATAACACTTAAACCTTTTATATTATTCATTTTTCCTCGTCTTTGAAATATTCTCAATATACTATTCCTCTCTTAGTCTTACTTAGCACCCTTTGACCCCGTGTCTCAAACAACCATCTATATTCCTATATATAAACAAATCCACACAACTCAACAACTACAAATCCTCCTTCAACACAAACAACACAACAACAACAACAACAACAAAAAAGTCAAAAACAAAAACATGGTTTTATCATGGACAAAAGGTAGTAGAGTTTTCCGTCGTGCAAGAAAAGGCAAAGAGTTATTATCAAACTCATGCAACGATCTACAAGTGGAGATAGCGATTCCAACTCATTTCCGTTGCCCGGTGACACTAGATTTAATGAAAGATCCCGTTACACTTTCGACCGGCATAACCTACGACAGGGACAGCATCGAGAAATGGATCGAATCTGGTAACAAAACATGTCCGGTTACGAAAACCGAGTTAACGTCCTTCGACATCATTCCAAATCACTCCCTTCGTAGAATGATTCAAGATTGGTGCGTTCAACACCGTTCCTATGGAGTTGAAAGAATCCCAACACCTCGTATCCCCGTTTCTGCGTACCAGGTTAAAGACACGTGTACGAGGATCCTGTCGGCGGCGCAAATGGGAGACGAGAACAAGGTTATTGAACTGGTGAAGAAGATAAAGGGTTGGGGAAAAGAGAGTGAGAGGAACAAGAAATGTATAGTTTCAAATGGTGCTGCTCTTGTTCTTTCGAATGTTTTTGATTCTTTCTCACGTGGTTCTATTGAGAAGAATTTTGTTGTTTTGGAAGAGATTTTGGAGGTGCTGACGTGGATGCGTCCTATTCCTGAAGAGGGTAGATTTCTCTATTTGGGATCTTCAAATTCTTTGAGTTGTTTGGTTTGGTTCTTAAATGATAAACAACAAACTTCAACTAGACAAAGTGCTTCTTTGTTGCTTAAGGAAATTCATGTTGACTCATTGGTGAAAGTTGAAGGAATAGTTGAATCTTTGGTGAACATGGTTAAGGTTAATGTCGGTGATGTTTCTACGAAAGCATGTTTGTCAACAATTTTCCACTTGGTTTACTCATCAAAGAGTAAAAAAGTGATTATAGAGAGGTTTGTTGAACTGGGTTTAGTTTCAATTTTATTGGAGATTCTAGTTGATGCTGAAAAAGGGATATGTGAGAAAGCTTTAGGCGTGTTGAACTGTCTTTGCGATAGTGAAAATGGGGTGCAAATAGCAAAGTCAAATGCTTTGACTTTGCCTCTTGTTATCAAGAAGCTTTTGAGGGTTTCTGAATTGAGTTCAAGTTTTGTTGTTTCTATTGTTTACAAGATTTGTGATGAGGCTGAAGAAGGTGTTTTAATTGAGGCAATTCAAGTTGGGATGTTTCAGAAACTACTTGTTTTGTTGCAAGTGGGTTGTGCTGATAGTACAAAGGAGAAAGCTACTGAGTTGTTGAAGTTATTGAATGGTTATAAGAGCAAAGCAGAGTGTGTTGATTCATCATTGGATCTCATGCATCTAAAGAAGCCATTCTAATTTGATTTATCCATGAAGATTAGATTTGAATTCATTTCCATTTTTTTTTCATTTGTATATAGGTATTGTTGTCTTAAACAGAATATACTCTTGTACAAAGTTACACAGTCACATACACAAGAACACAAATTGTATCTCTAACATTCAATTGAACTTATGAAATTCAATTTTTTTTAAGGAAGTTTTGATTTGAGACATACATATTAAGATGCTGAATGTTTTTGTTTTTAAACTTTTTATGTTTATCCTTTCCTATAAACAACAAAGACTGATTTGGTCCGTCTTTATACAAATCTCATTCATAGTACACGCCTTTTTGTGAAATAATCGATCATGGATTTGAAACCTTGCTTGAGATTGTTTTTTTTTTATAAGCAACAGGATTTTATAACAAGAGCACCAAGAGTGCAACTTAACAAACATTACAGAGAGCACAAAAACAAGAACAGCTCCTACAACTACCTTTAGATTACAAATTAAAGGAAAAATAGAGGTTGCTTATACCACTCATAGAATGAACAATCAACCTTCTTTTTACTTCCTATTGCCAACCACCACCATAGATACAACTTAACATTGTGGACTATTTCAGCCACATCTTCCACAAGATTGTTGAAAATGATGTCATTTCTTTGTTTCCAAATGCACCAAGAGACTGCTGCCCAAATTGCACCTACTCTCTTTGGTGAACATTTTGATTTCAGTTCAGCCATAAACTTCAGGAAAAAGCTGGCACAGTCAGCCTCATGCACCACATTTAAGCCTAACCACTCTTGAATACTTTCCCACACCCTTTTCAGTTTAGCACAGTACATGAAAAGATGATTAATGTCTTCTTTAATTGGGCAGCCAAATACACACAAACAGTCTTCATTGTCAGCTATTATTCCTCTCTTTAGAAGTTGCATTCTAGTTGGCAATCTGTCTTGAACCAATCTCCACGCGAAAATCTTCACTTTCGACGGCATCCTAGCTTTCCAAATTGCCTTCAAAAGCAGCCTATTATCTGACACTATATTTTCCACTGTGGCTACTGCCTGCAACTTGAGATAATAGGATTTAACAGTGAAACCCTCCAGTCCACCCAAAGGCCATACAATAGAATCTTGCCCAGCTTCCGGTAGTTCCACGCCCCTTAAAATATTCAGCAACTCATCCTTTTCCCCCTGCACCACACCGTTAGACTCCTCACCCGAAAGGTCAATCCTCCAATTCCACACTCGGTTCACTCTCTCACCCATTGATGCTACGCAACCATCACAATGAGGAGAAAGAAGAAAAAGATTAGGAAAGACTAACCTCAATGCTTCCTGGCCGAGCCACTTTCCATGCCAAAATGGTGTTTTTGTTCCATCTCCCAATTTAAAAGACAGCATTTGGACAAAACCACTCTCCTCTATATCATCACCAAGATCCATCATGTCCCTCCACCAGATTGACTTTAAATTCAAATTTGTACTCTTAGTTTTGCAAATGATTCGTTTGAACAACCCACCATACCTTTCCTCTAGAATAGCCTTCCAAATTGCGTTTTCCTCATTAACGAACCTCCAAAGCCATTTGGTGAGGAGAGCCTTATTAAAGAGAAGCAAATCCTTGATACCTAGGCCACCGTCTTCCTTGGATTTACACACCGTTTTCCAGCTGATCCAGTCCACTCCCTTCCTTTCCAATGCACTATGCCATAAGAAATTTCTTTGCAACTTAATAATCTCCTCATTCACCTTGATTGGAATTTTGAAAAAGGATAGGTAATAAACAGGGAGATTGGAAATAACAGAATCTATGAGGGTGACACGGCCGTCTATGGATAGAAGCTTCCCAACCCAAGGAGAGAGTTTTGCCTTCAGATTTGCCAAAAGAGGGTTCCAAAACTTTATCCTCCTCGGGTTCCCTCCCACCACAATGCCAAGGAACTTAAAGGGAATGCTGTCCAGTTTGCATGTTAGGAATTGACTAGCTGCCTGCATAAAATAATTATCATTCCCTACCGCATACAGCTTACTCTTCCACATGTTGATTCTAAGCCCTGAAACCATTTCTAAGCCTCTTAAAATTACTTTCAGCGCCCACAAATTACTCCAGCTCCCTTCACCTACCAATATGGTATCATCTGCAAACTGAAGCAGATCATACGAAACCCCCGCGTTAAAACTGAATCCTTTAAAGCCTCCAACTGCCACTAACCGTCGAACTAAAGCTGCCATGCCTTCAGCCACGATAGTAAACAAAAATGGGGACAGGGGATCTCCCTGTCTAAGTCCCCGGTTTGCATTGAATTCTGCCGTGGGACTACCATTCACAAGAACAGACATGTTACTATTAAACACTCCTGCTTCCATCCATTGCAACCACCTTCCTCCGAATCCCATACTGCATAGCATTTCCTTTAGGAACTCCCAGTCAACACAATCGTACGCTTGAGCAAAGTCCACTTTAAAGAGAAAACATGCTTTCTTATTCCTCTTGGCGTAATCCAAAATTTCATTTGTGACCAAAACCCCATCCAGAATCTGCCGCCCCGGTACAAAGGCCGTTTGTGTTCTTGAAATTAACTTGCCAATGACATTCCTTAATCTGGCAGCAAGAAGTTTGGAGATAATTTTATAGATGCAACTTATAAGGCAGATGGGTCTGTATTCTCCTAGTCCTTGGGGGTTATCCACCTTTGGGATTAATGCTAAGAACGACGCCGTAAAAGCACGAGGAAGCTTTGCTCTGTGATGAAACTCTTGTATGCATTTAACAATATCATTACCCACAGTCTGCCAGCATCTTTTGATGAATGTTATGTTAAAACCGTCAGGCCCTGGACTTCTATCACCATCACAGTTGAAGACCACTTCGTGTATTTCTTCCGTTGAGAATTCCTCTTCCAAAGCCAAACTCTCCTCCGTTGACAGTTTTTTGAAATCTGCACCTACAAACCTCGGCCTTGGCCTGTTGATTTTCCTGAATCTCTCCTCGAAAAATCTCTTCACTTCCGATTTTACCTCGCTAACCTCCTCAAGGACCCCTTGTTCCGATCGAATTGAGACCACCGAATTCCTCCTTGACCTTGCTCTGACAACTGAGTGGAAAATTTTTGAATTACTATCACCCTCCTTTAACCACTTCAGCCTGGATTTTTGCTTTAGCATACTCTCTTTTCGGTTTAAACTTCTCCAAATGTTGTCTTGAATTTTCTTTCTTTTATCCAATATCGCACCATTCAGCTGTGTGGCAGCAGCTAAACCATCATCCTCTATTTCATTTAACTCCTCCACATCTTCCTCAATACTCAAGTCCACCCTACCAAACACATTCAAGTTCCACCAACGCAAACGCTCCTTTAACATTTTGAATTTTTCCTTTAAAATGTGAGCACAATTTCCTGTTACCTTGAAAGCATTCCATTCCTCCTCAACAAACTTTAGAAAACCTTCATGCTGGAACCAACAATTGAAGACTTTGAATGGTTTGGGCCCCCAATTCAAGATGCTAGATTTGATCCAAACAGGCCTATGATCTGAAATGTCTCTCTTCCCTGTCACTTGCGCTACAACTTTCCACCTGTTAATGATTCCTTCTGACAGTAAAATCCTGTCTATCCTACTCCGAGCCTTCCCGTTTGAATTAATCCAAGTAAACAAGTTTCCTATTAATGGTAAATCCACCACCTCCATGAGTTCAATAAACTTTAAGAACTCCTCCATCTCCACCCTACTAGTCTGAATCTTCCCCTTCCTCTCCTCAACCATTTTCACCGCATTAAAGTCTCCTCCAATTATCCATTCCCCAGTGGGCAGATTTTGTTTCCACTCCAACACCCGATTCCATAATACTCGCTTCTCAGCAATGGCGCAAGAGGAATAAATGTTAACGAAATAACAATTTATGCCTTTCCAATTTGCATTTACTCCCAGAATTCCTTTGTCTCTGAAACTGAACACCGGCTCAATTACTCCTTTATTCCAGATAGTTAACAAACCTCCAGACAACCCTTCTGATCCCATCGCAGACCAATCACACTCCTTTAGACCCCACATGCTACTAGCCAAAAATCCCTCCATCTTCTTTATTTTAGTTTCCTGGATAAAGCACAAATCTATCTTAGCCAACTCCAAAATATGCCTGACTCGTCTTCTTTTCGCCGCATTTCCACCCCCTCTTATATTAAAGGTTCCTATATTCATGGAACCCTAGTTTCAATCCCCTTCCCCGCTTCAAAGCAACCTCGTTCTCTTGCTTCAATGTCTCTCACAATTCCTTCAAAAACCTCATCATCTTCGTCACCTTCGATACCAAGCTCCTTAATTGAACTCCATACTTTTGCTGGCATTCCTTCCACCGCCTTCCAAATTCGTTTATTGCACTGGTTTACCCCTGAGTCCGCCACAGAATCCTCACATAGGAACGACCCACTAGAACTTGAAGAAGAGATGGCTTCTGAATTAGCCTCGGCAGAAGATGGATTTTGGGGCAACATCAAAATAGGGTTAGATTGGGAATGTAGCAAAGCAGAGAAATATGACGGAGCGAAAGGAATTTTTAAGTTTTGATAAACTTCTTCTATTGGAATAGTCTTTTTGGGCTTAAGTATACTTGCAATACCAATGGGCCTAGAGGGGGATCCAGAGATTGGATCTGATACTTCCCTACCCATATCGAAACAGCCCAAGATGTCCTCATTTGGGTCCACACTAGCTGACCCTAATTTTATGATACTTGTTCCTTCAGAGTTTGGCACTCCGTCCACGTGGCCAACATTAAATGCTCCCTTACCATCAGCATTTAATGCTGACTTTTGCAACTCAGCATCAGGCACATTATCAACAAAATGAACCTTTGCAGATGCTGTCACCAACCCATAATCCTTCCCTAACGGCTCCGTACTGACTATTTTCGTAGACCCCATATGCTCCACTTCTCCTTCAGCCATATGATGATGATGAGTTACATCAGCTTGGTTTGACCTTTCCTTCCCACCTGACGAACTCTTCTCCCCACCGTCGTCCTCCTCCACCAAATCTTCACCATCTTCCCAACTTTCATCCACCGACTCCGATGAGTTACTACTCTGATCACCACATCTTCTTTCCTTTGGGACCACTATCCTTTTAGGCCCATGCATATCTTCCACCAGCTTAATGCTGTAAACATTGTCATTGACGCCTATATTAAAACTTTCATTCAGATTCATTGAATATTTGGTACGTATTAGAAATCTTGCAACATCCAGTTTTGAGTGCACCATAGTTTCCTCATCTGAGCACACAAAAACACCGACGGGCTTTGCTATAAATTCAAAAAACTCCTTCCTCCACACATGGCAAGGTAGCCCATAGCACCTCATCCACGTCAATCGTTCATTGTCTACGTCCATCGGCGACCATGGATGGATATCCGAGAACCACTTCCCAAGCCATTCCGAAGCTTCCCGAATCAACGTGGACATCTCCCCCACCTCTAAATCTTCAAGTAAGCACAAGTTAGCCCCCATTGGTGTGACTTTCACTCTGAAGAATCCTTCCGCATGGAACGCCTCCTGAATGTTATAAGTTGAGCCAGGTACCTCCGCCACGCCAACGAACGCTTCCTCGAACCGTTTCATATCACACGCCTCCACATTGTATTGGAGATGAGCGAACTTAGGCTTAAACTCCTTTTGATTCCACCCTAAGATCTTATTATTTAACAGGCCTGGTTGAGGAGGCGGTTTACTCTTCAAGACATCAGCATAACTACCACCGTTATTTCTTACCTTCTGATTCTGAAACTGTCTTTTTTCTCCACCAGCGTTTCCTCCTCTCACAGCCCCAACCCCTACACCTACACTTCTCAAGCCTGTTGGTTCCGCCCCTCTTTGGAACCTAGGAACATTTGCATGGAGCTTAACTCCATTAATGAATATATTATCCAGTTCTACCTCCAGCATCCTGCCATCCCTCACCTTGCGAAACCTTACAAAACCATATCGCCGACCCCGTTTATCTCTTTTTGGTGGTATAACCACTTCTACCACCAAACCAAAATCAGCGAAGATTTCAAACATCTCCTTCGCTCCATACTCCTCCGGGAATTCGGAGAAGTAGTAGCTAGTAATCACTTCCCCTTCAATCAAACCCTTTCCTCGCCTGAGATCCCACTGGTGTTGTAGTTTTTCTTTAGGTTTTCCTTTTCTGTTGGAAACTACCTTCCACTCTCTCTGACTTTCTTTTTCTCTTTCTCTCACTACATTCTCTCTCATGCTTGTTTTTTTCTAAGTTCTTGCTTGAGATTGTTGATCTCAGCACGAAGATTTAATACACCGATACAATCAACTTTGGCAAAACGTTCCTTAAGATCAATCCATACATCAATGGCGTTTTCCAAGAACATGATAGTTTGAGCAATAAGTGTTGTAACAAAGTTTAGAATCCATGAATGAACTTGATAATTGCATCATTCCCATGCAGCTCTATTGATGACATCAAGAATCTCAAGGACAAGAATAGATCTGTCAATGAAAGCGAGTTTGTTTTTGGCGCCAAGAGCTTGTTGCATCGATATAGACCAAGAGATAGTTTGATCCATTCATTTGAGGTGTGAGATTCCTAGAATGAGAACCTTCACTCAGATAAACGTAATAAACCAAATCAACATCGCCACTAGAAGGACGAGTTGCAGCAAGATTTGCACGTGGTGGCATGCGAAGTTTTGATGAAATTGCACAAATATGTGCAAAGAAGACGATTGAGCAAAGGAAGCACTAACCAATGTCAAGAACTGAAGAGAAACCGGTCAAATATGGTAACTGATACCATATCAACAAATAACAAACTCATAACTAACTTAAGTTCAAGGGTAAAAAAAAAAAATTTCCTTGAATTGATCAAAGCATCATGTGTTATAACATATAGGGTATATAAGGATCACCATAATCACTATATTGTACTCTAAATCATAATTAACTAACTAACTAACTTCCTCTTTTGGAAAAGCTCTCATTATTAAATCACATTCATAAGTTATACATATTGTCTTGTTGTCCGAAAAAGCCTAGCTCATGTACTTCTTTAGCTCTCATTTCATTGTTTTCTTCATTCACATGAAACCTAGAATTTCTCGAATCCATTCAAAGTAGCTTACTCTCACTCCACAAACATCAACATGAATATCAGGTGATATAGGAACTTCTTGTTTAGCCAAGGTCTCAATCGAGTTTAAGATTGGTGAGGCAATTTACATCTTCTACTAGAAATTTAGATTTCACATCAATATTTTTCTAGTTTAAAACGCCCCCTAAAGCACATGGAATAAGAACATCACATTCACGACCAAAGCATATTTTACTGATTATATTACTTAGGAGCTTATTGGAATCTTATTTTATAGTATTATTTTTATGGGATTACTTCTCTCACTCTTAGTGGTGAAAAAACACCATAAGAAAATCTAAAAATATTTTGTTAAATCTGGAAGTATATTTTTGGACACACTCATTTCATACTAAAACACGTTTTAATTGAGATACACTCCTATTTCCCACAAAATTAGTTCAAAAGTGTATCTTCGGACAATTCCCTTCAATGATTTTGTTCATTTAACAACTCAGTGACAAATACGAAAGTGTAATTGCGTATTTGTCGAACGAGAATTTGAAAAAAAAACCACCTTACATGTATTTTTCAACTTAGAGATTACTCCAAAAGTGCATTTTCGAAAATGTAAAACGAAAAATTTAATAAAACACAACTTTGCATGTTTGCTTCACTCATAAACAAAAACACTGTTTCTTCTTCAAACCCTACCAAAATCATCCTTCACACTGAACCAATTTTTCTACTTTAAAATAATATTTGTATGTTTTTTTTACTTCAAAAGGAGTAAAAGAAGTTGGAATTAAAAGTAATGTACATGTATTTTCTTCCTCATTAATTATATTAATTTGTTTTCAGTCTAAAAATACACTTTCTGATGTGTGATGATGTCATCCGAAACTGTATTTTTGGATTAGTTCAGTGTTGAGTTTGACAAGTTTTTAAATATTTTCTTTTATGATTGGCCTTAGATATGGTGCACCATGATGTTGTCTCCAAACCTATTGTTTCTACGAATTCCGGACCAGTTGATGTCAAGGTAAATGTCGACAAACAATTCACAAATGAACAGGAGTTTGTTATTTGTGATCGTATGCTCAAATTGAGGTTCGGTGTAATTGCATATTCAAATAATGGTCTAGATAGAAGACATGCTTATGTGACACTGAGATGTTAAAGAAATGACAAGTACACAAATCCTATTTGAAAGTTGAAACGGGATGACACTGGAACAAGAAAATGTGAGTGTCCTATTAAGTTGTGTGAGTATTGTATGACAAATAATACATGGAGATTTAATGTGATTCATGATATACATAATCATGACATATGTCGCAAGTTAGCCGATTATCCCATTGGATTTAGTCTTAAGGATGAAGAGAAGGAAATCGTTTTTGACAAGACATTGAGCATGGTGCAGCCCAAAAATACTATTGCAACTTTGTAACAGAAAATACCTCAAAATATCTCAAATATAAAGCAAGTATACAATGTTCATGCCTAAAACAACAAGGCGATAAGAGGGGATAAAACTGAAATGGAATAATTGTTGAAGCTTTTGGATGATAACCATTATGTATCTAGGTATAGAGTCTGCGAGGATGATGAAAACATTCGAGATATATTTTCGATTCATCCTGATTCCATAAATTTCCTCAATACATTTCCCAGTATACTCATTATTGATTCAACATATGAGATCAACAAGTACATACTTCCACTATTGGAAATTGTTGATGTTACTTTTACGAAAAAAACTTTTTCGATTGGGTTTGCATTTTTGAAAAGTTAAAATGAGGACAATTTTACTTGGGGTTTAGAAATGTGCCTCTCTATGTTGAAGGACCAAGAGAACACACCAAAGGTCATTGTCACCGATCGCGATACCCGCACGAACGAATTCGGTTACAAAGTTGTTTTCTACATCATATGCATTACTTTGTAGATATCACATAACAAAGAATTTGAGAAATAGACTTAAACCTACGGTATGGACCAAACAAATTAAGGGTGAAGATGGGAAATGGTTAAAGCGGGTGCGATATTGGAAAGCATAATGGATGTTTAGAATGTTGTAACAAATTCTTCTATGAAAGAGTTATATGTTGATTTTGTTATACATTTCCAGTAGTGTGAGAAATATTTGAGTTTCTTCCAATATGTTTAAAGTACAAGTCTATACCAGGTGAAGGTGAATATTGTTTGTGCTTGAACTAATCAGGTTATGCACTTTGGAAATACAACAACTAACCGATTTGAATCTTCCCATGCTACATTAAAGAATTGGTTGGAAAATAATAAAGGTGATTTATATAGAGAGTGAGAATTTTGTGAACCAAATGATCCAAAATTATCGTAATTAGAGGGCAACTAGGGAAGATTACCTATCTAGAAACCACATATTTGAAACCATTGTCGCAACCGTTAAAAACAAAGGGTGCTCCTAAGAAGGTCAAACCAACATCGAGTGACAATTCAACGATATAGTCTCCTTCCTATTTTGAACATGTTGATGGCATACCCCAAATTTGACTCATTAAGACTTGTCCTTTCTTATTGGCATATCATTTAAAATAGGTATGTATTAAGATATATATATATATATATATATATATATATATATATATATATATATATATATATATATATATATATATATATAAAAGTGTGATCAAGATTATAAATGCATGTATGCTTCAATTCAATCTCTTAGGCTTAACATCCATAAGATGTCATTAGATTTTATTGATTAAATGAGGGTATGCATTAAGTAAAAGTGTGTATTTAATTGGGTTTATTATTCATAAAATATGAGGCCCAATTTCAAAATTCAAAATTAATTTTAAAACTTGGGTTTTATAAACTTTCTTGGTTTATTTACAATATTTTGGATTTTTGTAATTATTTGTTTAAAAATATAATAATTTACTTGTAAATTATTTATATATTTTTTTAAAAAATAAATAAATATGTGCTCGCCTTTCATATGTTTTCAATTGGGTTTTTAATTCAAATAAATAACATAACACAATTGGTAATGAATAAGGCTTGCAAGTAAGAAGTCATAGGTTCGAATCTCATAAGTGGCATTTTCACACTTTTTTCTCCTATTTTTACTAATGGCAAATTTTGGGCTTTTGGATATGGATTATTTCCTTTTATGCATTTTTAACCTAATTTCCATCTCTATAAAAAGGGGTCTTGACAACCCTAAAAAGGGGACTTTTTTTTTACTTTACGTACAATTTTTACAAAGTCACTCACATACACTTTTTTTTCAATTTTTTAATTTTTTAATACGTTTCTCTTCTCTCTCCGAGGGTTTGTCTTAGGGTTGTCTTGAACAACCCTAACCTGCCGTTGTCGATCAACTGACAACGGCAGACAAACCCTTTCCCCCTTTCAAACTCAAAACTCTCAACTCAAACTCAAATTTTTGGCCAATGACTACATATGAGGCCTCCCTTTTTTGAAACCTTTTTTTCAAAACTTTTGTCTGATGATAACCTATGAGACCTCCCTTTTTTTAAAATCTTTTTTTAAGAAAAAAACTTTTGGCCAATGATGATACCTGAGGCCTCCCCTCTGAAAAATATTTATTTTGGCCAATAATTTCTATGAGGCCTGCCTTTTTTTTTTCAAATATTTGTTTTGGCCAATGATTTAACATGAGGCCATCTTTTTAAAAAAAACCTTATTTTTCCCAATGATGATACATTGAGGCCATTTTTATTTTCACTATACATGGTTTTTGCCTTTGGTCATTGTCGTCTCGATCTGACAATGACCCTATCAAAAGCCTTGGGTTTACCAAGGGTATTTTTTTATTGTTAATACTTTTTTTTACAAACCTTTTTTAACTGATGACTGAAATATTATATGAGGCCAACCCCTTGATTTTAATCTTTTTTTTATAAATATTATAATTTTTTATTAGTCAACAATTGTCAAAACCTTTTTTTATAAAACCTAAACCTAAAGATTAAATGGGTCCCCTTGAGTACAAGGGAGGTAAAGGGTGCCTAACACCTTCCTTTTTCCTAATTAACCTACTTACCAAAATCTCTTATTTCGTAAGGGTTTCTCACTTGCTTATTTCGTAAGGGTTTCTCCAACTTCATAATCTCAAAAAAAGTGTTTTCAAAGATGCCCGCAACAGTAAACCGTCTCCTATGCCACCTTTACCAAAAATCAAACACATTGAAGAGATGTTAATTTTTATGCAAAATTAAATTGAATGGATTTTAAATGTTGAGGGTGACGGTAACTGTGGTTATCGAGTTATTTCATATTTTCTTGGTAAATGAGAAGAGAATCATACACTTCTCCGCCAACAATTTATCAAAGAGTTAAAGGCGCATAAAAAATCATACACATCGCTATACGGGACAAAAAATAACATTTGATGCAACTCATGAATATTTTATTCCATTTGTTAGTGGTCCGACACGGAGAAAAAATGGATGTGCTTCCCTGGAATGAGTCATCCTATAGAAAATGCATATACTAGGGTGTTTAATGATCTGACAAGATACGAGTTTCCAAAAACATTTTTTCCACTTTGGAGTGCCCCACCTCAAAATCCTACGAATCTCATTATGTGAATTGGGTGGCTTTTAAAATCACGCCATTTTGTTCAAGTTTATTTAAAATTGAGATATGTCCTATACCACGGACATCACTGAAGTATATAACTCATTCAACAAAGGAAACTAAAACTTGACTGAATCATTTTTTGATAGAATGAAAGAATTCACCAAGTTGAGCGAGATTGAAAGAGAATCAAATAAACAAAATTTGAAGGCAGAACCATCCGTAGATATAAATTTAGGTGGTGACACATGTTTTGATTCATTTTAGTTTTTTTATCTAACAACTTATTTAAGTGGTGACACATGTTTTGTATGTAATGTTTTATTGATATTAACGATGTAAATTGTATACATTGTGGCAGTTGATTACTTCACCAAGTGGATCGAAGCAGAGACTTTAGTGAAGATTACTGCTACCGAAATTCGGAAGTTCTTCGAGAAGAACATCTTGGCTAGGTATGAAATATCACAATCCATTGTAACAGATAACGAGACATGGTTCATGGATAAGAACTTGAAGCAACTCCATGAAGAATTAAAAAGGCGATGCAACACTTCGACTTATTAATACATCCTTAGATAAACAGGCCAGCTGAAGCAATGAACCAAGTTTTATTGAGAGGACTAAATTAAATACTAGAGGTGGCTAAGGGAAATTAGGCAGATAAGATTCCACCTTCCTTAGGTATATCACACCACATCCCACTCGATGATAAGTGAAACACCTTTTCATCTTACCTATTGAACCGAAGTTGTAATTCCTATTGAAATATAGGAGCTTAGTTTGAGGATGGAACGCCTCTTGCTAGGAGAAGAAAACACATAGGCTATCAGGGAAGAAGTCAACTTTTTAGAAGGAAAGAGATCATTTATCATTCTTATGAGTTCCATTGTGAAGCAAGCAACCGCATCCAGATACAACAATTGATTCCTACCTCGAGAGTTCTAACCTAGAGACTTTGCACTAAGGCAAGGTGGTGTTGGAAGGTATAATGACATGGATGGTAAACTTGCACCTAACTAGGAAGGACCATGCAGGATCAAAGCTGGTATCAGAAATGAAGCCTACACGCTAAAAAACCTAATCAGAGAACCAATACCTAGGACATGAAATGCAGTCAAGCCTTTATGGTGCTTTAGTTGAATACCACCCAAGTTGCCTAAGCATAAAGTGACTAATTAATGCCAGATGTAATGCTTTTAGATAAATAATACAAAATTATTTTTGTTGGAAATTTATATGATTGTCTCCCATAAGAGAGCATGGTCAAAGACCAATTAAGCACACAAAACAATAATTGGTACACCTCTCCTCTTGGTAGTTAGTCATTCCATAGTGCATGCGTTGAAGCCTAGGATATGTCAACCTTAAACGTGGCCTTCACCTGAGGGCATGGAAGAGGAGCCAACCTTTGGCCGAGCACGATTCCTAAAGACTTTGAAGCACACTCCAGTCCCCAACCTATGGCGACTAAATGATAAAATAAAGTCATGGAAGACAAAACGAGGAAATGAAATCGTGTGAAATAAAATGATGAAGTAAAATCATGAAAGACAAAATAATGAAACAAAATCATGGTTGGAAAAATGATGAAATAAAATCATGAAATACGAAATGAAGAAACAAAATCATGGGCGACTAAATGATGAAACAAAATCATGCATGAAAAAATAAAAGTAGATCAAAACACTTAATCGAGGGAAAGGATAAATCATCGCAGAGTCATTACTTGGTCAGTAAAAATTTATTACAAGTTCCATAAACAACAACAAATTACAGATATTCATCATAAAATGTATGAACCTTCTTCCTCCTAAAAAACAATTATCTTCCCTTCAAGGAATTACTTATAAGGATCCATCAAATCTCTAGGAACCAGAATGTTCGGGAATATCACCTCTATCTAGTTGATGGAGTTTTGGAAGGCCTTAAAAACATATTAGATGCTACTGTCAACAAAATCTTTATGTTTTTTCCTCACCAACACCGAGCTATCCTCGTTGTCTCTCACCTTCTTCTACTCCTCCTCCACCTTTTCCTTCTTCTCTTTCAAGAAACTCTCTATGTTAGCTACACGAGAGGTTAGCATTACCTTGACCGCTACAAAGTTGGTCACTGAAGTCTTCACGTATTAGGGAGTCTTCTCCTTCTCATACAGGGACGCCTTCAAGGCATTAATTTGTGATGCCAGGTTAGAAAGAGCACCATGGGTCTCCACGTCCTTTAAGAAGCCATTGAACTTTTTGAAGAGCTGGTTACACTCATAGACAATACTTATCCTTCCATTTCTTTTTCTCCTTCAAATGGTTTCTAGGAGCCATACCTTACCATGGCCACCCGCCTTCAGAGACATCAAGGTAACACCGTTTTGAATGAGATAGGTAATCTCCATTATCGATTCCACTTAGCCCTGTCGATGTGGTGTAGAATATAAGAATAATCCCATGAGTGATGCAAGGTCACACCTCTTGAGAAGCAGAGGAAGATCGGTCATTGAGATTCTTGTTTCGACTCTCAAAGGAAGAGCGTCCCTATTCAAGCACATTCACTTGTTCCCCAAGAGAAGCCTTGTTTCCCCTTTGATCCATTTTGATATCCGCTTCTATTTGGACTAGAGTAGGAGTTGGAGTAGGGGATGTGAGCACCTAATCTGCAGCTAGGGACTTCATCCTCTTTAAAATATACTTGAGATACGCCATGTTGTTTGCAAAATAAGACAAAAGATAGTTAGCATAATATTATGATAATGACAAAGGAAAACATAAAAATATTTCCTCTCCTCACCAAACATATTTTTCCTCTTGAGATTAGTGGCCGTGTCCACAACTGCTCTTGTATTAATAAAATGCTTCTTTTGTTGGATAGACGGTCCTTCCTAAGGGACATCACCCTTTTCATAGAGTGTCTCTCCCAAAAGGCTACCTACAACTGCCTTCAGCTTTTCTTCCTCCAAGAATAGAGAGTTGGATGAGCAGGCGCAAGTCCCCGATCCCTAGATGAAATGGTTTTGAACCCAACATCTAAAGACCTGGTCCTTGTATTTCATTATCTTATATCCTGAAGGTACATGGCAAGGAAGTGTTTCCTTCTAGGACCTTGAAACTTTTCCAACTTTCAAGGTAAACATCAAACACTTTAGTTGGCTAACAAAGTGGGCCTCCAAGGTCAGAGGATTCATAAAAAATAACAAACCTTGAAACTTCTCCAACTTTCAAGGTAAACATCAAACACATTAGTTGGCTGACAAATTGAAAGCAACCCTTGTCCCTAATTCCTGTCGATAAAAGTCTGTGTCAGGGTAAAGATGTTGAATAATAGATTCATCAAAGGTTATTTTTCCTGATACTCGCACTAGTACTAGAATATCTTGACAAAGGCCCGGGCTACCGGGTGCAACTAAGACAGAGCAATTCAAAAATGCTTCAACACACCTTCTCCAAAGTCATTGAAAGGTAGCTTGAACTTCAATATAAAGAAAAGTATTCGTAGATTGGAATGGAACATCCGTCAAAGGAGCTGTAAATTCTCTTGAAACTTTCAACGTGGGAGGATCACACATATGTATAGATGCTCTCCAAAAAGAAATCACTATTCAAATAGAAGACTAGCCCCACTGATTCTTCTTCCACCCATGAAGTACCAAGCCCTGGAGCTCCTTTGGGACCATATATTCCCAACTATCACGAAAAATATAATGTTGGTCATGATTCACAAATGGTTTCAAAATTTAATGTGATCTCTAACCTCTCCATCACTACGATATCTTGTTCATTCACCACCCTAAAATATTTAATAAAGCGGTGAGTCATTTGTTCATAACGAACGACCTCAATAAGCTCTAGATCTATATGAGACCATATAGGAGGAAAGAGATTAGTACCCACACACCTACAACAAGACTATCATGGTTTGTCCCTTCATTTCATGCAAAGGAATGTTTTGTACCTCTGATATAATGAAGACTAGAGGGTTCATTATCATCTTCAACGAAACTCCCATTAGACCAAGAGATATCGTTAAGCACGATAAGATTTACAATGTGTTGGTTAACCTCTAATGAGTCAATGTTTTGTATTCACGGATTCACTATTCTAATAGGAGGAGAAGAATCATGACTATTGGGTATATTTATTATATTTGTAGGAACATCTCCAATGTTAGCGATAACTAGAACAATGAACTATAAACAAGAAAGAAAAATATGGTACCTAAAAGAGCTGAAAATGGAGGTAATAGTTAAAAAAGGTGATTCAAAAGGCGTAGTAGACCAAAATAAATGTACAATTCAAATAGGGAAAAAGATTGACGAAAGGGTGTTATCGAAGCTCGGAGAAGAAAATTAGAGTTTGTAGAAGAAAAAAAATTGTGGTTTGTGTAAAAGGATGAAAAGAGTTTTTGAAATGCCAAATAACCATTATATGGAGAAGTAAGGTAATTTAATAAATGGCCCAAAATAAAATAAAATGGAGAGGCAAAAAAAGACATTTGGATTTTGCCTCAGGGATACAACAACATTTGAGTGCACTAGAGTATCCTTGGAAGAGGCGTCGCTCCCTAAATTTATGGCCACGTGTCAAAGAAATCTTGTGAAACATTTCAATGACGAGACTAGAATTTAATGCACTTGCTCCCTAGGTTATTCACGTCGGGTGCTAAACCTCTTATGTTTCTCCAAGCACCGACTTTGTTGCATGGAACCGAACCCAGTTCTATGAATGACTTTACGTTATCATGCCACGAGATCCTTGGAGGCAATTGTTTTGGATCGACCAAATACCCAATAAGAAAAAGCACAGATCTAATTCAGGTCTTGAACACCTCAACCAACTTTCATATATAAGGAATCCCACATGAAGAAAAAGGCATGATTCGAATTCATTTTCACTCACACGTTACTTCTCATTCTCTTTATAACTTGAACGTTAGATTGTTAACCTTATAGTTCAGCTATATCCCCAATGCATCAGAAACTTGCTTTGTCATACCAAGATCTTATTTCACTGTTCATCCAACATTTTATTTCAACAATGGAACATTTTTTAATTAAAAACTTAGTTACCACTTTGACATGATTTGTTGGTGTTATCACTGTCTCTACCCACTTATACACATAATCAACGGCTACAAGAATATATTACCTTTTAAAAGCTTGGGCAAATTATTCTATAAAACATGTTCTACACTTCAAACAATTCAATTTTTAAAATATTTAATAGAAATAGTTAGTTTCATATAGGGTAATACTAACATATTCCCTTAGGGCACACGTTAAGAGTTAAATGTGAAAAAAAAATCTTAGAAATTGTACATTGTTTTCATTAAAAGTTGATAATTAATATATTTATTATGTTTTCCAATACAAATTTTTTATATTTAAATTTCTTAATATGTGCCCACATGTTAGCTTTATCTAATGTCTAATAAGAAATTAAAATAAACCTCAACATAAAGAGAATTATAGGGTAGTTTATCCTAAATTTAATAAAGAGGAGACATAGCTTCTCCGAACTTGCTTATATAGAAGTCAATGATCATATGCATCAGCGAGGGTTTTCCCTCCCTTTGTCAGTCCAAAGTAGGCAGAGATCCGGAATGTCATGCATGTCCTGTGTATGCAATTTGCAATACTACAACATATAAAAAACGGTCAGATTTCAATTTTCTTCATTCATATTGCAGAAACAACACTTCCCAATACTCTTCAAAACTTAAAAAACATCCACCATCACCTCAATGCCATAACAAAAGAGCACATAACAAAAACAAAATCTGGGTCAAACTGTTGACTTTCTACAATTCTACAAAAGCACATTACTCATAAAGTCACAACATTAAACTATCACAAATTAACCCATTAAGTCAAAACTCTCACGATCTACCTCAACTTAGTGCTTACCACAAAATATAATATCCTTAACACTTGACATTAAGAAAATGCTTATAATCTGTACATAAAAATGGGTACCTTCCATGCTAAGTCATCATGATTAAACTCAAAATCAATCATAACAAATATGAGTTCTAATACTAACCCTCCAAAACCCTTAACCACCAATTTACTCTTTATTTTCCTCATTTTATTCACAAATCTCATAACACTCTTTCTTTCTTCCACTTACAATTCCTCCACGTGTACACCAATTTTCTCAACCGCCACCACATCCGCCGCCGTTGTAGATAGCGGCGAAGCCGTTGTAGACGGCGGCAATGACGACAATTTCCCACCGGAATTCTATGCTTCCACGTCACCACAAAAACTCCCTCTTGGCTTCAACCGAAACTTCAACTCCGATACTGTCCACCCTCCCGCCGGCAGCGCTTGCACTCTCTTCCCCGACGATCTCCGCAATTTCATGTCCTACGACGTGAACGGATCTTGTCCTGACGACGAGGTTCTCTCTCAGAGACTCCTCTTAAAGGGATGCGAGCCTCTACCTCGTCGCCGCTGCCGCCCGGCGGCGCCAAAAAATTTCCCGCCGCCGATCCCTTTCCCTGCCAGCCTCTGGTCCACACCTTCCGATTCCTCCGTCGTGTGGACCGCTTACACGTGCAAATCCTACACGTGTCTCATCGATCGTTCCCGCACGCAGAAAGGCTTCGACGATTGCAAAGACTGTTTTGACCTCAACGGCCGAGAGAAGCATCGCTGGACAAACCCTAAATCCAACGGTCTAGATTTCAGCATCGACGATGTTTTAAAAACGCGAGAACCCGGTTCAGTTCGGACCGGTTTAGACCTAGGTGGTGGAGTTGCAACATTCGCGGTTAGAATGAAAGATAGAAACGTTACAATCATAACGACGTCGTTAAACTTAAACGGTCCTTTTAACACTTTTATAGCTTCAAGAGGGGTTGTTCCTTTGTACATGAGTATCTCTCAGAGATTTCCGTTTTTTGATAACACTTTGGATATTGTTCATTCGATGCATGTTTTGAGTAATTGGATACCCGAAACTTTGCTTCATTTTTTGTTGTTTGATGTTTATAGGGTTCTTAGGCCGGGTGGGTTGTTTTGGTTGGACCATTTCTTTTGTGTTGGGGATCAGTTGGAGAATGTTTATGGGCCTATGATTGAGAGTGTTGGGTTCAAGAAAGTGAAATGGGTCACTGGGAAGAAGCTTGATAAGGGACCCCAGTTTCAAGAAATGTACCTCTCTGCTTTGTTGGAGAAGCCATTCAAGGATTCTTGGTGAACAATAAGGTTTTGAAAATTGTTGAAACAAATTGCAAAAACAATGAGAATTGAACAAATCATATCGTTTTAACTTTTGAATAGACACACTCTTTAGTTTTTTTCTTCTCTTTTGTTAAGGTTGAAAGTTTAGGTAAATCTTTTCTGCGATCCTTGTGATCTCTAAGTTCTTTGTACTTTTAAAATTTAAAGAACATCTATCGAAATACTTAGAGATCACTTATCAAAAAGATTTTTATTTTAATTTAGATATTTGTGTTTTTCGAATATAGTTTTATTTAAGTTTAAATAATTTTTAGTAGTTAATTCCCTCTCAATTTTAGCTACAAGTTTCTTTTCCCAAACAAAAATGTCATTAGTTATTTCGAATTTTGTGTATTTTTTATGAGGTGTATCAGCTATCAAAATGGGCCGAAGCCCATGGGCCGGTCCATCTGGCCTGAAAATAATTAAGGCTTGAGCCTTATTTTTTGAGCCCATTTACATTCGGGCCTTTTTAAGTCCGGCCCTAAAAAATATGGACCGGTCCATATGAGCCATGGGTAGCCCGCCGGTAGGGGTGGGAATAGGCCAGGCCGACTAACAGGGGCCTACGGCCCAGCCTACATAGGCCTAGGTCAGGCCAGGCCTTTTAGATAAATAGAAAAGGCCTAGGCTTTTTTATAAGCCTATTTAGCTAAAAAGCTAGGCCACAGGCCACATAAAAAGCCTTTTAAGCCTAAGAGGCCAGCCTATATAATTACATATGAATAATTTTATTATTATTATATTATAGTTTTTACTTTGAATTAAAAATATAAAAATAAATTTTAGTTATCTTGAAGAAATTATGAAAATTAGATGAAAAGAATCTTATGAACAACGTCATAAGTTGTTTCGATAAGTTCTCTCAAACAAATAATATCACAAAACTTATGCTACTAGGTAAACTCAAATAAACTAATGCAAACAAACATTTAATCTCATTGATCTTTTAATTTGTTAGTCTATATAAAGACGAGTTGAATGACTTATTTACAAATGTTCAAATGAAATAGGCTTTTAAGTAGGCTAATAGGCCAATCAGGCCTTCAAAAAGGCCAGGCCCAGGCCAAAAAAATAAGCCTATGATAGGCTACAGGCCAGGCTTAGGCTTTGAATATTATAGCAGGCCAGGCTCAGGCTTGGCAAAGCCTAGCTCGGCCCAGCCTATTCCCACCCCTACCCGCCGGTCCAAAAAAAATTAAAATTTTTAATATAACTAGAAATTATCCTTTCATAATTCATAAAGGTATTCTATAAACAATTTGCTTATTATATATTTTAATTTATTTTTAGCATTATAAAGTTATAAATATCAAACAAAAGTTGATGGTTTGACTTAATTTCAAACTAAAAGGTTTCATCCTAATATAATGATGTAGATAGTATAGAAAAAACACCATGATACATTTTAATCAAAAATAAGGTTGAAATGGGATTTAAAAAGTTATGATGTAATTTTTTATGGTAGGATAGAGTTTTTTTTGTTTTTGTTTTTTTTTTATCACTGGTAGGATAGAGTTAGTACAAATCATATATATAACAATTTGCTATAAAATAATATCCCATCAATCTAATTATAATTGTTATAAAATTTTATAACAGTTTTTTGTTATGATTGTTATAAAATTATAATTGTCATGAATATTTATATCTTAAAATTTGTTGGAACAAGTTATTTAATTTGTGTGCAAAATTAAACATAATTTAAGATGTATTTTGAATAGTTGAAATTAAGTTAATATGTTGTTTTACATTTTAATTGTAACTTATATATATTAATTAAAAATCGTAATTATATATATATAATATATATATATATATATATATATATATATATATATATATATATATATATATAAGTATTATTGCATGCAATTATATGGTTATTAGAAAAATAAGGAAAAAATTTTATTTTTTTAGAAATACGCCCATTTATGGCCGGATAGCCCGCAGCCCTAGACGGGGCTGGGCTTGGGTAGTAAAATTGGAGCCCATTTAAAAATGGGCTTTTTGGGCCCGACCCTGAAAAGCCCGATGCCCGCATGGGCCGGCCCGTTTAGGGCCGGGTAGCCCATTTTATCAGCTCTAGGTGTATGCATCGGATATTTTTTTTTTACTAACTTGTTTTAATCATTTGATTTGGGTTGAATATGTATTTTTAAGTTTCTAAATTTAGAAATGAAGTTATAAATACTAATCTCATCGGAAGTCAAATATAGACCTTTTAAAAAACTTCAACTGATTTTTCTAAATTAGAATATCGTAGGTTTTTCAAAATTGTGTGTGGAAGGATTAAAACTAAAATATGAGAGTTATACCTTTTTGGGAACTTTATCATGTTAACACTTAATCAATTCACAAAACCAAATATGGTTTTGTGATACAAAAAAAGGTAATCAATTGATTTCGTTGTATATTTCACAAGATGTGTTTATATAACGATTCAATATCAATTAATTCTAACCTCGAAAGTTTCTCAAAATTTAATCATCACTAAAGCTCATTTACACACTAATTCTAACAAAACCAAATCTTACTTAATAAATTGCTACTAGTTGAATAAACGATAAACTACGCTAAGAATTGAAATCCTAAGCATGCAATATCCTACAAACAAATTAAATGAGAGAGAGAGAGTACAACAGGATATATAGTGGCTCGACGTTCATCCTCGCATTGCCTAATCCACTCTTCAATGGTTTCCCATTGGAACCTACTTTCTTCCTTTTTATTTTGACAAATATTGCAAGAGTTCATACAATCATTAATCTACAATAATGCCTATCTAATAAATCTTTTATCTGGATCTTGACTTGTATACAACGTAATGCCAAACTCTTACACGTAATATTTACTCAATTCATGCTTCTTGAATCTTCTAGCTTCACCCATCTACTCACAGCCTTCACGTGTGGCAATCACCCCTTGATCCCACAGATTTATTGAGCGATGATGTAACACCCTATATTTTCTATTTATTAATTTAATAGGAATTTAAATTAATTATTCGGAAATTCGATATTTTAATTGGATTAACGGGAGAAATGTGGAATATAGCTATTGGGCCAGAGTTATGGTTAGTAAAGAGGAGGTATGATTGTTAGACTTTTTTATTAAAATTATACTCTATTTTCATAAAAGAGGGAAAATGAGGAAATTAGGAAATATAAGAGCAAAAGAGGAGAAAGAGAAGAACGTGAAAGAGAGGAAGAAGAGCATAGAAAGAGGAAGAGGAAGAATCAAGCTTTTGGCTAAGGTAAGGGGGGACTCTTCCAATTACCATCTCTTATGTATTTCATGGGTGATATAATTGATTTGGTGTATTATTGGGTCAATTAGAATATGTTAGGTTTTGGGAATTTTGGGTGATTTGATGCAATTAAATGAATGATGTTGTGTATGATGTTTGATGCTAAAACATGTTAGAGTTGTGTTATAATGTGTATTCTTGTGTTGTTTTATGATACCATATGTTTTGACACGATTTGGGTTGAGTATAGAATGGAACAAATGTTGTCAAACTAGTATTTTTGAGTTGCAGGTACGAGGTAACCGGTTACCTGAGGGGGGTAACCGATTACCTGAAGTTACGTAGACGAAAAAGTGTTTTTCGTTGTGAAGTAACCTGTTGCATGAGGTGAGGTAACCTGTTATCATTGTTGGATTTGGTGTTATTGTTGTTGTCTGGGAGGCAGTAAGCGGTTTCTTGGATTGAGGTAACTGGTTACCGCTGTTACGAATAGGGATGTTGGTTTGTCTGCCAGGAAGTAAATGGTTACTCCAATTGAGGTAACCGGTTACCACTGGGCTTTTTCAAAATAAAAAGTTTCTACCAGATGCAGTAACCGGTTACTTGGATTGAGGTAACCGGATACCGCTGTGTGTTTTTGAAAAATAAATTATTTTCTAAAATTTGTATCTTTTGAACCATGTATCTATTTTGAGTGTCGTTTTGGATGTTGCGAAGCTAATTAAATATTCTATATGATGAAATGGTGTGATGGGCAGTGACTGATTTTATCTTAAAATCCCGATTTAATTAGTTTTGTGAAATTAAGCATTGTGTGCATATGATGTTAGGTGTAACAATGTATTTGATGTGATGATGGATTGATTGTGATTATTATTATGATTGTGTGATGAATATGTGAATGATTTGAATGATGCTGATGACATGTACATAATTTATTCGGTGATATGGTGTTGAGATGAATTGTTCATCGTTATTGGTGATGGTAAGTATGTTATATGTGCATGCATTCATAATCAATTTGGTTGCTGAATCCCGGTGATGTTTTGGATCAGTGAGGGCATAATTCCCATTGTGTGGAATTTGTGCTTGTAGGGCCGTATCTCGGTGATGTTTATATCGGTCGGATGGGTTAATCTCATGTTTGGTACCACATGCATAGAGTTAGTATATCTCATATGCATTATTGTTATAACATGAATGAATGGCTTCCAGTGTTATATTTTGGATGTACTTGTTGTTGTTGTTGAATGCATGTCTGAAAATATGAATATATTGTGATTGGGTGAATGGCATACTTATGACGTTTTATTATTTATGAACACATAATATTTGTTAATTGTGAATGATACTCCCCCTTACTATTGACATTTTTCAGATTGAAGAGTAGCGGCTTTTGGCTTGGTGAGGATAGCTTATAGGCTAGTCCGTTTAGAGTAGCGTCAGTGTCATGCTCTGATTTGTAACACTGGAGAACGCTAGTTTGGAACTATTGATTATTATTTCGGTTGATTTCGGATTTTGTTTTCTTTTGAATCCTGTTTTGGGGAAGATTAAACTATTCTGTGTTGAACTATTTCCGCTGTGATGAACATGATTTTATAATATACGATGATTTGTTCCTCGTGAAGCATGACATTTAACTGCGATGTTTTATTTTGTCTGAATTGTGATACCCTTGTTCATGTTTAATCTGATTATTTTATTAATTACCGCGGAATTTAGAAGGGTGTTACAGATGAGATGTGTGAAGATTTGAGAAGAACTTCACCTTGTCTGTAGCCTTCCACACAGTCACTACCAAGTAGGGATGGAAATAGGTTAGGCCGAGTTAGGCTTTGCCAAGCCCGAGCTTGGCCTGTCAAAAAAACAGAAGCCTAAGTCTGACATGCAGCATCTTGTAGGCTTATTTTTGGCCTGAGCCTAGCCTTTTCGAAAGCCGGGTTATTCTGTTAGCCTACATAAAATCCTATTTATTTTAGACATGTGTAAATAAGCAATTAAAATAATGTTTAGATAGATTAACTAACTAAAAAACCAAGAGACTAAAAATTTATTTGCATTGACTTATTTTAACTTACCTATTAGCATGAGTTCTGTGAGACTATTTGTTTAAGAGAACTTATGAAAACAATGTTCATCACGTATTTTCATCTTATTTTCACATGGTCTTCAAAATAATCAAGTTTTATTTATGTATTTTAATTCAAAGTACAAAACATAACATAATTATAATAAAAAATTATTCATATTTATTCATCATATTTGTTAAAATCATGAGACTATTTGTTTAAGAGAACTTATGAAAACAATGTTCATCACGTATTTTCATCTTATTTTCACAAGATCTTCAACATAATCAAGTTTTATTTATGTATTTTAATTCAAAGTACAAAACATAACATAATGATAATAAAAAATTATTCATAATTATTCATCATATTTATTAAAATAAATGATGGAGGAGAGAGAGAGAGAGAGAGAGAGAAAAATCATGACATATAATCTCCACTATCTATTTTAAAATCGAATCGTTCAGATTCATTATCATGTTCTCATATAAAAATGACATTCTCATATTAACTAAAGTTCTCATTTGATATATATATATATATATATATATATATATATATATATATATATATATATATATATATACATATACATATGAGAATAAGTAAGTTATATGAGAACGTGAGAATGTAATAACAACCATTGGATTTATATTTATTGGTTGAAATTAAAAGATATTTTTTAAAATTTGATTCCTCTTACTGACACATGATTTATCAAAAATTATAATTTAATCTCAACTATTCTTTTTTCAATCTAATGGTTCTTATTCATTCTCACATTCTCATATAACTTATTCATATATATATATATATATATATATATATATATATATATATATATATATATATATATATATATATATATATATATATATATATATATATTATATTATATTAGTTTGGAATTATTGTCACAAATATTTAAATCAATAGTAAAATTGTTGTATTATTATTATTCAATATTTTGATGAATAATTTTATGTTTCCGTTAATATTCAATAGTTTGATCAATGACTTCATGTCCCCGTTAATATCTAATATTCTAATTAGTAATTTCATGTTCTCGTTAATATTCAATAGTTTGATCAATAATTTCATGTTCCCGTCAATGTTCAATATTTTGATAAGTCACTTTATGTTTTCGTTAATATTCAATATTTTGACCAGTAATTTCGTATTCTCGTTAATATTCAATAATTTGATTAGTAACTTCATGTTACCCTGAATTTTCAATAGTTTGATCAATAACGTCTTGTTCCCCGTTAATATTCAATATTTCAATTAGTAAATTCACGTTTCCGTTATTATTCAATATTTTGATCAGTAACTTCATGTTTCTGTTAATATTTAATATTTTGATCAGTAACTTCATGTTCCGTTAATATTCAATATTTTGATTAGTAACTTTATGTTGTTCTTAATATTTTCTTTAATATTCAATATTTTGATTAGTAACTTCATATTCCCGTTAACATTCAATAGTTTGATCAATAACACCATGTTTCTGTTAATATTCAATATTTTAATTTGTAAATTCATGTTTCCGTTATTATTCAATATTTATATCAGTAACTTAAAGTTCTCGTTAATATTTTATATTTTGATGAGTAACTTCATGTTACACTTAATATTCAGTAGTTTGATCAATAACGTCATGTTCCCGTTAATATATAATATTTCAATTAGTAAATTCACGTTTCCATTATTATTCAATATTTTAATCAGTAACTTCATGTTCCCGTTAATATTCAATATTTTAATCAGTAATTTAATATTTTTGTTAATATTTGATATTTTGATCAGTAACTTTATGTTTCGTTAATATTAAATATGTTGATTAGTAACTTTATGTTGTCCTTAATATTCAATGTTTTGATTAGTAACTTTATATTCCCATTAATATTCAATATTTTGATTAGTAACTTCATGTTCCCGTTAATATTCGATAATTTGATCAATAATGTTATGTTCCCATTAATATTCAATATTTTAATTAGTAAATTTATGTTTCCGTTATTATTCAATATTTTTATCAATAACTTCATGTTCCCGTTAATATTTTATATTTTGATCAGTAATTTAATATTTTTGTTAATATTCAATATTTTGATTAGTAAGTTCATGTTCCCGTTAATATTCAATATTTTGATTAGTAACTTCATGTTCCCGTTAATATTCAATAGTTTGATTAATAACTTCATGTTCTCATTAATATTCAATTTTTTTATCAGTAATTTTGTGTTCTCGTTAATATTCATTTTTTTACCAGTAACTTCATGTTTCCATTAATATTCAATATTTTGATCATATTTTTAAAGGAAATATATATTTTTAAAATAAAAATAAATTTGTTTTACCAAAATTATTTTATATCAATAATATATATTTTGATTTTGCATATATTATCTTGAATAATTTTGTATCTTGAATTATAAATAATTTCAAAATAAAAATATTAGAAACATAAATGATTAAAAAATAAAACATAACATTTTTATCGTGTTTGGATCAATAAAGTATTTTTAATTTCATTTTTTTAATTGTGCCAAAAATATAATAATTCGCACGTATGCACGGGTTTTGATAGTGTCACTCATGCAAACACATGATAGTGGTGTGTTACTCGTGCGAACACATGATACTTGTTCTTGCTATTATTCAATATTTAAATCAATAGCTTAAAATCTATAGCCGTATTACTCGTGCGAACACATGCGCGTACCATATCAGTAGTCGTATTTTAAAAAATAATAAATTAGGATTTGAATAAATAATATATTTTTCCCCTCTAAAAAAATAAAAAATATTATATCTATTTTAGCGTTATTTATAAAAATATATGAATCAATAGTAAACTTAGTCCCACTTATAAAAATAACATTGTTTAAAAATATTTGATGATAGTAAAAATATTTTATAATAATAAAAATATTAAATTGACAAATAAATAGTGAAGAAATATTCAATCAAATTTATTAATTCAATCAAGTTTGTTAAAAATATTTTATAATAACTATTTAATATAATTGATTAAAATCAATTTACAAAGCAAATATAGTATTCTATATATAAAAATATAAATATTTTTGTTTCAGAATTATTTATAAAAATATTTAAATCAATAGTAAACTTATTCTCGTTATTATTCAATATTTAATTAATTATGTTAATATTAGTACTATATACACATACCATATAAGTATCTATGTGTATCCGTACTTTATTATTTTGTATTTTGATGAAATTGACTTTGTTAAAGTTTAAATTTTATATATGACAAAAAAATTGTATGATTAATAAAAAATGTCATATAATTTTGTATTTATTAGTATTTATAATGAAGTTCATTTAATTCATTTAAATTGTATGATTATTTTGTATCCAAAAAAAATTTGTATGATTATTTATTTATATAAATCTATTATCTTTTGCCCATATACATTTTAAAAATTTGACGCCAATAAAATGTGCGATTCTCCTATCAACTTATAGATGAAAAACTCTATACACTATTTTATTTATAGTAATAAATTATTGTGTTCTCATATTTAATATTTAATTATCTTTTATTTAATACTTTACTAAACTTTTTATAAATTTTTTATATATTGTAAACTTATAATAGAATAATTGTGTACATATTTTTCTTTAAAATATCACGAGTCTTAATAACCAAAAATAATTTCTTTTTATTTTTAAACAAATTTCACATTCTTTTTTTAATTATTTTATAACAAATTAAATTCTAAAACTTAAATTAAATAATGAAATTTATAAAATTTTAATTAAAATACGTATGAAAACTCAAAATATATTTAATAAATTTTTAAAAAATGAATAATGAGTTCATAATAATTTGATTGTTAATAAAAAAAATTAAACAAAATATTTTTTTTTGAAATATTTAAATTTAGACGAAACTTATCAATTTCATTTTTTACTTTTTTTTTTTAATTTAGAAGGTAACTATTCTGCGGTCATTATTTAATATTTTTTTTTTTTGGAAAAATAGAGATTGTGATTAATTCCAAAAAACACAAAGAAATACATGGCGATCGCTCGGATCCAGCCATCATGGAACCAAAAGGAACAAAAAGCCTAGTTTAACATTAAACTAACAATATGAGGCTTAAGACTTGGGATATACCACCCTCTAAAAATAATTTTTGAGATAATGTCCTGAATAACACTTTCTCTATCCATAACTTTACCAAAACAAGCACTATTCCAAAACATCCAGATACCGTAAATAGTTTTCGCGGCTGCTAGTTTAAACAAGGCAGCCCTCCAACCCTTACCTTTACCCATCTTGATACACCATTTGAGTTCCTCATCCCAGTTCTTAGGATTATGATTTATTTGGATCCATTGAAGCACACTTTTCCAAATCAAATTCATAACATCACATTCAAAAAACACATGCTGAATAGACTCTTCTTTCCTGCAAAAAAACATAGTCATTGTTGGCTATGAAGTCCAATCTCACCAACCGGCTCTTTGTGGCCAATCGTTTATAACACACAAGCCAAAGAACAAATCTCGCACGAGGACGAGCATGATTATTCTGCACCAGACCATAACAGCCCTATACTGAACCATTTATCATACTCTTATAAGCAGTCTTCATTTGGAACTTGTCACTACTTAATAAGGAGTTCCAAACAGTAGGATTTTGAAGGATAAACTCTCGCTGATCCAAGATTTTCCACGTGATCCAGGTACTGTTAGTTGTAGCCTTGACATCCATAATGTCATTCCTCTTAAGATAGTAAGCATGAATCCAACGCACCCATAACGTATCACTCTTCTTACAGAGATTCCAGAGCAGCCTAAGCATAACACATTTGTTCCAAGTCTCCAAATAAATAACACCAAGGCCCCCCTTCTTTTTAGACTTGCAAATATTATCCCATGCTACCATACTTTTCCTGCATATAACATCAGTTTCAGACCATAGAAAAGAACGACAAATAGCATTGATTTTGTTGATCACGGCTTTGGGAATGGGGAAACAGAAGAGCCAGTAATTGGCCATAGAAAAAGTGACACTGTTAATCAATTGCAGCCTACCAGCATAACTAAGAAATCTGGTAGCCCAGTGACGAATCCGACAAACAATCTTATCCACCAGGCCCAAGTAGTGACAAATATTTAATTTTTTACTTGAGAGAGGAACCCCAAGGTATCTAAAAGGTAAACTACCTTCTCTAAAGCCAAACATATTCAGAATCATAATTTTAACGGCCCCATTAACATTAGAAAAGTAGATATTACTTTTATTAGCATTAATTTTCATACATGTCGAAGAAGCAAAGTCCCTGAAGGATGAGAGCATAAGAGAAACCGAAGTGGAGTCACCTCTTGAGAACAACAGGACATCATCAGTAAACATGCGATTAGTTAGCTTCAAATTTGCACATTTAGCATGATGTTTGAAGGAAGGATTATATTATATGTGGTAAAGGCATCTGTGAAGATATTCCATAATGAGGGTGAAAATTAAGGGCGATAGCGGGTCACCTTGCCTAATACCACGCTTAGCTAACATCAATGGAGACAAGGAACCATTAACCTGAAACTTGTAAGACACAGCTGAAACCCCTTACATAATCCATTGAATGAAAGTGGGATGGATGCCAATCTCTTGCATGATACTTTGTAATGATGTCCAACTGATCATGTCATATGCCTTTTGCATGTCAATTTGAACCATACATCTAGGAGGCCCTTCATTCCTACTGTAGCCTTTGATAAGCTCATAAGCTAGCAAAATGTGATTTTGAATTTGCAGTCCTGGGATGAAAGCAGCCTGGTTTGGACTCACAATGTTACCAATAACCTGACCAAGCCTATTTGTCATAATTCTCGAAATAATTTTATAAAAAGTGGAACAAATAGAGATAGGTCTAAACTCTTTCACACTCTTTGCATCATTGTTCTTTGGAATGAGAGAGACAATGGTACAATTGAATGCTTTATAGATTCTACCTTTTTCAAAATATTCATGGACAGCTGCTATTAAGTCTGTTTCAATAAGATGACAACTTTGCTTGAAAAATTTGGAGCTAAAACCATCCATTCCTGGGGATGAAAGGTTGTCAATCCCTTTAAGACTATTGAAAATCTCTTCCTCACTAATAGGCTGCACAAGACTGTCCCTCTGCATTCTTCTAAGTTGAGGACCATTCCTCATAGCTCTAACATCAATACTAGACAATATCTCATCACTTTTTCCCATCAGCTGACCAAAAAAATCAAGAACCTCTTTTTCAATGTCTTCTTGACTGGTAGCAACAAATCCATCATCTTTTTCCAGTCTGTACATTGCTTTGTGATTTTGTCTAGCCTTGACAGAAGCATGAAAGAAAGTTGAGTTTTCATCACATTTTATGATCCGATTGATTTTGGATCTCTACTGCAGAATATCCATTTCAATCTTGTTCCAATTGACCAAATCATCTGTACATTTTTTCACAGCTGCAATCTTGTCACTACACATCCTGTCAGCAGCAAGAGCACATTGAGCTTGGTCAAGTAATTGTCTTTCCTGAGTAATATTCTGCTTTGCTAACAGAAGAGGTTTATGTATTTTGTAAAGAACTGGTTGAAGTGTCTTATGCTTTTTCCAGAGCACAAACATTGGGCTACCATTAATCTTCTCATTCTAACTATTCTTCACAATATCATTATAACCATCCACTTCAGTAAAACAATTAATAAATTTGAACCTGGGCCACCTCTTACTATGTCTAGACTGATTGGCAACATACAACAAAGCAAGATCAGAAATAAGAGGAGGAAGATGCTGCAAAGTGAAGGGTAGATTACTATTAAACCATTCAGGGTTAGCAATAAATCTATCAATCCTTGAGTAGATAGGATCAGCCAACTGCTTATTAGACCATGTAAAGTAATCTCCATGACTCTCCATCTTATCCAGTTGATTATTATCCATAAACACTTGGAGATCTTGAAATTCTTCCTTTGTGACTAGGCTCCCACCAATCCTATCCTGAGCCTTAAGGACATTATTAAAGTCTCCAATGAGACACCAAGGACCAGTCTGCTGTAAGTTCTGAAGATCTGTCCACAATTTTTTCCTTTGATCCAGTCTATTGAGGGCATATATGGCTGTAAGACAAAATTTAAAGACACCCTGGATATCATACACTTCACAGTGGAGCATTTGGCTAGAACCAGCAGTGACTTTAATATCAACACTAGTAGGGTTCCACTGCACCCATATCCTACCATTATTATGGAAGTTGTAATTATCCACAAACCTCCCACCTATATTAAGCTTATTCCTAACAGATAGAGCTTGACCAGCCTTAGCTCTAGTTTCAATCAACACATTTATATCCGCATTAATCTTAAGGAGACGGGAGCTAATCTCCCTTAGCTTAACCAGTTTATTACACCCCCTAATATTCCAAGAAACAATCATTAAATTGTTTTTTGAAGCTCTTACAGATCACTCAAAATCCCAAGAGCATCAAAACCATTGTCACATAGCACAGTATTAGCAGGAGTATCAATCATAGGTTTCTTACCTCTGTCCTTTCTTGAATTATTGAATTCAATTCATTGCTCATTAGCTGCATCTGTTTTCCCCTTATCATCATCAGCAGGGTTCTCCTTCTCTTTAGCAGTCTCTGCAGTAATACTCACTTCTGGTGGCATAGGTTTGGGCTTCCATTGCATAACATTTGTCTTGATCTTTTCACAATTGTGCCCCACTTTTTGGCATTTGCCACAGTAGAGAGGCCTCCATTCATATTCTATTCATTGCAACATCTTTTCACCATCCCTGTCACGTATGGTAATGGTTTTTGGTAATTCCTTAGTGATATCCATTTCAACCAAGATCCTAGCATAAGAGACTCTGAGACGGTTCGCAGTGCATTCATCTGTGACAATTGGGTTACCTAAGGCACTACCAATCTTGTTTAGGCTAACATCTCCCCAAAGATATAGTGGCAGGTGAGGCAATTTCACCCATATAGGTAAAGTACGCAGCAAATCGTCTTTCAAGTTAAAGTCTGGTCTCCATTCTCGAATTAGAAGGGGCATACTGCGAATCGTATAAGGTCCTTTCATCAACACATCATCTCGTTCCTTGAATGATTTGAACCGCAGAATGAAGTACCCCTCTTCATGGTAATACATGTCTGGAAGTTGAACAAAATTCCAACTCTTCGTCATAAAGGCCTTGACTGCGTTCATACTAAGTTCTCCACCCAGAGCATAAAGGACAAGAAACTGTTGCCAAAACTTCAGTTCATCTATGATATCCTCAACCTCAATCTCTCCATTGATAATTTTAGGTGCAATGAATTTCATCTGTCTTCCCTTAGCAGGGTTCCTATTATCATTCAGAACATCGACCCATAGCTTTCTCTCTTCTACCTTGAATCCTAAGGTTTCACCAATCTTAGGAATTTCAGTAGGAATAGGTTCATCTTCATTTGTAATTCCATCTGGCTTACTGGAGCTTGCTAGATGACTTTGAGTATCAGCGTGGACAGCATTCTCGACAGTGGTCACCGTGACGCTGGCCGGAGAAAGATTAGAGTTTCGTGCCGGAGGCACCGTCTTCTTCGGACGCCCTCGACTCATCTGCTGCAAATAGAGACACCCATTATATTTGCTAATATTTGCTTTTTTTGTTATATAATGTTTTTTAATATAAATTTGTATTATATTTAAAAAATTATAAATTCTATAGCATTTTTTTTTGAAATAAAAGATTTTATTTATTTCAATGAGCAAAAACACTCAATGTCAATACAACATAATTTGACAAAACTTTACATAAGAATATTTACATTATGCTTTCTAATCTTGGGTTTTATCCACCCCCTATATACAATGGAATCAATTATATTTTTAGTAACCCTATGAATATCACTGTATGTCCCTTTATTACCAAATATTTTGGAGTTTCTGTACATCCAAATGCCATAACAAGCTTGTAGCAGCAGCTTTGATCACTTGGTTTTTCCAACCTTTTCCTTTTGCCATTCTTTTTAGCCAATCAAGGTTCACAGTTCACACACTGATTCAGATCCATGTTCATCCACATCATCATGTCTTTCCAGATTTGAGCAGTAGCTGGAGAATTAAACATCAAGTGGTTCATATCTTCCTCTTCCACATTGCAAAGCTGGCATGTAGAATGGTGTAACAGGCTCATGTTCTTCATTCTAACCTTGGTTGCTAATCTGTTTTGACAGACTAACCACATGATCACCTTAGCTCTAGGACGAGCAAAATTGTGAGCTATCATGTGATACCAGTCAATCCTATTGTTATCTTCAATCAGCAATTCATAGACTCGTATCATACTAAACTTCTGATTAGCTTTCATGTTGTTCCAGAATGAGCCAACTCTCCCTATCATCTCCTTAGAAGCTGAGATATTCTAGTAATCCAAGTGCAGTTGTTATTTTGGATGTCACTGAGCACATTTTAAATAAATTGAATATTAATTTATTTATTAAAAAATTTGTGAAGATTGTTTAAAATTGAGAATAAATAATATTTTATTATAAATTCACATTTTTATTTAAAAGTATGTTTTTTTATAAGTTTTTTTAAGAAATTTATATTTTTTTTATTAGTTACGTGAGTTTTTAGAAAAAGATTTTATTTAATAAATGAAAATTTATTTATTACCAAAAATTGTCAACTATTTTTAGTATGAATTAATTTATAGTATCAAAAGTTTAATAAAGACGGAAATCATTAGTATAATATATTTGTGTAGTTTAATTTTTTTTTGTAAAGAGAGATCAAATTGGACCAATAAATTATTTATTTTTAATAAATAATCAAACACAAAATTTGAATTTTAAAATAAAAATATTAATTTGAATATAGACATTACATTGGTTTTTAAATAAAAATACTATATCCTTATAAAAGCATTTTAATATAAAAATATTATGAAGTATAAAGCATGAATAAAATTGGAAATAAAATAATTTTTTGAATCACAATAACTTTTATATCTCACCGATTAGTATTCTACATAGGCATAAAATATTTTTTTTTATCACATACATGGGCATAAAATTAAAACTTACAATAATGGACTTAAAAAAACAATTTACAAATCTGCTATACCACTAGATTTGTTTATTCCAATTTTAATGGATTTGTGGGTAACTGTCTAAACCTAACGTTAAATTAATTATATTTTAAAAGGAACACTGATGTAATTTTTTTAATATTAATTATATTTTAAAAGGAATACTGATGTAATTTTTTTAATGAGTATTGTATTTTAAAAGGAATACTCATGTAATTTTTTTAATGAGTAACTTAATGGTTGGAATTTTCAAATAGGATATTTTGAGTTCAAACTTATCTATATCACTAAATAATTTTCAAAATTAGTTTAACAGTGTTAATTTGTAATTCCTTGTGTCGAGGCAGGTTGTTACTCGAACACAAGGTGTGTCTAAATGTGTAACAGTTTGTTACACATAAGTTTGTTTTAAATTTAGATAGTTTGTTTTAGATTTAAAATAGATTAGATTTGATTTAGCTCCAAAATAGGTATTTTGGGCTTTTATAGTTTTGGGCTTTGGCTTAGGGAGAAGGCTAACCTAAATCTATAAATAGGGAGTAACCCTCATTATTTGTAATCAAGTCATTAATCTTGTATTCACAGAAGTTGCAGTTGCAAGTGAATAACAGAATTTCCACAGTTTGTGGGCAGAGAGAAACTCTGCAGAAAATACTTCCTTCTTCTCTTTTAATTTCCGCAAACCCTAATCCTAGTTTTGTTCCTATTTTCTTCATTGTCATCTTTAACGATAAGGAATTACTCAAAGGTTTGAGAGTCTAATTCCAACATCTGGTATCTAGAGCTCCGGTTAATCGATTCAAGGCAAGAAGAATGGCGATGGCAATGAATCATCCGAATGGGCATTTTCCAGCAACACTACCAATTCTGAAAGGAGATAACTATGAGAATTGGTGCAAGCAGATGAAGGTTGTATTCTGTTGTCAAGATCTTTGGGATCTTGTAAAAGAAGGGGTAGAACCGCTTGCAGAAGGTGCGAAGGAGGAAGAAAAAGCTGCTTATAAAGAATTGAAGAAGAAAGATTATAAAGCTCTCTTTATAATTCATCAATGTCTGAGTCCAGATAATTTTGAAAAGGTTAGTGATATAGAATCTTCAAAAGAAGCTTGGGAGATTCTTGAAAAATCTTTTGGAGGTGCAGAAAAGGTGAAAGAGGTGAGGTTACAAACTCACAAGAGAACATATGAATTACTTCAGATGGAAGATAGCGAAAGCATAACTGATTTCTTCACTAGGATTACGAAACTAGTGAATCAAATCAAGATATGTGGAGAAGTATTAACAACAAGAGCTGTTGTCTCAAAGATTTTAAGATCTTTGGCTCCTAAGTTCGACCACATCGTGGTAGCCATAGAAGAGTCGAAGGACTTGTCGAAATTGACAAAAGAAGAGCTTCAAGGGACGCTTGAATCTCATGAACAAAGAATGGCTGAAAGAGCTGCGGGCAAGTCGAAGAGCGATGTGGCTCTGCAGGCTCAGTCAGCAAACGAAAAGAAAGGCAAAGGAAGCTGGGCTGGAAATAAAGGTAGAGGTGGCTACAACAATTCGACTGGTCGAAATCAGCAAGAAGGAAATTGGTCGAATCAGAGAAAACCCTCATATCAAGGCAACCAAAGAGGTGGTGCTGCAGGTAGAGGAAGAGGTGGTGGTCGAAAGCCTGACAAGAGTCACATTCAATGTTTCAACTGTCAGAAGTATGGTCACTATTCGACAGTTTGTCCAGAAAAGAATAAAAGTCAAGAAAGTGATGCAAAGTTTGCAAAACAAGAAGAAGAAGAGATGTTGTTGATGGTCACAACAAAAGATGAACATAAATTCAAGGACCAATGGTACTTGGATTCAGGATGCTCATCACACATGTCTGGAAGAAAAGATTGGTTTGTCAACATAAGACCCTCGATGAAAAATATGGTGAAATTTGCAAATGACAATACTCTAGCAGCTGAAGGTATTGGTGATGTAATGATTACGAGGAAAGATGGAAAGAGGTCAGTAATTTCCAATGTGTTGTACATACCAGGCATGAAGAGCAACTTACTCAGCATTGGGCAGTTAGTCGAAAAGAATTACAAAGTTTCGATCGAAGACAAGATGATGAGAGTTGTCGATGCAAGTGGGAGGTTAATCTTGAAGGCTCCTATGTCACAGAATAGAACCTTCAAGATCGAACTCAATGTGATGGAGCACGAGTGCCTTGCAACTGCAGCTAGCAGAGATGAATGGATATGGCACTATCGACTAGGGCATCTCAACTTCAATGACATCAGAGACTTGAAAAGAAAGAATATGGTTTCAGGACTGCCAGAAATCGACATTCCAAACGAGGTATGTGAGGAATGTGTGCAGGCGAAGCAGCACAAGAATAGCTTCAGCAAGGATGCAGGAAGTAAGTCGAAGGCTATTCTCGAAATCATATACTCTGATGTATGTGGACCAATCCAGGTGGATTCGAATGGAGGTAACAAATACTTTGTTACATTCATAGATGATTTCAGTCGAAAACTATGGACTTACCTGATCAAGAAGAAAAGTGAAGTGATCGAGGTATTTGTCAAGTTCAAATCTATGGTCGAAAGACAAAGTGGTCGAAAGCTCAAGGTTTTGAGAACTGATGGTGGTGGAGAATATGTGTCGAAAGACTTCGACATGTTATGTGAGAAAGAAGGGATTATGCATGAGGTGGTGCCACCCTACACTCCACAGCAAAATGGAACTGCAGAAAGGAAGAATAGAACCATCATGAATATGGTGAGAAGTATGTTGAAAGGAAAGCATTTACCTAAGGAATTTTGGGGAGAAGCAGTGTCGACTGCAACATACATTCTAAACAGATGTCCGACAAAGAAGCTAGAAGGAATTACTCCAGAAGAATGTTGGTCTGGTGTGAAGCCTAGCTTGAGCCATCTGAAGGTATTTGGATCTATAGCACATAGACATGTGCCAGATCAGTTGAGAAGAAAACTTGATGACAAGTCGAGTCAAATGATACTTATAGGATATCATTCGACTGGAGGATACAAGTTGTTCGACCCAGTGAACAAGCAAGTAGTGATCAGCAGGGACGTGATCATAGATGAGCTTAAAGAATGGGATTGGACTGAAAATGTCAAGAAGGATTCAGTGAGAATTCTTTATGACGAACCAGCTACTGAAGTCGAAAGAGAAGAAGTTCGACAAGAAGAAGTCAGAGGTGATGCAGGCTCAGGCAGACCTCAGAGAACAAGACACATGCCTGCAAGGTTGCAAGAATGTGTGATTACATCAGATGATGTAGTCAATGATGAAGGTGAGCTGGTACATTACGCTTTCTACGCAGATGTCGAACCTGTCAATGCAACTGAGGCATTGAAGGATTCGAAGTGGGTGAAAGCTATGAATGAAGAATTGAAGTCCATCGAAGACAACAATACTTGGTCACTTGTCGAATTGCCTCAAGGCAAGAAGGCAATTGATGTGAAGTGGGTATACAAGGTGAAGTGTAATCCAAAAGGTGAAGTGACTCGATACAAGGCGAGGCTTGTGGCAAAAGGATTTCTTCAGAAGGAAGGAATTGACTTCGATGAGGTCTTTGCACCTGTTGCCAGGATCGAAACGATCAGGTTGGTTGTTGGTCTGGCGAACATGAACAATTGGCACATGTGTCAGATGGACGTTAAATGTGCATTCCTGAATGGACCCTTGGACGAAGAAGTCTATGTTGCACAACCAGTTGGGTTTGTGAAACATGGAGAAGAGAAAAAAGTGTACAGACTGCATAAAGCACTGTATGGGCTGAAGCAAGCTCCAAGAGCTTGGAATAAGAAGATCGACAGTTTCCTAAGGGAGAAAAAATTTGTGAAGTGCACAACTGAACATGGGGTATATGTAAGAAGAAGCAAGAGTGAATTGCTTATACTATGTCTCTATGTCGACGACTTGTTGATAACAGGTAGCTGCAAGAAAGAGATCGAAGGCTTTAAAGGTGATCTCAGCAAGGAATTTGAAATGTCAGATTTGGGCGAAATTTCATACTTCCTTGGTATTGAATTCTACAAGAGTAGTAGAGGTTTGATGATGCATCAAAGAAGGTATGCAAGTGAAATTCTCAAGAGATTTGAGATGGAAGAATGCAATTCGACTTCGACACCTGCTGAAACAAGATTGCAACTGTCGAAGAACCCAGATGAAGAAGATGTCGACCCAACCCAATACAGAAGACTTATTGGGTCATTGAGATACCTTTGTCACACAAGGCCTGACTTAGCGTACAGTGTAGGTATGATAAGTAGATTCATGCAGAAGCCAAAGGTATCACACCTAGCAGCGGCGAAGAGGATACTGAGGTATCTGAAAGGAACTCTCGACTATGGCATTCTGTTTCCTGCAGCTGATAAGGGAAAAGAATGCAAATTAGTGGGTTACACCGACTCGAGTTGGTGTAGTGATGCTGAGGATCGAAAATCCACAGCAGGATATGTGTTTATGCTAGGTGGTGCACCAGTTGCTTGGAGTTCGAGAAAGGAACCAGTAGTGGCACTATCATCATGCGAAGCAGAGTACATAGCTGCTTCTCTTTGTGCATGTCAAGCAACATGGATGGTGAACTTGGTCGAAGAGATAACAGGTAAAGATCATGGAGCAATTACCATGAAGATTGACAGCATGTCAGCTATCAATCTTGCGAAGAACCCGATAGCACATGGTCGAAGCAAGCACATCGAAATGAGGTTCCATTATCTTCGAGAGCAGGTAGCTAAAGGAAAGATGAATTTGGAACACTGCAGAACTGAGAATCAGATTGCAGATATCATGACGAAGGGAGTGCTGGTCGAAATTTTCAGAAGACTAAGAGCTATGATGAATGTGGATAGCTTAGACACAATGAATTAGGTGGTGTGTTAATTTGTAATTCCTTGTGTCGAGGCAGGTTGTTACTCGAACACAAGGTGTGTCTAAATGTGTAACAGTTTGTTACACATAAGTTTGTTTTAAATTTAGATAGTTTGTTTTAGATTTAAAATAGATTAGATTTGATTTAGCTCCAAAATAGGTATTTTGGGCTTTTATAGTTTTGGGCTTTGGCTTAGGGAGAAGGCTAACCTAAATCTATAAATAGGGAGTAACCCTCATTATTTGTAATCAAGTCATTAATCTTGTATTCACAGAAGTTGCAGTTGCAAGTGAATAACAGAATTTCCACAGTTTGTGGGCAGAGAGAAACTCTGCAGAAAATACTTCCTTCTTCTCTTTTAATTTCCGCAAACCCTAATCCTAGTTTTGTTCCTATTTTCTTCATTGTCATCTTTAACGATAAGGAATTACTCAAAGGTTTGAGAGTCTAATTTCTTCTCTTCCACATACACTTGTATCTGTTGAGAATCAAGTGTGAGTGTGGATAATAGTCCCACATTGGAAATGTGTGTGGTGACTTGAGCATATATAAGTGGGAGAACCCACTCACCTATCACCTTAAGGTTTTAGGTGGAGAAGTGGTGTCTCTCCCACAAAAGTGTGTTGCCCAAAGGAATGTCCCGTGATTATCAATGCTCCCGAACTCGACTCCCCCGATGTTGCGCCAACAAACAGAATTACATGATAAATTATTTATACTTGAAAATAATAATTTATTTTAGGAAAATCGGTTGAGCATTGGCACTTTTACTATAAAAAATAAATTAATATAGTATTGAATAACATTATCTGATTTGATCATATTTGCTAACTCATTTAAATTTAAAATAGTAAAATCATTGATGTGTTTATATTTCTTTTAGGACTAATATCTTTTTGATCTTTTATGTTATTTTTGTGCTTTAATTTAAATATTTTTTATTTAATAGACGACGAAAAACCTTAAAAATTAATAAAATCATTGTTAATTAGACACAAAAATGTTAATATGATATATTTTGAATAGTTAAAAATCAATATAATTTTTAATTTAAGAAAACACAATGAATTCTAAATTAACATGCAATATATAAAATATTAAATTTTATTTTATGAATAACTGAACTATTTTCAAAATATTTATCGGAGCATTGAGTCACCTATTTTTAAATAAAAATCCTAAGAAAATATTATAAATTTCATAACAAGTAATTTTATTTCTTTGAAGTAAAATCCACACCTGCTTAAAATAAAGTACAATAATAAAACAAATAAATTAAAAATATTCAAAGATTAAAAAATTAAATCATAGACAACTAAATTCCCATTATAGGTTTGGCATGAGTTGTAACTTGTAACCACCATAATATTAATTTAATTTTTTTCTTTTAATAAGAAAAACGTTTTTCCTTATAAAAACATTTTAATATAAAAATTTATTGCAGTATAAAACACAAAATTTAATGAAAAACATTTCCAATAAATTAAATTTTATGAGGCACAATAACATTTATGTGTTACGATTTATGCCTGTATAAATTTGTAACTTACCAATAATGTTTAGGAATTAAAAACAATTTGTTCCAATCTTAATTGACCTGTCCACTCTCTTTCTATATCGTGCTTATATATAGAGTTCATCTTCACACTAAATTTCATCAGCAAACTTTTAATTTATTTTAATTCTATTCAATTTTACTTTAAAAAAATGTTGTCTAAACTAGTCTTGCTCATGCAAGGCCTTTTGGCCATGATTATTTTGATCTCTTCCATGGGAGAAGCTAGGAACTTGGGTAAGAATTCTCCAATCTTGAGTAGTGAGACATTTTCCCCTCTTTCATTGATTAGTTTATTTTAACCATAGTAAATTCAAGGTTTATATGATGCTTCGACATATTGATTAGCTTATTTTAACCATAGTAAATTCAAGGTTTATATGATGCTTCGACATATTTGTTGACTTTGTGTATGAATATATATATATATATATATATATATATATATATATATATATATATATATATATATATATATATATATATATATATATATATATATAATTATTATATGGCTTATCAATATTATATACATTATTCTAACAAAATTTGTGTTTTATTATTCATAAATGACTGATATATTTGAAGGAAGATTTTTTTTAAATAAGTGACTTGTGTTTTATGTTTTTGCAGTTGAGGTCGTTACAAAGAAAAATAATGATGGTGGAAGTTCTGATTCTCTCATACCTGGACTTCCAGACATTCCTGGACTCCCACCCATTCCAAGCATTCCCGGGATTCAATTCCCGCCCTTTGGTATTCCATGCATTCCTGGATTTCCACCCATTCCTGGAATCCCGTGCACCCCAATTTCAATACCACCTTTTCCAAAAATTCCAGGCATTCCCAGCATTCCAGGATTTCCCAGTCCACCTTCTGAATCTTCCAAACTCGAGGTTGCTACAAAGAAAAATAATGATGGTGTAAATTTTGATTCTCTCATACCTGGATTTCCGGACATACCTGGAATCCCACCCCTTCCAACCATTCCTGGAATCCCAATTCCACCCATCGGTATTCCATGCATTCCAGGAATCCCACCCATTCCTGGGATCCCATGCACCCCAATTTCAATACCACCTCTTCCAAAAATTCCAGGCATTCCCGATATTCCAGGATTTCCCAGTCCACCTTCTGAATCTTCCAAACTCGAGGTTGCTACAAAGAAAAATAATGATGGTGTAAATTTTGATTCTCTCATACCTGGATTTCCGAACATACCTGGAATCCCACCCCTTCCAACCATTCCTGGAATCCCAATTCCACCCATTGGTATTCCATGCATTCCAGGAATCCCACCCATTCCTGGGATCCCATGCACCCCAATTTCAATACCACCTCTTCCAAAAATTCCAGGCATTCCCGACATCCCTGTAATTCCAACGCCTCCTTCTGAATCATCATAATTTGCCTCCTAAAACATTATGTTTTTCTTCTAGCGTAATCTACTTTAGATTATTAAAGTGATTTTTAGTGAAAATAATGTTAGTTATATCATTTTGTGATATCAATTAGCACAAATAACAATTTTGTTGATTTAACTATGAGAATGCAATACTAAAATTTTCAGTCCATTTTTAGAAGAGAAATATGTGAAATATGTTTTTAATCATATCATAGTTATATAATTAACTCAATGGGTGTGTTTATTAAGAAGAATAAAAATAATAAAGTTATTTAGACATCTTTTTAGGTGTCCAACACCATATTTTTATAGAGTTTTGTATGCAATATTACTTTTTATTATTATGTTGTCTCTTTATTTACCTTTATAAATGATGTATTTGTATATGATGTTAGAATGCCGAGTCAATATTTAAGTGTTAAAATAACACAACTCATTTGAAAAACATTCTTATCAAAACCCCAAGCATTGAATTAACCTAATCGATTATTTTATTGAGACCCAACAAAGTTAAGGTCTTTTATATATTATTAGACATGGTATACTGATACACCTCAATTACATATTAAATTACTTATATACTCAAAAAAATTTATCATTTTTCTATTATTTTAGTATTCTTTTACTAACCAGCCATAATTAGTGTCCTTAGCACGCTATCTTCATGACTCGGATTTTTTAGTCATTAATACAGTATTTTAGTATGCTGATAATACTTTTTATTGTCTAATTACCAATCAAAAGTTATTATAATATGTTATTACTCATTTCCATATTTATTTAATTATGATCTCTTAGTAATTTAATCAATAACAACTTAAAGAGTTCTCCAATCTCTTAGAAATTTACAATGTAAAGCTAAGCATTTAAATTTAAGAGAAATATGTAGGTTTTAAAGGTTCACCATGGTCCACCATCTCTATTCAGTGGTAGGCGAGAATATCTAGTTCAAACTATTTACTAATTTCACATTCATTTCATAAAGTAAATCATAAATCATTTTGATTGGTGATTAGACAATAAAAAGTATTATCAGCATACACTATGATAAATAACTTAATAATACTAATTAAAAAGAAAAAAAAGTTATTTAAGAATATAAGGTTATTTTCAAAACCATAAATCAATCTTCTTTCACAAATGGGAATCCATTTATTCATAGCTAAAATAAGACTGACGAATAGAGTAGCAAAAATATTCCACATAAATGAATGTTAAGAGAAGCTCAAACTCCAAAATTAAAGGGCGCCTTCTCTTTTCTTTCTTGTGTTTTTCTCTTTAAAATGGTAGTTGTCTCACGAAAACCTTTTTTTCCCTCCCATGGTATTTGCTTATATAGTAGTACAAGGGATCCTATTTTAGATTGTGATGGCGTAAAAATGTGCTAACTGAATTGAGAATGAATTTTAATTGAAGAAGAAAAGCATTGTAGAAGCCTGGACATATTGCATTTTCGTAATAGGAAAACGCATTGCGCCTTGATGGAACCAATGCATTCCTAGAATGTGCAAAATTTGTTTGGACTAGGCCAAACGCATTGTTGGACACGTCAATCCTTCTTTTTGGTCATCAATTATCCAAATTTCCTTTAATCTTTTAGGAATATTTGAATTTTTCTCGGTATTTTACATTATTCATCATATTTGTTAAATAATACTAAAAAAGAATAAATTTCGATTTCTTGGGTTAACCGTCATTTATATAGAATATGTAATAAACTTATTTATAAGCAAAAATAAACTACATAGCAATAAAAATCAGGGCCGTCCTTGGGACAGGGCAACCAGGCCCACGACCCAGGTCCTCAAAAAATTAGGGGCCTTAACATAATTTTTTTGTCTATTTGAGACTTTTGATGTAATATGTTTATTTGCCTTTGTCAGAAGCTTTGTTGATGTTTGAGGTTTTATCTATGTCTAAAGCTTTGTCAATCCTTATCAAACCCATGACTTGCATCTTTAACTGCTTTAAGTACATTGGTTGACTTTCTTTATGATTGCATCTTTACTATGCTGAATGTTTGTCTTTCTTTTATGATCTTTTACTGTTGTCATCATGTTGCATCTTTATCATGATGAGTATCTGTTTCTTGTTCTTCACAGTTGTCATCATCAAAATAAAATCTATTACTTGCAAAACACGGTTCCACAATTATGTCATTTTCATCCATCTTGTTCCTAAATACCCAGATAGTGCCAATGACGGTTTTATCACCTAGATGTGAAACAAGGTCCCAAACGTCGTTACATTTAAATTGAATAAGTTCTTCTTGCATAGCAAGTAACCATCCCTCGTCATGTATGGCATCAGACATGTTCTTAGGTTCAATATGAGAAATGAAAGCAAAGTACTTACAAAAATTATTACCCTGTGATCTAATACTTACACCTTTTTTTATATCTCCCATAATTTGATCCAACAAATGATCTTTTGCAGTTGTCCAATCATGAGGAAGCTGGTTTAAGATCTCTTGTTTATCATCCTCATGTAAGCTTTCCTCTTTATCTTCATTAATGTGCTCATCCTTTCTAGATGGAGGGTCCTCTTTGGGATTTTTCTTGTTGATCAAGTTCTCTATTATCACACTTGAAATATCAGAACAAATACATTTCCCCGTATTTTGGGGTGAGGATTCATCAATTGAAACATGAATATATTCTTCTACCAAAAATGTTCTATAATTGTAAACTTTATAAGTTTTAATCGTAGATGAGCACCTTTAGAATATCCCTTCATTGGACTTAGCATCAAATTTACCAAAATTGTCCTTATTGTTATTTAAAATGAAACATTTGCAACCGAAAAATGCGAAAGAAAGAAATGTTTGGTTTTCTACCTTTAAGTAACGTATATGGTGTCTTCACTAGGATGGGTTGAATAACCACCCTATTCAAGACATAGCATGCAATATTCATCACATCCGCCCAAAAGTACTTAGGTAGGATTATTTCACTTATCACGGTGCGAGCCAATTCTTCAAAAACTCGGTTTTTACGCTTAATAACATCATTTTATTGTGGAGTTCTTAGACATGAAAAGTTATGAGTAATCTCATTTTTGGTACAAATTTTTTGAAATTGATGGTTAACAAATTCACCACCATTATCACTACAGAGTGTCATTATTTTCAAACAAAACATTTTGTACAAGCTTAGCAAAATTAACGAAAGTCTTAAAAGTTTCATCCTTATGGGTTAAAAATAAAATTCAAGTGAATCTAGAGTAGTCATCGACAATCATAAATCTGTAATAATTGCCTCCAAAACTTCTTGTCCACGAAGGGCCAAACAAGTCTAGGTGGAGAAGCTCAAGAGGTTTCGATATCGAAATAACCTTTTAAGATTTAAATGACACTCTCGTTTGCTTTCCCATTTGAGAAGCACCACATAATTTATCTTTTGCAATTTTCATTTTAGGAAGACCAATCACTAGATTCTTGGATGCCATGGGTTGAAATGTTAAGCCCATCGAATCCCTAAGGGTGACGTTGGATTAATAAATCCAACAGATGAACATGGAAGCATCTCCTGTGTCTTGAACATCCGCTATTTAGGAACCATGGCCTTTTCTTGGAGACAAGACCTTTCTCTAGACAATCAAATAAGCAATTTAGGTACTCAAATAATGGGTCCTTTAGGATTAGTTGAGGTACCCTTAAGTATCCATGTCATTTTACCATTGGGAAGTTGGACATTCCTGATATGACAAAGAGGCCTAATGTGACCCTTATCACCACAATAATGACAAATAGCTATAGTTGAAATGCTTTTTCAACTTATCCTAGCGACACATGGGTTTTTCTTGAAAACCGTCCCTCTATCACTTGAAGAAATAGTAACAGATAGTGAAATAGCATGAGTTAGTTGTCCTTAGAGAGTTTCATTTTCAAGTTTTAAAGTTGGACAAATAACACTTTCTACTTTTTCTATATTTTCAACTAAAGTGTCAAAAACATTAAAATGCTCATCAACTAGAGATGTATGTATTTCCTTAAGGGATTCCAAAGCGCTATTAAGATTATTTATCTCCTTTTCAAGTTAAAAAAAAGCTCTTTTTGGATAGAAATTTTCTTAGAAGCATTTATAGAGTCCACATACATATCATTAAAAGCTTTCGACAATTCAATATATGAATATTCATCATAATGATCGAAAGTGCATACTTGTGAGCCTTCACCTTTCTTAAGTGCCATAAAACATAGGTTAGCACACTTATCATCTGAACTTGAACTAGAATCTGAGGAGGAGTTCTCATCCTCTTCTTCCCACACGATTTAGGCTCTACGACCTTAGGCGTCTTAGCCTTTCATCTTGTAGACTTCCTTATCTTTATTTTTATGATGCCTGGTGAGACTTGAACAAGTAGTTCTGTAGTGTCGTGATTTTCCATACTCATAACACGTAACATCAACATCATTTTTCTTATGTTCTTTTTTAGGTGGGTGAGTACTTCTGAAATATACCAAATTTTAGGTGGGTGAGTATTTCTAATGTCACTAGTTTTCCAAATTTTAATCAGCACTAAAGGTCAATTAGGCGCCAATTCTAACAAAACCTAACTTTACATAATAAATCGCTACCGACGGAATTTAATGATAAACTACGCTAAGAATTGAAAACCTAAACATGCAATATCCTGCACAATAAAATGAAAGAGTGAGAGAGAGGGGGGGAAAAGGAGAGAGGGGGAGAGAGAGAGTACACCATGATGTATATTTGTTCGACTCTTTCTTCGAAGGAGCCTACTCCACTCTCCAATGGTTTACCATTGAAATTTTTTCTTCCACGATGTTTTGATAAACATTATTTGAGTTCATACAATCACCAATCCACAATAATGCTGAGAAAAATAAATCTCCTATCTGGATCTTGACTTGTATACAACCTTTATGTTGAACTCTCTCGAAACCTTTACTTGATTCAGGCTTCTTAATCTTTCCAGCTTCACCAATCTTCTCCAAGTCTTCGTGCGTGGTAATCACCCCTAGATCCCACTAATTTCTTGAGCAATAAACTGCCCAAAGATTGAGAAAACTCTTACCCTATTCGTAGGCTTCTACACAACAGTTCCAAGGTCAACGAGAGAGAAAACCTCCTTCTTTTCATTGGAATTTGTCATTACCAATCACAACAACCATAATCTTGCAAGCTCCCTAAAAATCTTATTAAATTCTTCAAAAATGATTAGTTTTCAAGACATGTTTCACTTAACAATTATAGATCTCTATAATCAAATCAATATCTAAATCTAAACAAGAGGTTAAAGATGAAAGAGATATTGTTTGCAAGAGATTTTGAGTTTTCAAAAATGGAGGTTGTTGATTCTCACAAAATCACTCTGAAAATGTTATCAGTTATGTGAGTTGTGTTTGAAAGAAAATGATAAAATGAATTTAAATGTGCTTGTGATTAAGCACAAAAATGGATGGAAAATGTTAGTTGTATTCGAGTCAATAATATTTCATGATTTGAGTCAAATGAGGAAGTAGGGTGAAACAAGATCTCATAAATAAAATCTACCCATATTTATGTGATTCAAGACAATTGTAAGCTTGATTCGAGTCATGAAAGTTCATGATTCAAATCATGTACAAGCTTGATTCGAATCAAACTACACAGAACCAAACAGGAAAATGTGAAAAACTGTGTGATTTGAGTCACGTAGAAAGTGTGATTCGAGTCAAATTAGGCAGTGGCTAGCAAATGGTGTGTGATTTAAATCTATGCAACTTGTGATTCGAGTCACAGTGTTGCATGATTAGAATCATGTGTAAACAGTGATTTGAATCAGATACATCAAAAACTTTATGTAATCCTCTATTTGATTTAATTCAAGTCATGGATTGTGAGTGACTCGAGTCACACACAATAAATCTCGAATTTTCAATTTTTTCAAAATAGTTTTAGATTTCACTTCCCACATAACTTGAACCAATATCAAATATGGTTCTTATTTCGTTAACTCCAGCAATTGACTTAAAACATCATGATCAAACTCAGATACTATTACGAGTCTCACATCGGACAATATATGGCCTGAACATTTGCTTATAAGTGGGGGCAATCCTCACCATACAAGGCGATTTTTGTAGGGATGAGTTAGGCTAAAATCTAATATGGTATCTAAGCCAGGTTTATGATTCAATGGACCACCTGCTATCAAATTTCTGTTATCGGACCACCCATCATTTATTTCCACGCTCAAGTTGTTCAGTCCTAGGCGCGAGGGTGTGTTAAGAGTCTCACATCAGACAACATATGACATAAACATTTGCTTATAATTTATAATTGAGGGCAATCCTCATCCTACAAGCTAGTTTTGTAGGGACGAGTTTCACCAATCTCTAATAAATACGACCAATTGAATTATGCATGTTAAAAAATAAATTAATTCAAAATTCAATTCAAAGATGTGCAATTGATGAGAAGACTTAATTGAAAAAGATAGAGAAAATGAAGCTTAAAAGACAACTAAAAAAATTGTATTGAGATTAGCATATTCTTAATTTTTTGTTTCTTGAATGTTGATTAGTTTGACTAATTAAAAGCCCTTGATAGAACAGATTGAAAGGAAAAACAAAATCACAAATGATAAGTAAATAATTCATTACAATATGAAGTTTAACAATGAATAAAAAAAATCAAATCTAAATACAAATTCTGAAGGTTTTTCTACTATGCAACACTAACACCTATAATGAAAGGGTGTCAGTGTCCGACCCGCGTCAATGTCTCAAACCACCAACATACCATGCTCCATAATTTTTCTTGATATACATATTTTTTATCCAAATTGTCAAAATATCCACCCGATCTTTTAAAGAAATAACTATTATTCTATTCTTGCTATCTTTAATCAATTCAAAAGCATAGCAAAAATCTTCGTCAGGAATGTAATTTTTGGAGTCCTTTAAAATTTTCAAGACATCAATGCAATTCGAAATAGAGTATTGTCCTTGCGCATAAGATGTGGCTGCAATATCATCATTTTCAACTACATATTGTGCTGTCTTTTTTTCCTTTTCCACCTAATGTAAAAAACACAACAAAATAATGTCAATATTTAGCCCATATTCAACACTCAAACAATATAAAGCTACAATAGTAAGCAATTCATGGGAATTTAAGAGATATATAACTTATAATTCATATCATCCAAAAACATAAAAGAAGGATGGACATTACATGAGACTCTGACATAGAGCCTTCTGTGTTGTTGTCCATGGCAGAAGGGAGAAAAAGGGCTTTGGGGTTGCAATAGTTTTAGACTTTTAAAGTTAAATCTATCTAAGTATCTATACATATTTATAGGACCCAAAATGGTCCATTAACAAAAGAAATGGCGACTTAGTCTCCCACTTTTTTTTTTTGTTTGACAAGATAAAAAATTTAGTCAAACAAAAATTTAATCATTAAGCCAACTATATCATCGGCTAATGTGTGATGTTCTCACCACATCTATTTCCTTCTTTGCTTTTATTCATTTTTTATTGTATTTTTATATTTTATTATGTAACAGTTGAAAACCAAAAAAATTGGCTAGGTCTACAAACTTATAGTGACGTGACAAATATACATTCAAATATTTGAAACATTTTTTAATATATAATTATACCTCAATGAATAAAATAATAACATAATAATAATAATAATAATAATAATAATAATAATAATAAGAGTATTAAAAATATATTTTTACAAAAATAACATATAACAACTTATTATTTAGAAAACACATAAACACTACAATTAGTTTTTTTAATTTTATAAATACTACTAGAATTAGGGGTGACAAAAACGGACATCTCCGCCCCATTTACGTCTGCTCCGCAAAAATCCGCAAAAAACTAGAGCAGAGCGGAACAATCATAATTAAGGATGCAAACATAAAACCTTGGTCCATCTTGCAAAAAAATGAGAGTGAGGCCGGCTAAGCCCGCAGACACTACAACTTTTAAATCTAAAAATGCTAAAATTTATATTAATTTTCGTGCCAACAAAAGCCCACATAAAAAACGGCGCGGGCGATCACATTAAAGGGTGATGATCTAAAACTTCAGTCTGCCCCGCACTAAAGTGCGGCAAAACAGGGATCAGACCCGTTTTATCACCCCTAACTAGAACTTCTGTATATGTTTTTCTTTATTTCTCTAATATATAAATCTCCATATATATTATTGACTTAATTGTAATTTGGTTATTCTTTTTTTAATTTTGTTATCTCTTTATTTTAAATTTGGGGTTTTTATTATTTTTTTATTTTGAATCCCTCAATTTTTAAAATTTAGATTTTCTATTCCTAAATTTAGTTTTTTTTTTTTTTTAAATTTTAATCCTCCTTCTAATTTCAAATCAAATTTTAGTGGTATGGTAGTCCACTATCACAGTCACAGTCACAATCCCAAATTTTAGTGCTTCAATTGGCTTTTAACTAATAAATAAATGATTTTGTGATTTGCCCCCACTTGAAAGGATTATTTTCTTCCCACACATTTCATAAATAAAGCTTTTAACTAATAAATTTTTTGGCAACTCTTTGGTGTTCCTCGAGGATGTTCCATGATTGTGTCTTGGAATGTGAGGGGTTGGATAAAGCAGGTAAGATTAAAGAGATAAGCTCATGTCTCCAAAAACTTAACCCTGCTATTAAGTATTGATTGAAACTCGAGTGAAACGGAACAAAGCTGAAGGGATTATGAAAAGTATGAAGCTTAAAGGTCTTGGATAATTATGAGAAACACGAAAATGGAAGAATTTGGAATTGTTGGGATGATGCTCAAGTTAAGGTAGAGTGCGTGGAAAGTACGGACCAGATGATTCACTACAAAGTAACTGATACTTATGGAGAATTCTTGTACTGGTTAAGTGCAATATATGCCCAAAACCATCTTCACTTGAGGAAGAAACTCTAGAATGATATTGAAAATCAGAATGCCCATCAAGATGGCCATGGATGCTTGTTGCACCCCAGAATTTTTCATCCTGATTTGATTTCATTGGCGCATGCTTTAATTTCATCTCGCATCCTTTTATTAGGAAATTTGCATAAACATTCATTCATTTCATAAAACACTTGTGGTTCAAAGGTTCAACAATCGCTCAACTTAGGGTTTTTACAGGTTTTCTTTTAGTTTGAAGATTCTTGTCCAATAAAGGTTTATTCTCTTGCTCTTCCTCAAATAATAAAGTGTGGCTTTAGGGTTATGAAGTATGTTTATCAAGAGTCTGTTTGGTTAAGATACAACGAGTGAAGGTTCGTTGTACCCAAAGTTGATTTTTACCCTTGTGTACATAAATATGAATAATTTTATTATTATTATATTGTATTTTGTATTTTAAATTAAAATATAAAATTAAATCTTAGTTATCTTGAAGCAATTATGAAAATAAATCTTGTGAACAATGTCATAACTTGATTCTATAAGTTCTCTCAAACAAATAGTATCACAAAATTTATGTTATTAAATAAACACAAATAAGTCAATATAAAAAAAACATCTAATCTCTCTGGTCTCTTAATTTGTTACTCTATATAAAGTTAAGTTGAATAACTTATTTACAAATGTTCAAATGAAATAGGCTTTTAACTAGGCTAATAGGTCAATTAGGCCTTCAAAAATGTCAAACTCAGACAAAAAAAAAAGCCTACGATAGACTACATCCAACTTAAATTTTAAATGTTTTAATAGATCAGACTCAGGATGACAAAATCTAACTCGGTTCAACCTATTTCAAACCTTTGATACAAGCGCCTCCTAAATACACGAAGAAGTTAAAGTCTTGTTGCTTTAGGGTCTGTTTGGTTCAAATGAGGGGGAGGAGAGATATTTTAATGGAGGGAAGGGAAGGGGAGGGGAGGAGAGGGATTTTTTGTAATTATATATATGTTTGGTTCAAACAAGGGGAAGGGAGGGGAGGGGAGGGGAAGGGAGGGGAGGGGAGGGGAGGGGAGGGGAGGGAAGTGATTTCGTTTAAAAATATGTTTGATTCACGAGGGGAGGGGGATGGATTTTAATAATAAGTTGATGGAAGCAATAGAGAAAAAATCAAAAAAAAAAAAGTAGGAACATGAAAGAAAATAATATTTTTAAAATAATAAAATAAAATCGAGGATATTTTAATAAATATATTAATTAAATTAATATTAAAACTCAGATCCCCTCCCTTCCCTCCGAATCTTTCGATTCAGAGTAACGCAAAAAGCGTCATTTGGAGGGATTTTGCTCCCCTCCCCTCCTCTCCCTTCTAAAAATTGAATCAAACACATTTCATTTTAAATATTCTCTCCCCTCCCTTCCCCTGGCTCTACCTCGAACCAAACACATCCTTAAGCATCAACTTATCTTATATACCACATCAAACGCTAAATTAGGGTTCCTAGAGAAAACATGATCAAACCAAAATTCCTAAACATCTTTCAAATTTCAAAAACACTTCCTTTAAACCTAAATTTAATTTGGGTATTACTTTTAACTTAAGCTTTTGTCTTCTTTATACGCTGAAACACCAGCTATGAACTTCTCCTTTTTCCTTCGCTTTATTCTTCAATCGAGAAATTACTGCTATGAATGGGAATCCCACATCGTTGCCTCCTCCATACATTGGCGGTTCTCAACAAAATTCAGTCTTTCGTTTTGATTATGGCTAGGTAAATTTGTATTTCTAATTGTAGTTTGTAGCATATTTGTTCAATTCCTATTACATTGACAGTTTAATGGAATTTCAATTCTGGGTCTTGCTAAAAATAGATACTTTGTATGTAGATATTCATATTTGGGGTTGTATTGGTTAGAAATTGAGAAACCCATTTCATCCATATTGTTATGTTAGTTTGTTGCATCTTTGTTCAATTCCTATTACCTAAATGCATAAGTTAGTTTATAGTATTAGTAGTTAATAGTGCTTGATTTGGTCTATGAATGTTCAATTGCAAGAATAAAACTAAGAAAAACTACTAAAGCGTAACTATTAGTATTATTGTTGTGTGAGCTCATATTTAGGGAAGAATCTCATGTAGAAGTAGTTGATTAAATGATTGACACTTAATTGGAATTTCAATTCAAGGTCTTGCCAAAAATGGAAAATTTGCCTATAGATATCCGGGGTTGTGGTGCTTAGAGATTGAGAAACCCATTTCATTTCTTCCTTTCTCTAACAGTGTTGTCAAATATTAGCCATGTCGGTGGCGGGTTTTAGGCTCTCTGCCATGGGCAAATATGTGAGGGTTGATGGCGCCATATGGTAGACGTTATTGTGGAATTTTGGCTCTCCACCATGAACCGCAATAATAAAATTAAAACATTGAAGTTAGAGTGTATGTAGAATTATATTTTCGATATATAAAGACATTTTTTTCATTGGCCTCATCTTGTAAGTTAGAAATTCGCCGAGAAAACCGAATTAATCCCAATGTGATTTTGCCTATTGTCAGATTTGGCAGTTATATTCAAATTCAAATGTATAACTTTAGTATTTTTCTTGATAAGGAAAATAATCATGGTTGTGAAAATGAAACGGAGCTCGTCTAATGACAATTGATTTTTTAATACAAGACTGCAAATTGTCAACTATGAAAAGGAATTGAGAAGAAACGCTTCGGTTTCGTCAATTTAGTCTTTGTCGAGTTTATTTTATTTTCACTACCGAGTATATAAACTCTTATATGATCAGAAAATGAGCCTCATTTCAGAACGGCTGCTTTCTAGGGTTACCCTTTTCTCTCCTTTTCTTCTGGTAGTATCTTGCCATCAGTCAGATCACCCAATTGAATCTAGAAATTCTCCTTCGAAATCTTCTCATTGCGAAATTTCAAACTATCTTTCATTTTTAAATCTGCAAGAAAGGAATGGCGAGCTCGTTTTCAACCAGAAAAATGAATGAGGTAGTTGACCAAATATTTTCCGCATGTGTATAAATTGATCAATATTTAACGAATCTTCCTTGGTTTTCAAATCACTCTCTTTATTTCCTTGATTACAAAATTACCTAGTATTTTGTGAGAAGATTAGTTGTCATGTTGATAGTGATAAGTTCTTTCATTTTGGCTATATTCTTTATTGCATTGCATTTGAATAGGTAATATTTTCTCTCCGGCATAAACTGAAAGAATTTTGCAATTTAGCATCCTTATATATGATCATCTCTAACATAGTTTACATTCGACCTGGTCTCAAATTTTTTTGTTTCTTCATACTGTTTTCACTCATTTTTCCATCATGTTGGTTCTGTTTGCAAAATTGTCTTTATCTCAACAACTAGTTTTGTTTTGAAAAAGGGGGGAACTAAGCAATGAAAAGACATAATTTGTGATATTATTAAAAGAAACATGTAGCACTTGGAAGTAATAAATTGCCTTTATTTGTGATTGCCTCATATGTATTGAGTTTTGTATCGTAATGGCGACAGGAGTTAATAGGGCTCCGAAAAGGAATAAAGAGTGTATAACATCTGTTTTCGATTTTGGTATGCATATAATTATATGTGACGGCTGGAGAAAACGAAAATTGAGAAAAAATATGTTGAAAGTAAAGTAAATAACAAAGTCACGATCAATGATGTGATGACTTTATTTATTATTTTTTTTTGTAACTTTTAGTACTGAATTTATTAACATGATTTTTTGTAGGATGAGCAAGAGGTTCAAAATGAAGTTCACCAGCCAAGGTGGCTTGACGATTTTTTGGGGAAAACGTTCTTTGAACCGTGTTCTTCTCATTTGAATCGATGGAATAACTTGAATATTTACTGTATAAACTGCAAAGTATCTGCTTGTAAGTATTGTCTGTCCTCAGGGCATCATCAAAATCATCAGATACTTCAAGTTTTCAGAAATGTTTACAAGGATGTTGTCTGCCTTGCTGCTATGGAAACTTATATCGATTGCTCAAAAATTCAGGTCTTATACTATATTTATATCTTACCTTGACTATAGATTTGCGAGTCTCTATTGTGTCTCATGAAATGTAACACGAAAGCATAGGTGAAAATTGATTTAAAAGCACTATTTCTTCCTGTTGCAATTGTTGAGATTTCAAGTAATTGAGAAATTGCAAACTTCTTGTTTCAGTTAAGTGGTGGTATGAAAAATTCTGACACAGTTAGATATAGACATTTAGTGCAACACTGGATGATCAACAAATATTTTGCTAATTGTTTTCAATTGCTTCTACCTATATTTTCTTGTAGACTATGAAACTCAATGTGTACCGACTCTCTAAGTGGTCTGTATGTCTCCCTACCCATACGCCTAAGAAATTCTTACCACAACTATGTTTGCCTATGAGAGTAAATAATGGGTTTGATAATTCAATCTTTTTGATTAATGTTAGTTACAGTGTCTGTATTTCATTCTTCTTTGATTGCAGCCCTTCAAATGCAACAAAAGGCTGGTCTTGAATTGTCTTCCAATTTGTGGATCTACATTTGATGACGCGGCATCATGCAACACCAGTAGAAAGTCGAAAGAAGCTCATCCGTATCACTACTGCTCCATTGCTTGCATGGTGATGACAACAATTTGATGACCACAACATTTATTGTTTCCATTTCAATACACTTCTGACATTTAGTTGTTACTGTCTGATCTTTTTTATTTGATCTTTCAGGTAAAAGCTGTTTCAAGAAACTCTGATGATTCAGTTCCTTCCATCAGTTCCATCCAAGCTCCTTCTCATGAATCACGGGTGGAAGCTTCTGAACCTTCCAAGCGAAAAAGGAAACGGAAAGGAACACCTCACAGAGCTCCATTATTTTAAGAGCCTTAAGGGGTCACCAATTCTTTGATAATTTCAGTTATCGAACTTGAATAAAATAATAAAGTTCATATAGACGTGAATTAGTCATGAAGTTTTGAATATTAGAAATATTTTGGATTTTGTTATTTTATTTTTTGGCTTGAACTTCCTCATTATCTTCTGGTACTATATCATGATGTTTTATATGATATTCAACATTTTTTACTCTTAATCTTAACTGTTTATTTTTAACATCAATTCTTAACATCTCGCATCAAAGTTATGTGATGTTGAAGTTGCTGTCGATTTTTTCTGAATACGAGTTATCGTGATTCGTCGTTGTTTAGAAGTTATTGTTTGCATAGAAAACAATTTGGAAGTGAAGACATAAGGTGAATATTTGCCAGAAATTTATGGAGTTCACAAGTATTTTGCCTCAAATTTGGTGTTACATTTTAATATCGAGCTCTTTCTCTCAAATGAAAACAAAGTACTATACATTTCGCCAAAAAAAGAATCGACATTACAACGATTAGTCAGTTATCAAAAATTAGCATTTCAAAAAATTGTTTCAACAAATGTATAATCCAACAAGGTTTTGTTCAACAGTTTACAATCAGTCTATCACATTCAGTACCCATAACCATACTCAAGCAAATGAGTAGCCTCAGGTGAAACAAGAAATGCATCAGCACAATCCACCATACCATAGCTGATAGATTCAATCCTTGGTGGCACAAGTGAATCACAGCATCCAGTACACACAAACAATGGTGGAACAGTCTCAGTATCATCTATTCCACAACATCTTGTATGCTGCCACACCTCACAAATATCACAAGAAACCATTCTCTCACCATCATCATCCTGTGCTCCACACTCACACCTCACCTTCCAGTTATCAGACCCTCCTTGATATTTCAATGGTGTACACAAGTCTATACTAATTCCTCTAATACAAAGCTTCACACCTGATTCAATCAACCCGAAAATCACTTCGCTATCGTCTACACCCATCAGTTCTTTTATATCTGTCACTATCAGTCTCTCAGCTATGCAATAAGTGTCCCTTAAAGCAGCCTCAGCAGCTTGTTTCAAGTCCCTAACTGTGGCATGCAATGGAACAGTTACAATCTCACCACAAGTTGGCCCTTTTAAATCAGCTTTATTCTCGACGAAATTCGGTTTCAGACGGCAAATAAATGTCAGAACCTGTTCCATTTCATCTCTCAATTCCCATTCTTTCACAAAGTGTCTGCAGTCGAGAATTGTTTGAACTGCTAATTCCACCGCCTCTGATTCTGGATAGCCCAACAGCACGTTCTTGTAGAGGTAAACTACATCACTGTAAACATCATTACCAGGAGTTAAAGATGAGGCTGCTGCTGCTGCTGATGAATCTACTTGAGGATTATCGGCAACTGTCATTACTCCATGTTCTGCTTCAGGTGCCTTGAACCCTTTCCCAAGCTCATGAATGGTATACTCAAGGATCCTTGATGAAGGGTTAACCATGCGACGAACGACATAGTTTCCAACAATCACATTGTTCAATGATTTCAGCACATAATCAAGTAAACCTGTGTCACCAATGTGAAGCCTAGCTGCATCCCTCACATCTTGTCTTGTCATTCCACTAGATCCTGATTTCGTAGCTTTGTCTTCTTTCAACGCATCCACAATCACTTGAGCTGCAAACTCTAGTCTCCTTGTTGGCCATCTACTATCCATATTCACCACTGCTGTGCTGAATTTCTTATACCTTGCTGATTTTTCCTTACTCATAGAATCTGATCTACTACATGAAAGTGCTTGTTTTGTTGAATTTCTTGACAGAAATGTTGTAGTAGAATAAGAAGGTGAAGCAGAAGCAGAATTAGAACCAGAAGAACAAGTGATTGTTATCTTTGACACGGGTCGACGAGACTTGACAGTGAGCATGAATCTGAGAAGCTCTCTAATGGTTGTGATTTGAGTTTCACTCATATCTCTATATAAACGAATCATCTGTTTGATATCTTTATGGTACTTTGTCTTACTCAAATCCCTTACAATCTCATCAAGAACTAACGAACCAAGAGTTTCGATTGCTTCATAGTAGTTTTGTTCTGTCGCGCCAAAGCTTCCGCGACAAAACCTGTAGCCCCATCTACCAAACCAAGAGTGACCATAAGCAACTCCATGTAATAATCGAAGATCCATCGACCTTTTCCTTGAAGCATCTTCTACTGCAATTTGCCTGCATTGAAGAAAAAGGCCAAATAAAACACTGAATCATGAATGCAAGAAATATGTAACTACTATAGCTACTACTATTTCTATTACCTTGCTCTAAGATTGCTACAAATTCTGTCCCATAGATCCATGATCTCTCTGCCACTGAGATATTTGGAACCACCTTCAATGCCATTAAGACACACCAAATGGCCATAACCATTGCAATGAATCACACCATGTAACAGATGACTTTGATTATCTAGAGCTTCTTCGTTTAACGGTTTATGCCACGCATTGTCCATCGGAATTATGAAATGGTACCTTCTCTTCGATACAAAATGGCCACTCCAACCTATCAATCATAAACCAAACCCCATACACTATCAGTATCAATATCACCAAAAAACCCCATTTCAGTTCTTAATTAATAACAGATCATACACTTCAAACTAACCGTTTTCGGACACAAATCACAGTTAAATTTACTTCACAATCAAGAAAACAATAAACCATTCGAAAGAGACTGAAAATTCATGCATATACCAGATTCAGAAAACGAACAAACAAATCAAAATCATTGCAAAACGGAACCTACGCATTTCAACAATTTAAAACAGACGCAAAATTCAAAAAACTGAACGGACCCATTTCAAGATTGAAAATCGAAAACGAACCTACGCAACGGCAATGATCACAGAACGGATGAGAAGAGTTGTAAACTTCTTCTTCAAGAGTATAGAACGGAGCCATGAGGTTACTCTTATCATGAATGAGAAACGTGGACCAAAGAGGATTACCCAAAACCGTGTAATCTTCAGGCTCACCAGCTTCTTGAAGAAAGAACCGAACGTTATCACGGAAAGGACCTGAAGGTGAAATCGGACAACCAGGGTCTGCGAAAGATTGTAGCCGGAAAATCTTTGGCCACCGTTTTCTCTTCTTGCAACCGTCGGTGAGAGAGAAAGACATGGCGGGTTGTTCTTGGTGGTGGAAAAGATACCAGCTTTGATCTTCTCCGTTTGTGGGTATCTCAGTTTCACGTGTTGCTTCCATGCACAAAACAGAGCTCGATGCAAAGAGAGAGAAAGAGGAGAGAGAGAGAAGACAACGGCTTAACTGAAAACTGAAAGTGAAACTGATTCAGTTAAACTTCTTTTGCGCGCTCTAGAGTGTTTTGAAATTCAGTTGGGGGCATAAGTGTCTTTTCAAGATGGGTAATATTTTCGAATATTTGATTATTTTAGATATTGAATACTATAGGAATAACTTGTTGTTTACACTCCTACTTTTTACTACCTCACTCACTCACTCACTAGATTATTTTAAAAGTCTGTGCTTTTAAATAAGTTATATTAAAAATAATAAAATTTAAACATCAGAATAATTGATGGTATGATTTTAAAAAAATATGTTTATCTTTATTAAAACTTGACCAACTTCATAAAACAACATTTAGTTGAGTGGCAAGAGTTTTATTTATTTTAAGAGTTTTATATCTAAAATATTTTTACACTGTCATCTAATAAAAATTTATCAATTAACTATATCAATTGATTAACGGTGTAAAACTATTTTATTCTCTTATTTTAATTAAAAATCTTAAATCTAAGAGAAAAGAGGATATGTACTGACTGTGTAAAATTATTTTACACTGTCAACTAATCACCACCATGTATTCCGCCACATCATACTGTAAATTTTAAGTTACTAGTATGATATGGCAAAACAATTAATTTCTACTGGTTGATAGTGTAAAACTAGTTTACAATATAAGTGCATAACTATTAAACTCTAAATTTAACATTGAATCTGCAGCATTAAATATTTTGATATATATATATATATATATATATATATATATATATATATATATATATATATATATATATATATATATATATATATATATATATATATATATATATATATATATATATATATATATATATATATATATATAAAAGACCACCTCCTATCAAGTCATGTTACAATTAAAATTTTTTATATTTTATTTAAAAAATTTTGGTCAAATTATTTAATGGCGAAAATTTATTTTTTATAAATGAATAAGTGATGTGTAGTGAATTTAAATTTGAATTTCTGTGCAATTGAGCATTAAAGATTTAATGATACTATTTTAGAAAAGTAAAAATATAAAAAAATTCATTTTATTTTGATTCAAATATATTTTTAGTCCACATTTAAATATGTTTTTTTGGTCCCCTATATTTCGTGGCTGATTTTGATAATATGATGTACTTAACACATTTAATATCCATATCATTTTTAAGGACAATTTTGCTGAAGTGTTATATATAAATTATTTCACTTAAGCACATCATGTCAGCAAAATTGACTCCAAAATAGAGGGGTAACTAAAACACAATAAATAAATAAAATTAAGAAACCAAATGAAAGGGTAAAAAATTTAAATTATTTTTCAAATAGAGAGACAAATGTGCATTTAAATCTTTTAATTTTTGGTTACAAAAATGACTATAAGCCATGTGATTGGAGAAGCTTAAATAAGGAAATACCGGTTAGAAAATGCATCAAGTCCAGCCATAAAATTGAGTGTTTGTGATTCTAAATTGATTATTATTTTGGAACACTTCATTAGTACGAATTTTATCTTGGGGTGTTGGAGCACTTCACTCCAAATGAAGATCATCTTTTAATATGTTAGGAGTATTGTCAACTCCCTATTAAAATTGTCTTTCAGAAGGTTATGCTTTAAGCATAGTTCTGACTTATTCTTTCTTGTTGAACCCTAGATGAAATTCTCTGATTTTCCTATAAAAACTTTAAATCAATTAAATTACAAGTTATTTTTCACAAACATTATAGATAATATATGGTTATTATGACTTACTCATGTATCAATTATGGTATGTGGAAGTTCCATACACTTTTCCATCTATGCTCCACCTATTATTATCAATTCAGCTCAGATTGACCAAGGGTATGATGAGTACATGAATTATATTTGTCAGTTGAGGATTGAGTTGTCCAAATCGTGCATGGTTGAGAAATTGTACATAGATATATCATGTGGTATTATAAGATATCATGTTCCTACTTGATTCTCACACTAGAAGAACAACTATCTATACCAACTAACGAGGAAACCCTTCTAGAGAAGGCAAAGTAAGGTGGAATTGTGGAATTGTGGGTGGTCTGGTCTGGTCCTTATTTGCGCTTTCATGTGAGACTTGGCAACCTGCTTACTATTTGTGGGACAGTTCAAGCGGATACTAATATCCACATCATTATTCAAGATATCTTAAGGGAAGTCAAGAATGCCTTGCAAGTGAAGAAGATGAAGAAAAGGGTCAGTAGTTTTCGTACGACCCAATAAAAAAATATTTTAAAGATTGTTTGGTTTGGATTGGGTTGTATTTTATAACATTATAATGTATTCTACTTTAAATCTTACATTATTTAATATTTTTGATATTTTTCATTTAATTTTTAATGTCATTTTAGGGTATTGTTTGGGTTGATGTGGTTTAAAGGTGTTATTATAAAAAATATGAACTTTAATGTTTTAAAAAGCTCTTTTGAATTATAAAATCTGAAACCACTATAAGATGTGTCATTTGGATTCAGATGCTAAAATTCAAAACATGTCAATCCATTGAATTCTTTTGTATAGTCTATATTGCACTAACACTTTCAATGAACTAAAATGAACATGAACTTGTTAAAAGTTGTAATTCGATGTTTTGTAAAAAAGTTAGTATTCGACTGTGTCGAAGTAACTAACTGAAGTAGTAGGAGTCATCTGTATTCGACAGAGTCGAACATAACATTTAGTTGTTGTGTCAAAGCCAAAATATAACTTGTCCGTTTTGGACTTGTGTTGTAATTGGGATTGGGGTGTGAGTTTGGGCTTGGGCCTCGATCGCCTATAAATAGGCATGCTATTGTAATAGTTTTATACAACACGCTTAACAGTAATAATAACTTTACAAATCAATTTACAGTTTTCTCTCTTTTTTCTCTTCTTCTTCTTCTTCTTCTTCTTTTTCTTCTTCTCTCATCTTTATTGAAAATCCTAACTATCCCAACAAATCAGAATCAGAGTCTGGTTGCGATTCAAAGATCCGAGCAACTGGTTTAAAATCAATAGTGATGGTGCTTGTCTCCAAAATTCCGGTCTTTCAGTGTGTGGTGGTATTTTTCGAAATCATGAGGGTAAATTTTTGGATGCTTTTGCTTGCTTTTTGGGATTTTCCAACTCTTTCATTACCGAACTTATGGGTGCTATGCGAGCAATTGAGTTCGCCAATGAGAAGGGTTGGCATCATTTATGGTTGGAATCAGATTCTACGGCGGTGGTTCTTGCTTTCAATCCACCTTTTGTTGTGCCTTGGCAAATTCGTAAAGATGGCTTAACTGTGTTCATATAACTAGAAATATGTCTTTTGTTGTCTCCCATATTTATAGAGAAGGGAATAGCTGTGCAGACTCCCTTGCTAACTTAGGCCTTATTATATATGACTCGATTCACTTTAGTACTATTCCTCTATTCTTGAGGGCATATTTTGTAAAGAATAGGCTTGGTCTGCCTTTCTTTAGGTTTTCTTCTTGATTAAGAGGGTTTTTGGTTTGGTCCCCCCTCTCTTGTACTGTTTTCTTCTTTTAATATAATCTTATTTAAAAAAAAGAGAATATGTAATGGCTAATGGAACAACAACATCAATGTAATTTCCAACGAATCTACATTTTTTAATGGTGAGAACTATGAGAGGTGGGTTGCACAAATGAAGGTCATCTTTAAATTTCAAGATGTGGTTGAAATCGTTAATGATAGAGTACATGCATTAGAAGAAAATGTGGATGATGGACAGAAAGCTTTGCACAAGGATAAAAGGAAGAAAGATGGAAAAGCTTTGTTCTTGATTAAACAGTGTCTAGATCCTAACGTGTTCGAGAATATTATTGACGAAGAAACTACTAAAGGAGCGTTAGAAAATTTTAAGAACTTGTATGGCAAAGATGAAAAATTAAAAAAAAAAAAAAAGGGTGAAGTTGTAAACATTGAGAAAGCAATTCGAGATGACACAGTTGAAGGAAGATGAATCAGTCTCGGAATACTTTTCACACGTGGTGTTGTTAACGAACCTAATGAAGGCGTGTGATGAATCATTCAACGATTTGTAGAAGATTGTGAAGGTGTTGAGGTCTCTAACTGCAAATTTTAATTACATTGTCATGTCCATTGAAGAGTCCAAGAACCTAGCTAAGATGAAGTTCGAAGAACTTCAAGCTTCAATAGAGGCTCATGAGATGAGGATGAATAGAGAAACTCAGAAAGGGAAAAGGTGGCTGAACATGTACTACAAGTAAGATTCACCAAGAAATCTGGAAAAGAGAAAGCGAATAGGGAAAGAATCTTGCTAAGGATGAGAAGTCAAGTAAGAATTTCAATAATCACTCTGACTCAACCAAGAAAGGTATGAGCAACAAGTATTCAAGGAAGAAAGTTGACATGAAGGAGGTGCATTGTCACAATTGTCAAGGATTTGGCCATTATGCTCGAGACTGTCGAAGAAAGAAGGAAGCATGAGCAAAATATAGAGATCAAGCACAATATGCACATGGTGGAGATAGTGATTCTGATGACGTGCTATTCATGGCCAACAGTCAGTCGAACATTAGGCAAACCAACATGTGGTACCTGGTTTCACGATGCAGTAACCACATGACTGGTAATAAAATCTGGTTCACCAAGTTAGATGAATCAGTTAAAAATATGATAAAGTTTGCAGATGGCAGGCACATCACATCAGGAGGAAAAGGAAATATTTATTTGGTGAGAAAAGATTATCAAAGGTCCAGTATCACTGATGTGTTGTATGTACCTTCGATGACAAGTAACTTGATAAACATAGGTCAATTACTCTCTAAAGGGTATAACATGAAGCTTGAAAAGTATCAGATGAAGGTGTATAATAGTGATGAGAGGTTGATTTTGAAGGCACCATTGGCAGTTAACAAAACCTTCAAGGTAGAGATCAACATGGTTGATCACAAGTGTCGTAATTTGACTGTAGAAGAAGACAAGAATTGGCTATGGCATCACAACTATGGAAATTTAAAATTCAGAAGTTTAGGAATGTTCAACCAAAAAAAGATGGTGTATGGCTTACCTCAGGTGAAGGAACGAAGTTAGGTGTGTGAGGAATGTTGGAAAGCAAAGCAAGCTAGGAAAGCATTCCAGCAAGAATTGTCAATGAGGTCAAAGAAAAAGCTGGAGCTAGAACACTCTGATGTGTGTGGATCTTTTGAAGTAAGGTTGAATGGAGGTAACTGTTGTTTCCTAACTTTCATAGATGAATTCACCAATTATATCTGGATTTACCTTATTAAAGGAAGAGTGAGGTATTCATATAGTTCACGAAGTTTAAATTGCATGTCAAGAAACAAAGTGGATGTAAGTTGAAGAAACTGAGAACTGACGGTGGTGGTGAATACACTTGTCGAGAATTTGCTAGATTTTGCAATAAGGAAGGTATATGGCATGAGGTCATTGTACCCTATACACCTTAACACAATGGTATAGCTGAACAAAAGAACATAAGCATACTAAAAATGACGAGGAGAATGCTGAAAGCTAAAGATATGCCAAATAGATTTTGGGGTCAATCTGCTTCGACAACAATATACATTTTAAATAGATGTCCAGCAAAGAAGATAACCGAGAAGAAATATTATGAGGCTTGTGTTAGAACAAGATTTGTTCTGATCAATTATCTTAGTTTTGATGATAACAATAATATGAATTTTGCTTAAGATAATATGGTACTCTAATCCAATGCATTTTCCTTTTCAGGAAATATATAAAGAGTATGCATAATTCAGCGCTCAGAAGCTTTGTCTCTCAAGGGTTCAGCATGCAACATCAGAACATGGTCTGGCAAGACATCAGAAGATGGTCGAAGCAGAATCAGAACATGGGTCTATGGAAGCATCAGAAGAACATGAGATCAGAAGCACTGAAGTTCTGATGGTATCACGCACAGAAGCACTTCAAGGTCAGAAGATCAGAAGATGCTTTGCACCAAGCTGTTTGACTCTGATGATATTCAAACGTTGTATTCACAAACATCAGATCAGAAGGAAGTACAAGTGGCAGGCTACGCTGACTGACAAAAGGAACGTTAGAAGCTATTAAAGGCAACGTCAGTAGACACAGCGTGAACAAGGCTCGAGGTAGTTGACAAAAGCGTATAACATTAAATGCGATGCTGTACGGAACATGCAAAGCATTAAATGCACTCAACGGTCATCTTCTCCAACGCCTATAAATATGAAGTTCTGATGAGAAGCAAGGAAAACGATTCTGAACAAAACAACTCATATTAACTTGCTGAAACTCTGTTCTATTCAAAGCTCAGAATCTTCATCTTCATCAAAGCTCACTACATTGCTGTTGTAATATATTAGTGAGATTAAGCTTAAACGTTAAGAGAAATATCACAGTTTGTGATTATAGCTTTTAAGAAGCAATTGTAATACTCTTAGAATTGATTACATTAAGTTGTAAGGAACTAGAGTGATCGTGTGGATCAGAATACTCTAGAGAGTCTTAGAGGTTATCTAAGCAGGTTGTAACTAGAGTGATCGTGTGGATCAGAATACTCTAGAAAGTCTTAGAGGGTTTCTAAGCAGTTGTTCCTGGAGTGATCAGTGTGTGATCAGAAGACTCTGGAAGACTTAGTTGCTGACTAAGTGGAAAACCATTGTAATCCGTGCGATTAGTGGATTAAATCCTCAGTTGAGGTAAATCATCTCTGCGGGGGTGGACTGGAGTAGTTTAGTTAACAACGAACCAGGATAAAAATAACTGTGCAATTTATTTTTATCGGTCAAGTTTTTAAAGCTACACTTATTCAAACCCCCCCTTTCTAAGTGTTTTTCTATCCTTCAATTGGCATCAGAGCGCCGGTTCTAAGGTGCAAGCACTTAACCGTGTTTAGAAAAGATTCAGGAAGAGAAAAACGCTTCAGTAAAAGATGGCTGATGAAACTGCAAAGTCTACATCTACATCTGGCTCTGCTGAGCAACACAACGGTAACAATGGTTATACTAGACCGCCGGTATTTGATGGTGAAAACTTTGAATACTGGAAAGATAAACTGGAAAGTTACTTTCTTGGTCTAGATGGTGATCTATGGGATCTTCTGATGGATGGTTACAAACATCTGGTAAATGCCAGTGGCGTAAAGCTGACAAGGCAAGAAATGAGCGATGATCAGAAGAAGCTTTTCAGGAATCATCATAAATGCAGAACTGTTTTGCTGAATGCTATCTCTCATGCTGAGTATGAGAAGATATCTAACAGGGAAATGGCCTATGACATATATGAGTCCTTGAAAATGACTCATGAAGGAAATGCTCAAGTCAAGGAGACTAAAGCTCTTGCTCTAATCCAGAAATATGAAGCCTTCAAGATGGAGGATGATGAAGACATTGAAAAGATGTTTTCAAGATTTCAAACTCTTACTGCTGGATTGAGAGTTCTTGACAAGGGATACACCAAGGCTGATCACGTAAAGAAGATCATCAGAAGCTTACCCAGAAGATGGGGTCCTATGGTGACTGCATTTAAGATTGCAAAGAATCTAAATGAAGTCTCTTTGGAAGAGCTGATCAGTGCCCTGAGGAGTCATGAAATTGAACTGGATGCAAACGAGCCTCAAAAGAAAGGTAAGTCTATTGCATTAAAATCCAATATCAAGAAATGCACTAACGCTTTTCAGGCTAGAGAAGAAGATCCTGAAGAATCAGAATCTGAAGAAGAAGATGAACTGTCCTTGATCTCCAGAAGGCTAAATCAACTCTGGAAGAACAAGCAAAGGAAGTTCAGAGGCGTCAGAAGTTCAAAGAAATTTGAACGTGGAGAATCTTCTGATGACAGAAGATTTGACAAGAAGAAGGTCATGTGCTATGAATGCAATGAGCCTGGACACTTCAAGAATGAATGTCCAAAACTTCAGAAGGAAAATCCCAAGAAGAAGTTTCATAAGAAGAAAGGTCTTATGGCAACCTGGGATGAGTCAGAAGATGATTCAGACTCTGAAGATGAGCAGGCTAACTGTGCGCTGATGGCGACAGAAGATGACGGATCAGAATCTACATCAGAATCAGATTCTGAAGAGGTATTTTCTGAACTTACTAGAGATGAGTTAGTTTCCAGTCTAACAGAACTTCTGGAATTCAAGTCTCAGATTAGTCTCAAATACAAAAAGCTGAAAAAGCTATTTGAATTTGAAACGAAGAAGCTTGAGTTGGAAAATTCTGAATTAAAAGAAAAAGTTTTAAAATTATCCAATAATGTTGGATCTCCTTCCAATTCAGAAAAATCCACTCCTAGTCTAAACCATATTCTGAAAGAATATGATTTAAGTTTCAGGAAGTTCTTATCTAGAAGTATTGGCAGAAGTCAGCTAGCTTCTATGATATATGCTGTGTCTGGAAACAATAGAGTCGGCATTGGTTTTGAGGGTGAAACCCCATACAAACTTGAACCTGTTGATGAAATGAAAATCACATACAAGCCATTGTATGATCAGTTCAAGTATGGCCACTCCCATGATATTAGGCACACTTCACATGCTCAAAGTTTTCACATAACACACACCAAAAAGCATGTGACACAACCTAGGAAATATCATGAAACTCACATTAAGAATTATCATGCTGTTCCTCCTATTGCTTACAATGTTAAACCCAAGTTCAATCAGAACTTGAGGAGAACTAACAAGAAAGGACCCAAGAAGATGTGGGTACCAAAGAGAAAGACTATTTCTTTTGCAGATTCTCTTGGCGACAAAGAAGATAAAAGTCAACATGTCATGTCACCTGGACTCAAGTTGGTCTCAACACTTGAAGGGAAGAAGGACTGTCTTCCAAGTTCTGGTACTTAAATCTGTTGAAGAAACTATGTTCGTAGGAGATCAGAAAAGAAAGTTTATTAGTCTTGGAACCATCTGTTTTGTTTGTTTCTAAAGCAATGGTGTTTCGTTCTTGATTATTCTGAATGCTCTAAATGCTACAGAGTATACAATACTGAAACATTGATTGTAGAAGAATCAATCAATATCTGGTTTGATGATAAACCTGTTTCTGATGAAACAAAGCAGCTTAAGAATTTCTGCAGATACAGTTTTGTCTTATCAGAAGCTGCAGATCAAAGAAGTGAATCTCCAAAAGCTGTGTATATCAGAAGTAATGGATCAGAAGATCATTCAAATTTACATCAGCATACTTCAGAAGGAGTGTTTCCAGAAGAGAAACTTGATCAATTCAGAAGCAGTGATCGGAATCAGAAGGCGTAAAGCCTATTGAATATTTCACACCTGTCATCCATTATCTGATGATGAACACGTGTCTCTACGGTCAGTACGAAGCATGCAGTTGAAAAGACGCCGACCTAGGTAACTGTATTAAATCATTTCATTTACCATGCTATCTCTCCTAATGTCATTTCTCATTTAATGCAAAATGATTTAATTATTTTCAAATCTTTTAAATAGCCCGCTTCAACTTCATTCTTTTCTCCTTCTCTCTATTTTGTTCTACATCTTCTTTTCGCTGCATTTTTTTTTACAAACCCTAGTTTTTGTTCTGATCTTACGGCATAATCATCATGAACTCTTCCTCTTGTTCATCTTCCTCAAAAGAAAGACTTACTTCTTCACAAATACTTCTACGAAATTATGATTATGCTCCTTTGAAAACTTGCTTGATACCCACGAAGGACTTGGAGGTTTTATGTGAAACTGCTGTGGACTTAAACAATCTTAAAGCGAATGGCTTTAAGTGTGATGCAAGAATCCTTGAGCAAGGATGGTCCAAGTACCTTAATAGATTGGTTGGTCCAATTTATCCTGATCTTGTGAAGGATTTCTGGGTACATGCAACGGTTACCCCAACGACCATCATTTCATTCGTGCTAGGGCATGAAGTGGTTATCTCTGAAAAACTGATCAGGAAGCTATACAATCTGAATGATGAAGAAGGTTGGTCTGGTTTTCGACATGCATCTGTTGATTGGTCGATAGTTGAAAAACAAATCTCTCAGTCTTCTGGGATTGACTCGAATAACACAGGCACCTTGAGGCCATTTTATAGAGTATGGGCTGAGATTATTCTGGGTTCTCTTCACCACAGAAAAAGGATGCTCTCCTCCTCTTACATCAGTCCAGATCACAAGCACACTCTTTTCTGCATTGGCAAAAAGACTGAGATCAACATTTCTCATATTCTGTTTGAGAATCTAAAGACTTCAATCTTTGAGTCAAGAGAAGAGGAAAGGGAGAAGTACCCTCATCTTTCAAGAACGACTATTCCGTTTGGAAGAATGATTTCAGACATTCTTATTGAAAGCAAAGTGCTGGACTCCATCAGAAAACTCAATGCATCCCATTTGCTTGGAGTAGTTCAAGGTCCCATTTTCAATGGTGTGGATTTGTTCAGATTAGAACTCATTCAAAATGTACCTTCTGTGTGCTCAAGCTTTCCTGACATTCTCTCAAGAAGAATTGCTGTTGAAGGTTTTGCCTCCTTGTTTCAAGAAGAACTGCATCAAGTTGTCAAGTCTTACCTGGAAGATTGTGTTAGGAAGCAATCAGATATTGATCCTGCTTGGATCCGTGGCAGAGTACTTCCGTCCAAGGCTGACCTTTTGAAGAAGGATCAGAAGGAACAAAAGGCTAGGTTTAAAAGAAAAGCCCGAGAAGATGAGGCTAAGGAAGCCAAGAAGTTGAAAGTCACCTTTGATCCTGACAAGGTGGACTCTGAAGAACGAAGGGAGAAAAGGATTAGAGATTCCTTTCGCAGAACCAGATCTTCTTCTTCTGTGCAAATCTCCAGGCAGGTTTTTACTCCACCTCCCTCTGTCCCTAAACCATCCTTCCAATCACCTCCATCTGAACCAAAAATAAACTTCACCTTACCAAATCCTTCTCCATCAACCTCCTCCTCTCCCATTCTAAATCCCACTCCTCTAAATATTCTTCCCCCAACTCCTTCTGATAAGACTTTCTCACCAATTCCCTTTACAAATAATCCATCCTCATCAATCATTCTCTTAGTTATTCCCTCCTCCTCATCCACCGCACCTCCACCTTCTGTATGCCATCCCTCACCTACCAGAAAATCAAAACCTTTTTGTCCTCTCTACCCGGAATACAAATTCATCCTAAATCCGCCTGAACCTGAACTCTCTACCTACCTGGAACTTTTCAGATATGAGGTAATCAATGGCTTAGACCTTCTGAAGGAAGCCTTCCTAAATGGTCTGAATGATGTTTCTACAAGAAATATCTGGAAAAGATTTCGCAAGGTGTTTCAAGAAGAAGCAATGGGAGTACAGAAAAGACTAGTGGCTGCTGCCCCACGGCCTCGTGGAATTCTGAGGAATTATGAAGACTTCTGGTTTGCTAGTCTCAAAGGAAGACATCTGTTGGAAGAGAAGCCCTTCTTGGATGAGATGGAACAATTAAGACTGGCTGCTGAAATGGAAGCAAATCCATGCAGGGATATTGTTATCTTTATTCCTGATTATCCTGTTCTGCTCGGAGACTTCAAGACTCTCTTTGACTATCTGAGGGAAAACCCTTCTGAGAAAGACCCAAGCTTGGTCATTCCAGAAGTTGTTGACCCACCAGAAGTTGAAGGTCCTTCTGCTCCCAGGAATCTAGCTGCCATTCTTCAGGCACTTGAGAATGGAGACTCGGAAATTCCTGCTGCAGAATATGGAGATGCTTCTATGCAAGAAGCAGATGTTGAAGATCATGTTGCTGAATCAGATCCTGTTGAGGAAATCCCTGCAAATGATCTATCCATGGAAGCTACAGATCAAGTTGCTATTCCTGTGGTTGAAAGCGGTGAAGCTTCTTCTGATGAATCTTCTCGTCTTGCAAGGACTCTGGAAGAAATTCAGAAGAGACAGGATGAGCAAAGCTCACTCAATGCTGAGTTTAGAGCTTTCATGGTGAGGCAAGATGGACACAACAATGAGGTTCAAGAGATGCTGGCCAAGATCCTGTCAAGGCTAGGGCCATCTTAGATTGAGTCTGTGTTGTTTCTTTCTTTTCGTTGCATCTGTTTTTTGTGCATCTGATCTTACTTATCTTCATGTACTTCTGTACCTGATGTTTGAACTTCAATGAAATCATCTTCTTCCTCCGTGTGTTTCTTTTTGTTGTCTCTGAATCTTTTCTGTTTTTTGATGATATGACAAAAAGGGGGAGAAATATGTGATAAATGATTTGATTTAATCAGTTGCTTTCACTAACAAGAACTGCAAGTTCTATATGGTTTAAGTGTTTTGCAGGTATAAAGAAGTGAAGAGAATCTTCAAAGCAAACACAAGAAGCAAAACCATAAGAAGCGTTATTCTGTAAAAAGAATAAGCTTATGGAAACTGAAGCAAGCTGAGTGCTGTCAAGCTTCAGAATCAGAAGCACTGATAATAGAATTTGATCCATATTTGTCTATTTGCTCTGACAAAATTCTATTTGCTCTGATACATTATTTTAGCCTATATGGCTCTGATACATATCATGTGTTCTAATATACATTTTATGTTCTGACTAGTTCATGCTGACTTTTGTCGTTTAGTTTTTGTTCTGTAACATTTCAGGATGTAAGAGATGCTCTGATGATGCTCTGGTACATTCAACAATGTTCTGATACAAATCTAGCATGAAGTGATGTTGGTAGAAATTCAAAGCTCTGAAGCTATCCGAGGGAAGCAGAAATCAGAAGCTGTGAACGTTCTAAAGATCCAGAAAACTCAAGCTCTGAAGCTGTCCTAAATGGAAGCAGAAATCAGAAGCTGTGAATGTTCTGAAGATCAAAGAAATTCAAGTTCTGAAGCTGTCCTAGATGGAAGCAGGAATCAGAAGTTGTGAATGTTCTGATGATCAAAGAAATTCAAGTTCTGAAGCTGTCCTAAACGGAAGCAGGAATCAGAAGCTGTGAGTGTTCTAAGGATCTAAAGAAATTCTAGTTTTGAAGCTGTCCAATGGAAGCAGAAGTCAGAAGCTATGAATTCTCTGAAGACAGAAGCTTATGTGATCGTCTCTACCGAAATAATCAGGGAAGTCTTTTATTAAAGTTCTTCGAGTATTTATTTCAGGGGGAGATTATTTATCTCAGGGGGAGATTGTTAATCTCAGGGGGAGACATATTCACATGCTTATGCTATAGCTGTGTAATTTGTCTTTTGCCGTCTGCTCTTTCTGATCGCAAATTCATATCATTTATATATGTTTTTGTCATTATCAAAAAGGGGGAGATTGTTAGAACAAGATTTGTTCTGATCAATTATCTTAGTTTTGATGATAACAATAATATGAATTTTGCTTAAGATAATATGGTACTCTAATCCAATGCAATTTCCTTTTCAGGAAATATATAAAGAGTATGCATAATTCAGCGCTCAGAAGCTTTGTCTCTCAAGGGTTCAGCATGCAACATCAGAACATGGTCTGGCAAGACATCAGAAGATGGTCGAAGCAGAATCAGAACATGGGTCTATGGAAGCATCAGAAGAACATGAGATCAGAAGCACTGAAGTTCTGATGGTATCACGCACAGAAGCACTTCAAGGTCAGAAGATCAGAAGATGCTTTGCACCAAGCTGTTTGACTCTGATGATATTCAAACGTTGTATTCACAAACATCAGATCAGAAGGAAGTACAAGTGGCAGGCTACGCTGACTGACAAAAGGAACGTTAGAAGCTATTAAAGGCAACGTCAGTAGACACAGCGTGAACAAGGCTCGAGGTAGTTGACAAAAGCGTATAACATTAAATGCGATGCTGTACGGAACATGCAAAGCATTAAATGCACTCAACGGTCATCTTCTCCAACGCCTATAAATATGAAGTTCTGATGAGAAGCAAGGAAAACGATTCTGAACAAAACAACTCATATTAACTTGCTGAAACTCTGTTCTATTCAAAGCTCAGAATCTTCATCTTCATCAAAGCTCACTACATTGCTGTTGTAATATATTAGTGAGATTAAGCTTAAACGTTAAGAGAAATATCACAGTTTGTGATTATAGCTTTTAAGAAGCAATTGTAATACTCTTAGAATTGATTACATTAAGTTGTAAGGAACTAGAGTGATCGTGTGGATCAGAATACTCTAGGAAGTCTTAGAGGTTATCTAAGCAGGTTGTAACTAGAGTGATCGTGTGGATCAGAATACTCTAGAAAGTCTTAGAGGGTTTCTAAGCAGTTGTTCCTGGAGTGATCAGTGTGTGATCAGAAGACTCTGGAAGACTTAGTTGCTGACTAAGTGGAAAACCATTGTAATCCGTGCGATTAGTGGATTAAATCCTCAGTTGAGGTAAATCATCTCTGCGGGGGTGGACTGGAGTAGTTTAGTTAACAACGAACCAGGATAAAAATAACTGTGCAATTTATTTTTATCGGTCAAGTTTTTAAAGCTACACTTATTCAAACCCCCCCCTTTCTAAGTGTTTTTCTATCCTTCAGCTTGGACAGGGCATAAGCAAAATATCATTCATCTTAGATTTTTTGGATTAATATGTTTCAGGCATGTTCCTGAACAATTAAGGAAGAAGTTGGGTGATCGAAGTCAGACCATGGTGTTCATATGTTATCATTCGAATGGTGCATGCAAGTTGTATTCACCAAACAATGATAAACTAATTATCAGTATAGATGTTCTAGTGAACGAAAGAAAATGGTGGGATTGGAGTTATGGGTCAGTTTTACAAGAGTCATATAGAATCATAACTGTGTTTGAAAAAGACCAATAAACTAAACAACCAATCAAAATGAAGAACCACTCGAGCAAAATGTTAGAAGATTGATTAGAGAAAGAACCGAGTCGACAAGGCTAGCTGGATATGAGAGATTCCCAGATCAAGCAGTCGTTGCAAATGTTGACTTGATAGAAGAAGCGATGATGATAGTTTAAGCAGAACCAATCAATTTGGATCAAGCCAAGAATGAATTGAATTGGTTGGCGGAAATGAAAGATCTAGAAAGAAGCCAACTGATGTGAAGTGGGTCTACAAGTTGAAACAAAGGCCAAATAGTGAAATTGCCAAGCATAAGGCAAGAGTAGTGGCGAGAAGTCTTCTATAAAAACCTAGTATTGATTTCGACGAAGTCTATGCATCTGTTGCAAGGTTGGAAAAAATTAGGATTTTTGTGTCGACAATATCATACAGAGACTGGAAGATACATTAGTTGGATGTAAAATCAACATTTTTTAATGGACCTTTGAAAGAAGAAGTTTATGTCAGACAACCACCAGGATTCAAAATCAAAGGGCAAGAATCAAAGGTGTACAAATTGAGGAAGGCTCTATATGACTTGAAACAAGCCCCGATGGCCTGGAATAAGAGAATAGACATCTTCTTGATCGAAGTAGGTTTCACAAAGTATGTAGACGATTTGTTGATCACCGGTGCAAATGAAGCAGAGATAAGAAAAGTTAAGTCTAAGTTGATGCATGAGTTTGAAATGTGTGACCTAGGGAACTTATCATATATATTTGGGATGAAGTTTAAAGACACAAGTGAAGGAGTGTTGTTGCACCAGAAAAAGTATACCCAAGATATCTTGAAGAGGTTCAAGATGAGCAGCTATAATACAACTCCCACACCTTTAGAAATTGGAGCAAAGTTAAAGAAGGATACAAATGATGAATTTGTAAGTACAACAATGTAAGAAAATATAAGACCATTACAGATGCAACTGAATATGACTTAACTGAGTCATATTTAAGTGGAGATCAAGACAAGAAGAAGATTATTGCGGGTTACATATTCATGACCGAAGGCGCTCAAATATCTTGGAACTCAAGCAAGCAAAGCATTGTAGCTTTGTCATCATATGAAGTTATGCAGCATTTCGAGCAACATGGATAGAGATGTTGCTCGAAGAGCTTAAAATTAAGAAACCTAAGAAAATGAAGTTGTTTGTAGATGACAAGTCAGTTATCGACCTAGCCAATCACCCTATGTGTCATGGTCGAAGTAATCACATAGAGAGGATGTATCATTTTCTTAGGGATCAATTAAATAAAGGAAAGCTTGAACTTGATCATTGGAATACATAATGGAAACTAGCGGATATACTCACTGTACCCCCTGAAGAAAGTCATGTTCGACAAGTTGAAGAAAATTGTTGGGATGAGAAGTCTCGGAAACATGAATTAGGAGGTGTGTTATAAGTTGTAATTCGATGTTTTGTAGAAAAGCTAGTATTTATCTGTGTCGAAGTAATTAGTTGAAGTAGTATGAGTCAGGTGTATTCGACAGATTCAAATACATTATTTAGTTATTATGTTGAAGCCAGAATATAACTTGTATGTTTTGGGCTTAGGTTGTTATTAGTTGGGGTTGGGCTGTAAGTTTGGGTTTGGCTCTTGATCGCCTATAGCTAGACTTGCTATTGTAATAGTTTTGTACAACATACTTAACAATAATAACAACTTTACAAATTAGTTTATAATTTTCTCTCTTTTCTTTCTTCTTCTTCTTCTCTCATCTTTCTTGAAAATCCTAATTGTCCAAACAAAACTTGGATAAACTAATACTCCATCCGTCCCAAAATATAAGAGAAAAAACAAAAAACACACTTATTAAGAAAAGTATAAATATAATCGTTTAATTTGTGGGTTTAATGAAATAAAGTGTTTAAAAAGATGTAAAAATAAATTTGATTGGTTGTTGGTTATAGAGAAGATAAGAGAGAATGTAAACCAAATGCAATTTGAATTTAATTTTATCTTGAAAATATGAAAGATACATTTTTTCTCTCTTATATTTTGGGACAAGAAAAATACTTTTTTTTCTCTCTTATATTTTGGGACGGAGGGAGTATGTTTGATTCAGTTGTTGTTAATATTAAAAAAAAAAAGAAAAAAAAGAATGAACTCTTCTTATCCATACTTTGTTAGAATGAACTCTAATCTAATTGCAATTACTACAAGAAGGAGACTTATCCCTATTTATTCAGGATTAATATCATTGTTACACTGAAAGACATCATGGACCAAATAGACGTCATCTCAACACTATGACACGAGAAGAATGGTTAGTGTTGACTATCGTCGTGCGTCAAATGGCGATGATGGTTGTGTTCAATTCATCAACATAAAAATTTAAATTAACATTGTTCTAGATATTTGGTAAATATAGTGCCAATGGGATTGATCGAGTTAGATGTTAGCTTGCTAAGATTCGTTCGTGTTATCTATTCAAGTCTAATTCGTCACAAAACATTTGATGAAATCATGGTGTGTATAATTGAGCCCGATAAAAAAGTAACCGTTTTGTCTAATATATATTTAATTGATATTTTTAATTATTCACGATTTATTGCTGGTGTTTGAATATAGCTTTTTGATGAATTTCATCTAATTTAATATAGTGTTTATAAAAAAACGAAAGAGGATTTAAAATGTGAGATGTATAAAAACACATCTATCTGTTCATTGTATTTATTTACTGATTCAACAATTTTGAATTTATAATTTTGATGCTAAAAAAAGCATATTTCAGATTCTAAATTCAAAAGATATTTTTGACAAAACACAATTTCTGACAAAAGAAATTCCCTTAATTTTATATGACTTTAGATCCACTAATCCACAACAAGAAATACAAGGGAGTGTTTGAAATTGAATTTAGAAGGTTGATAACATACTCTTTCTTTTTTTTACCATTAATATCAGGCTCATTAAATAGACTAATCCAGTTTGAAAATTAATTTTAACATCAAATAGTTTTAATCTCCTCCTAATCACAGCTGCGGGCATCAGAAACATACTCATTTGAAGCTACAAAATATGGCTTCCCAATATTTTACATGTGCATTAGGATGTGATAATGAGGTTCCGGAGTCATTATCAAACATTAGCATTAGGGGACTCATTTCATGAAGCTACAAAATATGGCTTCACAATTTTTTACATGTGTATTAGAATGTGATAATGAGGTTCCGGAGTCATTATCAAACATTAAATGTGCATTAGGATGTAATAAGGACTTATTATCAAACATATATTAAATTTGTCAAGAAAAAAATCCAAATAAGTAAACTTTGCTGGCTTTGTTGAATTTTCCACTCATATAGTATTCCAATAATTTAGAAAATTTCAGTCGCATCCCATTGAAATTCAAAGATGATTTATTCCTTAGAAATTATTTTGAAACATATAAGCGAACAGGGTGAGATGTTTTCAACATCTGAGTCATCTGAAGAAATTTCTTGCAAGTTGCTCATAGGAACTTTTTAACTAAGGAGAAATTTCAATTCACCCAACTTTTTTTAATCATTAACCTACATTTTATAAAATCGCTATATTCTTTTTTCTCCAATTTTTTATTAGAAAAACTTTGACTTACAGTTGTAGAAAAACGGACAATTATAACTATAGAAATATGTATTATTATTTTTACACAATTAATATTGATGTATGCTAACGAAGGTTGAATAAGTGATTAGGAGTTGTCTTACTTGTGGGACTCAACTTCTGCAATCGATGTGAGGACATCTTTTATAGGTAATAAGTATTTTTGTAAGCGTTCTTTGAGCCTTGAAGTCTGCCACAAACTCACATGATTTTTATAAAAAAAAGTAAGTATATTAATGTATAGTGAGTAAATTCAAAATTGAGTGCATGAATGTGGAATAATAGAAAGTTAAATGTTATTATTGCTTCAATTATTTATGTTTGAAATCACCCAACAATGGTCAATTTCTTAACAAGATGGCAAGCAAGCACGAGGAATCTTCCATTCTGCCACCTTGCTTAGCACGACAGACTTTTCCAAGGAAAAAACTGTCCAAGTTATAAACTCCCACTATAAATTAGCACTCTGTCATGGTTAGTTATACCACAAAAAATCCTAAGCAAAAACTGATAATTGAAAGTAATTTTATCCTTGAATATGATCAAACTAGGAGTGCTTGTTTGTTCGAGTTTGCCTTTTTACTTGATTTGCTTTGTGGAGTCCATAGCTCAGTTTTTTGAAGCTTCTCAATCACACATCACTTCAGCATCCAAAGAAAATACGCTGAACCTGAAGAAAGAAGATGCATCCACCATTGCTAATGCTGCAGCGCAAAAGCACTTTCGACAAATCCAACGCACGTGCTAATAGGGTGTTATTTAATTTACAGTTTTGGGGTTATATATGGTATTTAGGAATTACATCTAATCTTGTAGATTTTTGAAAGTTTTTGGGGAAATTTTCTTTAAGTTTGGAAGCTGTATTTCTGTTGTTCAACCACAAATTGATTGTGATGTGGGTGGTTCTTGCAATATATTAAGCATGTTGACTTTTGGTGAGTATACAAAAAAACCAGTACAAAGTGGTGTTGAAGTTCATCATAAGTAGTTATTTGATCTTTATTACTATAATGGATTTTAACTGCAGAGAACATTTACCATATCTGCATAACATTAGTAAGATCAAGTATTGCCCTTATTTGTAGATTACAGAACATTACAAGGAGGCCACATTATTATATATTATTATATGATTGTAAAAGAACAATAATATAATTGCCTAATGTGCTTCGCGGACTAAATACAATTTCTGATCATCCTTAATCATGCTCACATCAATAACTTTACCAGCATCTTCTGATAAAATACAAGAGTCCCTAGAAAATCCTATCTGTTCTGCTGCTGTTTTGACTAGCTCTTCAATGGTGTGTGGAACCCATAATACTATTCCATTTCTTCTAGAGTCTTTTGGACCCCATGGGTGGAAAGGGAACACTGTGCACTTCTTTGGATGTACTTTATCTGGAAAAAAATAGTAGCTGCATTTAGTATTTGAGTTTACTGTAGCACATGATTAAGATTCTAGAAAAATGAGATGCATATCAAATTGGAACTAGGTGTAAAGAGTGGAACTAAATGTATTTGGGGGCTTACAAAAATCTTTAAATTCTCTCAATGTTTTAGTACTCTCAAAATTAAAAATATATTAATTATAAGCATTTTCTTCTCATTCCCTACAAAAGCACACTCTCAAATAAGATGGAGGATTTCTCTTTCTTTTCATCTGCTCTCTCCCCACAAACCCCTCCCATCCAAACTTAATCTCTCTAAATTGTTACTTAGCGTATTCTATTGAACTTCTTACAACCTCTTAGAATAAAAGAAGGCAAACACAACATATCAGTACCTATAATTTCTTGGGGAAAAGGGTATTCTGTCAACTGAGCAGATTTTGCAACTTCCAGCATCTTTATCAGATTCTTATTTCCACTCATCCGAGCTTCATCAAGCGGAGTATTTCCCCATCTGTTTTGTAATGAAATGAAAAAGAAAAATAAGTTTTGATAAAACACTAGTAATGTCTATAAACACCATTAAGAACTCACAAGTAACAATACAATACTGCTAATACCATGATGAAGTTCTGATATGGAGTTGCATGTCCAGAATATGATATTAATGCAATGTTCACAAACTATAATTATATGATTTATGGGCATGAATTCTAGAAAAAAGAAGCCTGGCGCACTACTAAACTAGGCCAGCTTTAAATAAGCACGTCCCTTTTTATTTTTCAAGTGAAAACAAGTAATGAAAGCTTCCCTACTTGAAACACTAGTCATGTTAGTTTGAACATGTAAAATAAGAATCAATGAACAGACCTGTCTTTTGTAAAAACACTGGCTCCAGCTTCTAATAGCAACTTTACCATGAAGATTAAACCTGCAGATGCAGCAACATGTAGAGGGGTTCGATTGTCGTAATCTTTCAAATTAGGATCCATTCCATTAGATAGAAGTCTTTTAACATAATCTGGATCTCCTCTTGCAACTGCTGTGCATAAAAAACTACCACTATCATCTATCTTCATAGAGGCCCCTTCTCTAACAAGTAAAGAAGCAATCCGATCGTGTCCATTCTTAACTGCTTCAAGTAGTGGTGTGTTCCCGAAGTTATCTATGGAAGTACCACATTAGTGATGTTTGCATTATCTTAAATTTAAGTTTGATGCTCGAGGAATATCTATAAATCACACAGTTACCTTTGATGTTGATGTCGACGCCTTCATGAATAAGGAGAAGTGTGATATCTTCATATCCTCTGCAGGCCGCAAGATGCTATTGGAAAAACAACAAAGGTTCTTATCAGGCAAGCATTTTTTATAACAGCATTTGTAAATGGCAGTTAATTAACCAGCACACCATAGAAGAAAAGGAAGAAATTGATTGATAACATGACATCATAGCACAAAGTTTCAAGCTCCTTACCAAAGGTGATCTTCCATCATAATCTGTCTTCTTAGGATCAGCTCCAGCTCGAATCAAACTTTTTAGCTGATACATATCACCATCAAAAGCTGCTCTATTGACCTTCAAAGCAAGTTCAGATTCTAGCCTTCCAATATGAAATGTGATGTCTGACTCCAATTGCTTACCTCTAATAGATTCTTTTCCCTATTAAAATAAGAGATATTTATCTGTATCATGATCAGAAAATAATTAAATTGTATAATCCTAAAATGAAAAACTTGGTACATCCATGCCATGTTCAACTAGAGTCTAGAGAGCAGCATAATGCATTTTTAACTCATGTCAGAGGCTCTGTTAAAGGGAAAATGATGTCAAAACTAATATCAATGAGATGATTACCTCTACAAGGTTGTCTAATACTTTCTTTCCATCATAAAAGTATATATCTAGGATATTTGAAAATGATTGTTTATCAAGTCGCAAGACCCTACACAGTTCACAAACACGGACAGTAAATGGCTGAGGAATGTTGCAAAGAATAGATATTTCTCCAAATGAACTGTTGTGCTCTAAAAGTGAAAGAGTTTCTTCGGTCCCATCTTCAGCTGTGCCTACTACCTCCTGTATTGAAACAGATTTGGGCATTCAATAAACATAAATTGAAATCCGTCTTCTACTGAAAATTTTCAAAGAATTAGTCCTAAAATTAATAAGAAATTTGTATCCTCTTTGATGACCTACTGAAGATATGATGAAGCACATTCATTCGATTCTGAGCCACTATTCTCAAATACTTTAATAAGGTAATACGATATAAGGAAGTAAGAAAACTCAGCATTATCCGGCACGTCTCAGAAATAAAAAGGTATGAATACTTATGATGCAAAGGTATGGGTTTGAGTACGGAAATAGGTACAAGATACAGCCTTTTAAAAAGAATCAAAGTTACAGGCGCGTCGATTAAAAATGAGATTTTTTATACGCATATCAGTACCAGGTGCTTCACCATTTTTGAAGTATCCATAACTCAGAGATGAATAATAATATGTCTCTATGATATGACTAAAAATTCCAGAAACTTGGAAGATGAGAAAAGATAAAAATTGCAAAAGTGGTTCTGGAAATATAAAATCTAACCAGCACACCATCGCAGACAAAATATAGTTGATCTACAACGTTTCCTTGTTGCATTATAACTTCTCCTGGAAGAAAGAATTCTTCATGGAGCCTAGTAACCTGAAAGATAAAGGAGCATAAATAATTTTCACTTGATATTACACGTGCAGAAAACTATATCAGACAAATTAGAAACTCTCATTAAGCAAAGGTGTCGCTAATCTTATTCAATTTGCAGAAGAATCCCATACAGGCAAGGCTTTTTTATAACTACAAAGTTCAACCTTGAAATTAAAAGTGGCAATATCAATATAAAGATTCTACATGTATATAAGATATTTTTATGATACACACGCATATTATATAATCGAAATATGAAAAAATAAGTAATATTTATATATATGCATGCATGCACACATATGTAATTATATATTGAGAGGTGGTGGGGGAGAGAGGAGTAAGATAAGTGAAAGCATAGTTGATTTTTGTGAAAGAAGGGTGAGAAACATTGTTATTATTAAGTAGGCAAAAAGACTATTATTTAGATAGCTTATCTTTGGACCGAAATTTGTTCTATCCTACCCTTTGTTAAGTAACAAGTGTTTGGATTTTTGTCTTCTTATTCGCCCCTTGATCTGTCATGTCCTAAAAATAAGACAACAACAATAATAACCAAGCTTTATCCCACTAAGTTAGGTTAGCTACATGGATGAACTTCCGCCATAATGTTTTATTCATGTCCTATAAATAACCATATTTAAATCATTGAACAATTACCGTGACTTTTTTGCAAATCAAACAGACACTTCAAGGCTTTCAAGGATAAACTATTGTCCAACATATAAATTGCATAGAAAATAATAAACATAATGGACAAGAGCACATAAAACATTGATAGCCATTTCCAGTTTACCAAAAAGTCAATGTCACGAAAATATACTTGTTCCCTTGTTAAAGTTTAAATAGCAAAAAATCTCTTGTCAAAGAAAAACCAGCTAGAAAGTATTGATCCCCTCAGTTTTAGTTGTAATTTGTAGATTGCATTATTAACCAAAAATACAAATAATACAACTGTAATTTTGTGACGATATAAGCTAGGCAATGGGAAAAATATTACTTACAATCTGATTGATGAATTCTGAAGAGCATCCTCTAAAAAGGGGAATGTTTTCAATGTATGGCAAGTACAACGATTGGGATATCTGCAATAAGTAATTAGTTTGTTACACAAAAACCTACAAACCAGATGCTTTCATGGAAAATATGAAGGCCTACAACTCCAGCAGAAAATTTGCCGGGACAGGGTGGAGTCAAAAAATAAACAGAAAAATATGAACTTTTTAAAACATAAGAATGAACAGAAAAGTGAATCTGGCTAGTAATATGGTGGATCATATTAAAATAATTCATCAGTGTAATATCAAAAAAAATCTACAATATAACTTGTCATTTCATTTTAGCCTACAAGTTTAAATGTATCACAATTTCCAATTGAATAGAGAATATCAAGAAAGTACACTACTGTAAAAAAATCTCACAGTATAACATGTCAATCCTTTAGAACCTAAAATGTTATCTTACCTACCTTGAGAAAAGCTTCAATAGGAATTTAATGTCATGATAAATCATTTGAGAGTCTTTAACTGAAATTTCTTTTATACATGAATATATAGCAAATTCTATACTTTCAAATAGTATCATTTATTGCATATTTATCATGCACTTTCCTTACAAATTACCAACAGTAAGTGCATTCATCTCCTTAGATCTTATACAGAAAAAAACCCTAAGTTCAGAAACGCTCTCTTCTCCTCATCCACCAATAAAACCTCTCCGCCACCACCACTCTTCCTTCCCAAAATCCAAATCTCTGGTTTCAACAATCACTCCCTCCATCTTATAAAAAGTGTCTCATATGACTTTTTATCGATCTCAAAATAATTGTCCCTTTACAATACCAACAAAAACCAACAAAACTTGATTCCACAACTAAAACCAACAAAACTTGATTCCAATAAACAAATATCAACAAGCATTGAAAGCATGTGGCAAAGCAAGATATTATGGAAGGTGAAATAAATAGGAACAACGACAACAATGATTTTTGTAACTAACCATAAATAATGTTCAAAGACCTCTTTATTCTCTTATTACCTTAGATCGAATAGAAATAGGAATGTCGTGAAGGACAGCAGCGTCGGTGTAACTGCTCTCAAACTGCAAGCGCACGTGACCCTTTATTTGTTCACGGATATCCCTGCCAAGTTTATTTCTATTCATATATTTCATCAAATCTGTCATCCTGTCCCTAAACTTTTCAGTCTTTGATCCTTTGACTATTAAAGCTGTCATGTTACCGATCAAATATGCACCAAGAACCATGTCGAATGAAACATAAACCATTACAAATACCATCTCCCTCATATTTACAGCATGTATATCACCATAGCCTGTGGAAGAAAAGAAATTTGCAAACATGATTCGTTCAAAATAACTTTCTAAGAGAGATAAGATAGTATACAATTTGGACACTATAGAATTATTGAGATCAGTGCAAATAATACATGGATCTTGAAACCCATAGAAGAGGTTCTGATAACTGTCAGTTCATTCATTTAACCTAGAAAAGCTTCAGCAGATGCAGACAAGGTAACAGCAGCTGTGTTAGATATGAACAAAGGTTCACATTTCAATTTGTGCTGATATGGCTCACCAGGCCAGTAATTTCATAAAAAACGGTTCTTTGAGATTTGGTCGGTGAGAAAACAGTGGCTTAGTTCCTACTATATTTTTTAAAGCACTGAAACTTGAGCTACTATGACATTACATCATTGACATGCTTATCAGTAGAATTCTTTGAATATTTGTGATCAATAAGTACAATCAAGACTTAAGCTACTAAGTGTAGTTGGTTACAGGATTAAATCATACAAACCTAAATCCATTTTTATTTCCTGTATAATATTTTTAAATGGCTTCTTTCTCCTACAATTTTCTTTAGACTACCTCTAATCCTTTATTAGGAATTTCTTTCATCTTTATCTAGCACTTTAAAGATATGTCAAAGTTCTACAATTAGCAACCAATTGCCAGCACACCCTTCTTCTTTTATCTAGAGTGACCAGCTATTTAAAAACTAGAAGCAGGCCACCGCATAGGCTTGGTGGAAATAACTAATGCTAGACAAAATGAAAATCATTTTGAATTGTGAATTAAAATTTAAAGAAAGAAACCTACCAACAGTAGTCATCGTAACAATAGCAGAATACAATGATGTTGTGTAGAGCTTCCAAAAATCAATTTCTCTGAAATTTGAATAACTATAGTCACCCATTTTCAAACTTCCTATCCATGTGTAACCCTCTTGTGATTCAGGTAGTGTAGTAGCCAAATAGTAGAAAACGCAGGCTGCTGTGTGTGTGCAATAGAGTTCAACAACTAAAAGTTTCACAATCCGAGCAATAATGTAATTGAAACGTATGTCTTTTTCCAAATTCATGAAAAATCGCACGACTATCTGCGCCCTATATAATCTGATCCACAATAGGAACCTCACTTCCTCTCTCGATCCACAAGCCTGTTCATTAAAGGTTATCTTGGTGGTTAGAGCAAGATTCAAGAACTGAAAACTTTCAATGATAAAGAACTTGCTGCAAAACCAGAAGTCATAAATAACAAAAGTCTTTTAACATGTTTGTATAACAAGTGCCGTTCTTCGTCTTCACAGGCCAACATTAACCTTAACTTGTGTTTAGCTAAATAAGTTGCACGGAGAGTCTCACAAGTACAAAATCCTGCCTTTTAATAACAGGCTTCGTAACTTGTGCAACATAATGTTGTAAGCAACATGACTAATGACTAATATACATTATTAAGTTTGTAAGCTTGTGAGCCAACGATGCATTCTATTAATGTAATTAACTAGTATAATTCTTAAATACGAAACAGAAGCACAAGAAAAGAACCATGACACATGTGCTGTTGCAAATTGCAATAGGATATAAACGAAATGCTCTAAATGTTCCATCACCCCAACATAAAAATGTTATTTGCATTTCAATTTAAGTATTGAAACAATCTATCAAGATATTGAGCAATTTATGTCTTTTCCCTGATTAACCAACTTATAGTTGCCAAGTTGAGTAGACATTTGACTCAACTAGGTATATATAGATATTATAATGAATTAATCAACTCCCAATAAAACCTCCATAGCTCCATGAAGAGTTAAAGAAAAAATAAAATGATGATAAAGGTTCATCTAGTTCTGGCAATTGACATTTTATTGCAAACTGAAAAAAAAGGCTAAATGCACAGAACCATTGTGAAATGTGAACAGGCATTATAGAAAACATTTTTGAAACAACGTTTAGAATCATAATAAATTATATAGGCCAAAACAATCCTCAGGCAAGCAATGCAAGTACTTAAGGTTTATCCAGAAGAATTAGAACCTTGTAGATAAGGTCCCAGGGCATACATCCAAGAAGATCAATGACAAAACTAGATTTTAGATACCTGCAAAAAAAAAATATTAAAAATAGGGCGTAAATCAATTAAAAGAAACCAATATGCTGACCACTGTCCCATTTCAGAACGTATCAAATATATAATATATTTAAATGATCTAAAGCTTTCACCAAGACTATATTAAAGCCATGGTCATACACAGTTGGATTTTCTACATTCCTTCTACCTTTTAAACAAAAGAGCAGCCCTGCCATTAATCTAACAACCGAAGACTTGGGATGGAGGGGCCGATGAAGATCAAAGTCTGGAACATGACCTGGGAGGCCCAATAATTTCTGATACCATCTTAAAGTTTAGGTAGTCATTAACATGTGACTCTTAACACGAATATACACTAACAAAGCATTAAGATCATGGCAATAAGAAGAACATCATGAGGTGTAAATGTACCGCGTAGCGATAGGAGCACGCCTGTAGACCATGCGATAGGTCTGGCTGTCTCTATAAGCAACAAAGAACCGCAAAACAATGTCCACAAGAAAAGCAAGCTGTCCTACAATGTCAAGTATAAAGAGATTCTCTGGCAGGCCACGAAAAAATCCAAACTCTATCGGGGTGAAGAATGATGAGTACATTGCCCATAATAATATGAACTTGATCCATGCCCGATACCACCTGCATTGCTCGTCAATATCAGTATCAAACAATTTAGTCTTCCAGTAGTTGAGACAAAGCATTTATCAGTACTTGAGGGGCTTGAGCTAGAGGGTGAACCTTAATATTAAACACAAAGTAGATGTTACTGTAATTAAATTAGGATTAATTAGTCTTTATGTGTAATTGTTCACTCTGTTTCTTTGTCTCCAATCCTAGTGTAATAGGAACACTCATCTCACCTGTACTTAAATATACAAATATTTTTCTACATCTTCATGAGTTTATCAGAGCTTAGGTTTTCAGCTCTTTTTTCCGTGAGTTTCCATGGTGAATTCCCTTTATCTACGCACGCAATAGTACCAATTTGAAAACGTACACCGACCCACCGCCGATAGCACCCCCGACATCTCCGGTCAATAATCATCTCACCATCATAACGCATTCCAATGACTCGGTTAATTTCCGTGACTTGTGTTGACTTCAGCAACAACGCTGCGCCCCTCTTTTCCATTTCTTCATTGTGTGCAGCAGTGCCTCTCTCACTTTCTCCCGTGGCTGCTCTACCAAAGTTTGACATTTTTACCATAGGGCTCTGTTTCGATGAAGAAGCCATGGTTTTTTTTTTTTTTTAGTTAGACATGGTTTTTCACCAGGATGTGAGAGAAAATGGACTAACAATGAAAATGTTTTAGGAAGAAGAAAGAGAACTTGTTTCTTTTTTCTGAATTTTTAAATGTGAATTCCTCATATCACCCCACGAGTCTATTAGACACTCCTGAATCGACTAAAATGTCCTCGTGCTTTTCTAGAAGCACTTCCGGAAGCATTATTTTTAGTTTAACGTTGTTTTATTACGTAGTTGCACTTATGGAACTCTTCCGTAGATACATCTACGGAAAGGTTTGACGTTATAACTCGCATCAGACATTTCTCCTCCCTCATTCTCTTCATTTCAAACTATCAACCTTCAAACACTCTCAAACTCTCTCAACTTCAAATTTCAAATTTCAAATTTATTTCTCCCGAGTTCGGCTACGTTGTCAACATCAAAATCAAATCTTTATCAAGTTCAAATCTATATTTTAATCGGTAAGTTTTTGAAATTTTAAGTTATTTTATAGTATTTTTGAAATCGAATTAGAATTTGATATTTAGGTGTAGAAATGATTGGATAGGTTTAGAGATATTGTTTAGAGACAATGTAGGTGCTGTTTGAGGTTTATTACGGACGATCAAGTAAAAAAAAATGGAGTTCCGCCCAGACTAGCCCATGAGGGTCATCGAGGGTCCTGAGGAGGCTCGGGCAACGAGAGAAGAGAGAGACTGGAGCTGCGTCAAGGGGTACACCACCTGATACTACATGGTGTCACACCTGTACATGTTGCACCTGGAGATCCGCCCAGACCAGCCCACGAGGAGATTTTGCATGCTCATCAGGTTGAGTTGGACCACACTCACGATCTTCTTCCTCGGTGTGGTCAGATAGCTGACACGGGTCTGAGAGTCATTGTAGATGGTTTATTCTCTTAGGGGTCTACAAAGAGGTGTGTGGTGGATGTTATGATTAGGCTGACACATGAGGCATTTCTATACCGTAGAAATTGTGCTAGGACTGGTGGGGCACTTGATGCTAGAGGCAGAGCGAGGAGAAGGCGTGGTGGATGCAGAGGCGGAGGTGGGGCCAGAGGTAGAGGAGAGCAGTAGGATGATGTCCAGCACACACAGTAGTGATGCGTGTGATTTTTTTGATGTTTGTATTTCTTTGATGACGTATGTATGTTACTTTTATAATGTATTCTACATTATGACCGACATTATTTATACGATGTGTTATTTTTGGTTTACCTACTATTGTATTTAAAATGTACTATAATTTTACATTTTTGTAACCAAAATTAAGTTTTTGAATGAAATGAACATGCTTTGAAAATATAACAGACTGTTCCGTATGTGCATCTACGGAATACTATGTTTTTACCACATTCCATATAAGCATTTACGAAAGGCTTCCTCAACTAAAATCATTTGCTTCTGTGGATGTATCTACGGAAGGAAACACACATTTTTTTGTAAAATAGTAATGCTTCTGGAAGTGCATCTACGAAAGCATGAGGCAAAAATAAAATTTCGTACTGTGTGTAAGAGATCAATGGGATGCGTTAAGATATTATCTTTTTAAATATTAATTTTACTTATATTATTTTGATTCGTGTATTGTTCGGTAAATTCTTTGTTTTGGTTAAAATTTTAATTTATTTATAATAAATTAATATTTTTTTTATATTTTCAGTTTTTCTTGATTTAGTAATGCAGTTTTATTTAGAATTCTTATAAGTTCAAATTTGTTTACACAAGGATTGTTACCAAGTAGTAGGATTCCAACTCAAAACTTTGAGAAGAGCACTTTTAGGGCCTGTTTGAAAGGCTTTTTAAAAACTCTATTTTAGTTTTTGAAAATTTAAAAACTAAAAATTTGTTTGAATATAATATTTTACAAATGTGTTTTTAAAAACTCTTCACAATTTTTCAGTTTTTAAAAGCAAAAAACTGAAATGGCTAAATTGTGTTTTGATTTTTACTTTTCAGTTTTTACTTTGCAGTTTGAATATAATATTTAAGTTTTTACCACTAGACCAAAAAATTAATATAATGAAATATTAAATAATATTTTAATATTATAAAATTTTATAAATTTGATTTATTTGACAGTATCTCTCCATTCAACTGTTGGACTGATTTAAATTAACATTTACAAAAACTATTGAAAGGTGTAAGTGATAAATTTTTCATATATTTTAAATAATTTATCATACATTAAAATAAATTAATATGATAGAATTCATCAATAATTTTTTTAATTTTATATAGTCTTATAAATTTAATCTACCAATAATATTTCTCTATTTAATAATTTGATTATTTAATTTAATATTTACAAAAAATATTAATAATTAATATATATATATATATATATATATATATATATATATATATATATATATATATTATTTTTTAATATTTTTTATGTAATATGCCTCAATTGATGAAAGACGCATGTTTCACCAAATTACATTTTTATTTTTAAAATGATAATGATATATAAATTTAAGCATTTTATTGGTTCTTTAAACTTTAACGAAATGGGAATTTACCTATAAATTTTAAAATTTACTTGCCGCCATTTCATTCCGCATTAATCCTCAAAATACAACACTAACCAAAGGAATCTGCTCCAATTATCTATTTTTATGTAGTTTTTATTAAAAAGGAGATTGACGCAAATAATAAATGAATTTCTAATTCAATAAAAAGTGTCTGTTTATAATTTTTTTTAATAAAAAAAATAAAATTAGTTTAAGTTGTTTTTATAGATATTAAAATTCTTCCAAAGTTGGAATGGAGAGATAAATGGAACTCGGTCTAATTCAACACGATCATCTTATCTTCATGAGGGCCTCCCTAATTAAGTAACTAAACTAACACTAACTAAATTTCATATCAGAGAATAATTAGCAGTTACTTACTACTAATTTTAGTTAATTACTTTAAAACAAAAGTGAAAATTAAAAATAAAATAAAATAACTAACCTGTTATCAGGATCGATAACGAACTCATGAAAAAGAGCTTGGCGACTAAACTTTCTCCATCCAATCTTCAACCCTAACTCTTTCTCTAGAAGATTGAATCTGCTTACTCTTGATGATTTTATTCCATCATGAATATCTTGAATTTCGTATTCTCTTTCATATGAAAAAGATGAACGCGAAGAAGAAGAAGAGGAGGATTTTGAACTTGTCGCCGTTTGCTTGTGTTTGTTTTTCTCTTCTTCATCCACTTCCTTCGTCTCCTTCTTATCGATCTAACAATATATGCAAAATTTTAAAAAATCTGAATGTATCGAGGAAAAAACTGATTAATATAAGACTTACTTTCATGATAACAGAGAGATGATTATGGCATTGGAATCAATGGTGGTTGAATAAGAACGAAGAAAATGGAAAGGAATCACGAGAAGGAATTGTAATGGTTCTGTTTGGGGATAGGTTTATGATGTGAGTGAGAAAAGGAAAGGGTGACGATTTTGTTGGAGAAAAATGAAAGAAACTGCACTTGAATTTCTTTCTCTGCTCTCATACCGCTGGTATCGCATTTTATATATATGTTCCAGCCAAACTTGAAAATTAAAATTATTACTCCCTTCCTCCGTGTTAAACTGTACCTTAAATATAATCAATAAAAAAAATTAAAGGTAGTTCACTTTAAGTATAAATTAATTTTACATCATTGCTCAATAAAATTATAATATTCAATCTTCTCATATAAATATTTTAAAATTAAAAGCATCATTTGACCGAATACATCTCTGGGAATGATTGAGTGTAAAAATACTTCACATGCATACTCTTTTTCATCTATAAATTTACTTTTTAATTACTTACTACATTTATTTTTGTTCTTCTATAAATAGGTGTGTTAGAATTAATTTAATACTCTCTCCATTTTAAAATAATTTTCATATTTGACACTTTTACATAGAATAAAAAAATATAATAATAAAAAAAAAAGAATGTTAATTTTACCAAATTATCCTTATTGGTTATTGGTGTATTTTAATAATTATTAATATAATGTGAGAGAAATATAAATTATGAATATTAATTAGAGGGTATGATTGGAAGATAAAAGTAAAAATTGCATTAGAAACTAAAAGAACACTTATTTTAGGACAAATAATTTTTATAAATGTGACATTTATGTTGGGACAGACGAAGTAATTAATATATATATATATATATATATATATATATATATATATATATATATATATATATATATATATATATATATATATAAAATTTATGTAAGAGCTTAAAATTTTAATACACTTAAATAGGTAAATGAAAATGCATGTAATTTTAGGACCTACGATGGTTGATCTATCCAAAAAAAATTGAATGGACCCAAAGCAAAAAGTATATAAAAAATGACGTCAATAATTCTCAAAGACACGTTAAGAAAGAGATATGAATGACGATCATGAGACCCAATAAAATTAGCCTATGTCTCAAGTTCAATTATGAAAATGATGAGGACGACGATGACAGTGATAATGAAGGGTAAATCTTTGAAACTCCAAACAACCGTAGTTGAGGAATGAAAACACATCTCTTAAGGAGGTGGTAAAATATAAGACAATAGATAATTAGATTTGAGTAGTTAACTCTCCCTTACAGATAAATAAAATATACTCTAAGAGTATACCCCCCCCCCCCATTTGGCATTATCAAAAAGGAGGAATAAAATACAACACACTGAACATATATAACACATTAAGATGAAGACACAAACTCAATTATGCAATCCCCTTTTTCGACATGATCCCTAATAAAATTTTGCTTAGTCTCAATGTGCTTAGTCTTAGAGTGAAGTACAAGATTTTTTGTGAGATTTATGGCACTAGTGTTATTGCATTTTATCGAGACAATTCCAAGATTAACTTCATAATCACTTAAACGTTGTTTCATCGAGATAACTTACGCACAAAAACTACATGCAGCGACATATTCTACTTCAGTTGTGAATAATGCAACACTTTCTTGTTTCTTATTATGCCAGGAGATATGAAAATAACTCGTACTGCTGGTACTTTTCTGATCCAATTTATAACTAGCAAAATCGAAATTAGAATATCTAAGATTCGTATAATTTGTCCCATTGGCGTACCATAAACCCATAAATGGTGTGCTAGTAAGATACCTCATAATGCGTTTACCGCCGAGAGGTGTGATTCGTTGAGTTTTGCATGAAAACAAGCACACAAGGAAACGAAAAACACAATATCAAGTTGAGATGCATTAAGACAAAGAAAGGAATCTATTATATCTCAATATTTGTTTTATTCAAAGGCTTTTCCTTCTTCAACCTTATCTAAACTGCATGAAGTACTCAACGGAGTTGAGATTGGCCTTACTTCATCCATGCCGAATCTTTTTTATAGCTGTGGATAATATTTAGCTCAATTGACAATTTTGTCTTCCTTTGATTGAAGAATTTGTAACTCAAGAATATATCGAATCTCCTCAATCATAGACATTTCAAATTTATTCTACATCATGTTAGAAAAATCCTTGTACAAGGACTCATTAGTATAATTGAATATAATATCATCGATATATATTTGCACAAGTAAAATGTCATACTCAGATTTCTTAATAAAAAGACTTGTATCAACCTTCCTTGTTTGAATTTTTTTCAAGCAATAACTTGCTTAAGCTTTCATACCAAGCTTTAGGGCTTGTTTCAGACAGTAAATAGTCTTTTTTAACTTGAATACATGATTAGGAAAAGCAAAGTTTATAAATTTGGGAGGTTGATCAACATACACTTTCTCTTGGATGTAATCATTTAAGAACGCGTTCTTTACAACCATTTGGAAGAGTTTGAAATTTAAAATGAATAAAAAATTCTAAAAGTACCCTTTTAGCCTCAGATCTAGCTACAGGGACATAGGTCTCATCGAAATCTATGACTTCCTGTTGATTGTATTTAAAGATCCATTTGGATCTAAACCCTGAATTAGATGAAGGTTTGAAGACAAGCTCCTAAATATTGTTTCCCTCTAATTGATTTAACTTAGATTGCATAGTAATAGACCAATGTTCGATAATGAGAGCTTCGTTGACGTCCTTTGGCTCAATTTGGGAAACTAATACTATAAAGTGACATACCTGGTTAAATGAGTGTTGAGTCTTGACCCCCCTTAGAGATATTTCTAATGACGTTCTGGATTGGATGATCTCTTGTGATTCGTTATTCCTTGGGTAAATCCTGATGATCATTGCTTGTTTCTTCATTTAGAATGATTTCAATTTGATTTTTTGTTTATATCTTCTGTTGGAACAAAATTTATGTGAACCATATCCCTTGAGTTTTGATGATAACAAAGTATTTATAGAACAAATGGGTTCAAGTGTGCAGGTACAAAGAATAATATACTTATTGAAAGTCAGTACTAATATTGCATTGAACATTCAAAAAGAAGCTTAAAGATGCATATTCTAATAACAGACTTTAAAGAGTCAGCCTCTGAAGAAGCCAACTTCTGAAGATCAAAGTCTGGAGAAGATCATCATCTGAAGATCAGAACCTAAAGATCCCATATTCTGCTAAATTCAACCTTTGAAGACTCAAAGATCAAGGAGTTTCTTATAAGTCTCTATCATACTTTGTTGTTGATTTGCATTCTTTTGGTCAGATGGAGACTTAGCAGAAAATTGTAAAAGCCTGAAAAAATACAAATGATAATTCTTTTTGTAGCAAAGGAGTTTCAAAAGGCATTGCAACAATATTAACCATATCAAGAAGCTTTGTAACGAATTTGATATTGCTTCTCTCGAAGACTCACTTGTGCAAAAAGTTCTTTCCAACGTCTCTTTGATTATTATCTATAAATAGAGCATAAGTCTTGGAGAAAAATACAACAACACACCTTGACAAACAAAGAGAAGCTACTCTGTCAAAACAAAGAAGCACAAGTTAAACTTAGGATTTCTTAACTCTTGTATATTCTAGAAATTCCTAAGTGTTAGAGTCAGACTGTGTTGTATTTTGTCTACACTTTTGATTGTATATCAAGTGTAGTTTATCACATTCCCTTAACTATTTTTATTGATTCAGAAGTCTCTTGCCTGTGTGCTTAAGCATTTGGAAATCTCTTGCTTGTGTGCTTGAGCATTGAAGTCTCTTGTGTGTTTGGACAATTGTAAGTCTCTTATTTGTGTGCTTGAGAAATTTGTAATCAGATTTGGTGATAGCGGAAATCCCTTGGAAATGCAAGGGGACTGGACTACTCTTGATTTGTAGGAGGAACCAGGATAATTGCTTGTGTGTTTGTTTGCTCTCTTCTTTATTTCTGATAAACTTTATTCCATTTCTAATCATTAGACTTTATCTTTGTGATCAGAATATGTTAAGAGATTTGCAAGAGAAAAAGAAGAAAAAGTTAACATAATTCAACCCCTCTTTTTATGTTTTTCTCACCTTCATTTGGCATCAGAGCACGGTATGTGCTAACACTTAACTGTGGTACAATAAAGATCATGAGAGAAAAACTATGCCTGAATCAGAAGTCACTAACGGCTCCCCCAGAAAAATGTTGATCAAAGTACTTCTGAAGAAACAATTATATTTCTAAACCTCCAACGCTTAGTGGAAATTCCACTAAGTTTGAGTGGTGGAAAAATAAAATGTATACTCATATCATGTGTCTTGATGATGAGTTATGGGATATTTTTTAATATGAAATTGATTTTGAAGTTGATGGAGTTGGTATGGTGGCTGATAGAAAGAGCCTCACATCTTCTCAGAAAAAGATATATAGAAAGCTTCACAGAGTTAGAGGAATCTTGGTAGATGTTCTACCTCATTCTGAGTGTCTCAAGATTCTTGACAAATATACTGCCAAAACTATTTTTAAATCTCTTTGTGCTACCTATGAAGGAAATCAACAAGTTAAAGAGGCCAAAACAAACCTTTTGGTTCAATATTATGAGCTATTCAAAATGAAGGAGGATGAAGATATTGAAACCATGTTCACAAGGTTTCAAGTTTTTGTATTTGGTCTTCAAGTTTTGAACAAAAGCCAAACTATTGTTGATCATGTCAAGAAGATTCTAAGGAGTCTTCTTGCCAAGTATAGACCTAAGGTGACAGCTATATAAGAAGCTATAGAATTAAACAAAATAATTTTGGAAAGTTTGATTAGCAATCTCCAAAGTCATGAGATGTAACTTATTGTAGATGAGCCTACCCATAAGTCAAGGTCTCTTGCTTTGAAGTCTGTTGATCACTCTGCCAAATATTCTCATGTCTGGAAATCTAAAGAACCTACTCATGAAGAAGGTTTTGAAGAATAATTAGAAGATGAAGAAATGGCATTCATAATCAAAAGACTTCAATATCTGGCCAATAAAAAGAACAGAAGATTTTATGGACGATATCTCTGAGTCTAAATGTGCATCTTAGTATTAGGAAACTTAGAATGCATTTAGAAAAGGTTTTATGCATTAAAAACATGTTTTTATATGAAGAATTTCTTCTATGTGTCGACACATGCAAGTTCCAGAATCAATAGAGATTATCAGAAGGGTTGCTTCAACTGCAAGAAGTTTGGTTACTTTATTGCTGAGTGTCCAGAGCTGCAAAAGGACCAACCTAAGAAAGGAAGCTTTCAGAAGAACAACTTGAGAAACTAGGTCTTGAAAATTCTCATGGAAACATTGGATGAACTTGACAAAGAAGGAGAATCTGACAAAGATGAAGAGGAAGTCACTCTGTTTCTGATGGCTTCAACATCTTCAGACACAGAATATGACCCATGTTTTGGCTATTCTGAAGAAGAGGTATTTTCTAAACTATATCGGCCATATTTAATTTTTTTCATTCAAGACCTTATGGATCGTTTTCAAGATAAATCCGTACATATAAAAAGTTTTAAAAGGGATTATGATCTCATGAAAGTTGAATTGAAATCTTTCTGAAAGATATTTATGTAAGAATGAATTAGGTCAAACTCTAATATGATATCAAAGTATATCAAAACAGACCATGAATTATCTTTAGTTTTTATCCATGATCGACTCTAAAAGAGTGTTCAACGTGAAGGGTGTATTGAGAAAATCTCAAATCCCACATTAGTTAGAGATAAAGTCTTACTCATACTGGTTAGAGATAAAGTATTGAAAAAATTTATATATAGTGGCACCTGTAACCTTACAAATCGGTTTTACAAGGATGAATGCTCGCTTTAGTAGATTTTATTCTTTTAGGGAGAGTGCTCTAGTAACATTAGCAATTTTAGACACTACCATGAAAGCACAATCTCATCATAAGAAATTATTTGATCTTAATTACTAGGATGGGTTTTAATTGTAACGCAGTCGGAAGCTCTAGGGAATAAAACGCGCTAAACTTAGAATAAAGAACAGGGTTGCGAGCGCATATCTAGAATAAAACACAGGGTTGCAAGCGCAACATTTGTCAAATAAGTTAGAATCCACTAGAACAAAGAAAAGTTCAAATTTTATTATATGAAAGATATCTCTTATGGTCACGCTAAAGGTCTATAAATACAGAAAACAAAGAAACCCTATTGACATGGACGGATGTATGTAGTGGCATGGTGTGGCTATAGCCACACCAGAATATTTTTTTTAGGGTTAATAGTAATTCAACCCCCTGTAATATTAGCGAATTTTGTTTTTGCCCCCTCCCTACCCTTTGGCAACGGTTTTTTCAAAAAAAAACCGTTGCCAAAACCTGCCTTTGGCAACGGTAGGGGGTTAAATCAAAACACGCTCATATTACATGGGGGTAAACTACTATTAACCCTTTTTTTATATACCACCACCTTCGTAATAAAATAACTTAATTGCAGCATGAGTATTTGTAGTATCACTCAATACGGATTGACAACTAGCTCTCCTAATTGCAACACATTAATAACCAACAGATTGATTATTAGATTGAATTAAAAACTTAAATAAAATTTAAAACTATTTACAATCCAAATCATCTTTATTTATAACCATAAATACACCATTACCAATTTTCTTTTGATAATAACATTTGAGATTAATATTTCATGTTAAATACATATAATTTAATTATATCACTACATAACTTTGTATCTTATATATTTCAAGCGAACATTTCAAAATAAAATATCATTGACTAGACCTTAAAGTACTATCAGTTTAAAGATTTAACTATTTAAACTTTATTAATTTATCTATAATTTTAAATAATTTTAAAATTATATATAATTTATTTATTATAAAATTATATTTGAAAAATACGATCAATATTTTGCCAATAATGTTATTTATTTTTAAATTGTTTAAAATTATTTAAATTATAGATGCATTAAATAATTATATTGTTAAACTTATAATAGTTTAATATTTGAATTTCATATGACTTTGAAATTATTTAAGTTACGAATAAATTAATGAATTTTTTTCTATTCGCACCGATTTCGACCCACCACAGGTGGGCCATTAATGAATTTAAATAATTAAATTACTACACTTATTTTAATATTTAAATTATCTAAATTTAATTACAATTTTAACCACTTAATTTAACTCATTCAAGAAATTAGTTCTTATATTTCAGTGCAAAGAATTGAGAAGAGGGTCAAATTGGTTGAAAAATTTAAACTAAAGATAAATAAATGCAGTTTTAATAACTAATTTATTTATCATAAAACATTAATTTAAAATACTATTAGAAAAAAATAATTGTGAATTGTGTATTTATTGATATAAATAAAAGTGATTTGAATTTGTAAATAATTGAGACTGAATTCAATTTTAATTCAAATTTTAATCTAAGCTATGCAACAAAATGAGTGATTAGTGATTAAATAACTGTCTTATAACTTTTATAAAATGAGATGTTCTTGAAACAATTAACACTGATGATATTTTAGTCCAATTTCAAAAAAAAAAAAAATCATATTTCTTTCATGTTTAGCCACACCATTATGTAATGTCTGGATCCGTCCCTGCTTATTGGGCCTTTAATCTGAAACAAAATGAAATAAAACAAATAAAATTAAATAGAAATTACTTAAATATTAAAACAAAAATTGCTTAAATATTAAAATGTTTTGCGACGTGCGATTTCTCTTTTGATATGCACAAGTAACCCTCCTACATGAGACTCTTCCACTTTTGAAGAACTCGATCCCGAGTTCTCTTCTTGATAAACAACTTCATCTGACTGCAGCTTGTTGTAAGTACCAACTGAAAACCTCTCCTTACGCAGAAACACCATCACATTATCTCCCACATTCAAAACCTTAACTTCCATGTGTTTATCTCGCATAGGAGGAAAATTGTTTGGTAGTTCATCTGCGGCGAACTCCTTAAAATTCTTTAGGACCCCTAACAATTCTTCTGGAATTGTTGTTTTCTCCTTTACAACACTTGTCACCTCTTTAGTTAGTACTAGACATAAATATTTAGTTTCTTTAATAGCCTCATCAAGATTCTTTTCACTATGTGTCATCACCAAGAAACTAAACTTTTTTTCTCTCCGATTCTTATCAAAATGTAAAACAGGAGTCATAGTATTTTTATGTGTGTCCCATGTAAACATCATCACATTATCCCGTCCTCGATAAGTGGTATCATTATCAACCTACCAAGGTCTACCAAGTAAAATATGACAAGCATCCATATCAATATTTCTATTTTACATAATTGATTTGCAAGTGTTCCACCTTTTTATCCATGTCATGATCTCCACATTTGCTTACTAGCATATCAGATGGAAGTAGCTCTGAATTTTCACTTAAAAGACACTGCTCCTCAGATTTTAAAACAACTGCAATTGTAAAAGGGTCTTCTGTCACTTCAATACAAGAATCAAATTGAATAGAAATATCATTATCATCAAGCTGATTTTCGCAATTGATTGTGAAACTCTCATTCCATAAACGCCCTTGTGCATCTCCTTCATATATACCAAATTCATCATCACCATAATTTACTTCGGTATTCTTTGTTGCCCCTTTGACAATTTTAGACCTTGCCTCTTTAACAAAAATTGTCTCCAACTTCTTTATTCACCTGATTGCTAAATTTGCCATTTGTTCAGTCAAAACAATTAGAGTCGCGGTAATTCCCTCAAGATCTGCTCTTGTCGCTGATTGATCCGCCATAATTGTCAAGCTACGAAAATAACAAGAGAGGCCTACTTTGAAGCCAATTGACGCAATCGGAAGCCTTATGGAATATCAAACACTAAACCTAAAATAAAGAACAGGGTTACAAACACAAACCTATAATAAAACACAGGGTTTCAAGCACAAAATCTGTGAGATAAGCTGGAATCCACCATAACAACAAAGAAAACTTCAAATTTTATTATAGGAAAGATATCCCTTATGACCACGCAAAAGGTCTATAAATATAGAAAACAAAGAAATCCTATTGGGACTTATTGTTCTTTAATTCAAAACAACATTAAATAAAACAAATAAAATAAAACAAATAAAATAGAAATTATTTAAATATTAAAACAAAAATTGCGTAAATATTAAAATGCTTTCCGACGCGTGATTTCTCTGTCGATACGCGCAAGCAATCCTCCTACATTGCGTTGGACATTTACCATAAATTAACTGCATAACATTAATACGATCAAATATTGAGCTTATTTCTATATTACAGCACATTACAAAGAGGCCACATTATTATATGATTGTAAAAGAACCATAATATAATTGCCTAATGTGTTTCAAGGACTAAATACAGTTTCTGATCATCCTTAATCATGCCCACATCAATAATTTTACCAGCATCTTCTGATAAAATACAAGAGTCACTAGAAAATCCTATCTGTTCTGCTGCTGTTTTGATTAGCTCTTCAATGGTGTGTGGAACCCATAATACTATTCCATTTTTTCTACACTCTTTTGGATCCCATGGGTGGAAAGGGAACACTGTGCACTTCTTTGGATGTACTTTATCTGAAAAAAATGGAAGATACATTTAATATTTGAGTTGATTCAAAAAAAATAGATGAGCAGACATAACGAAAGGAAATGCATATCAAATTGGAACTAGAAGTAAATTGGAACGGAGCTATGGAACGGAGCATGGCTTAAGGTAGTGGTGTGTTTGACAGCAAAAGGAGATCACAGGTTACATTGCGTATTCTATTGAACTTCTTACAACCTCTTAAAATAAAAGAAGGCTAACACAACATATCAGTACCTGTAATTTCTTGGGGAAAAGGGTATTCTGTCAACTGAGCAGATTTTGCATCTTCCAGCATCTTTATCAGATTCTTATTTCCACTCATTCGAGCTTCATCAAGCGGAGTATTTCCCCACCTGTTTTGTAGTGAAATGAAAAAGAACAAGTTTTGGTTATGCTAACAAGGAAAAGGAAAGAAACAGAAAACCTATAGTATATTCTAAATAAACCAATTCAGCTAAGTGTTTGGAATTAGGGGAAATATTTCACCTATAATAGACAATTTTGGTGGAATAAGCACTAGTAATGTCTATAAACACCATTAAGAACTCACAAGTCACAACACAATACTGCTAATACCAACGCTGAAGTTCAGATATGTCCAGAGTATGATATTAATGCAATGTTTGCAAAACTATAATTATATGGTTTTGGGGGATGAATTCAAAAAAACAGAAGCCTGGTGCACTACTAAACTATGCTAACCTTAAATAAGCATGTCCCTTTTTAGTTTTCAAGTGAAAACAAGTATTGAACGGTTCCCTACTTGAACCACTAGTCATGCTAGTTTGAACATGTAAAATAAGAAATACTAAAACTGAACAGTACCTGTCTTTAGTAAAAACACTGGCTCCAGCTTCTAATAGCAACTTTGCCATGAAGATTAAACCTTCAGATGCAGCAACATGTAGAGGGGTTCGATAGTCATAATTTTTCAAATTGGGATCCATTCCATTAGATAAAAGCCTTTTAAGATAATCCGAATCTCCTCTTGCAACTGCTTGGCATAAAAAACTACCACCATCATCTATCTTCATAGAGGCCCCTTCCCTAACAAGTAAAGAAGCAATCCGATCGTGTCCATTCTTAACTGCTTCAAGTAGTGGTGTGTTCCCGAAGTTATCTATGGAGGTACCACATTAGTGTTGTTTGCATTACCTTAAATTTAGGTTTGATCCTTGAGTAATATCTTTAAGTTACATAAATTACCTTTGATGTTGATCTCTACACCTTCATGAATTAGGAGAAGTGTGATATCTTCATATCCTCTGCATGCCGCAAGATGCTATTGGATAAACAACAAAGGTCCGTATCAGGCAAGAATTTTTATAAGTGTTTGTAAGTGGAAGTGACATCATAGTAAAAAGTTTCAAGCTCATTACCAAAGGTGACCTTCCATCATAATCTGTCTTCTTTGGATCAGCTCCAGCTCGAATCAAACTTATTAGCTGATACATATCACCATCAAAAGCTGCTCTATTGACCTTCAAAGCAAGTTCAGATTCTAGCTTTCCAATATGAAATGTGATGTCTGACTCCAATTGCTTACCTCTAATAGACTCTTTTCCCTATAAAAATGAGATATTTAGCTGTCTCGTGAATCGTGATTAGAAAATAATTAAATTGTATAATCCAAAAATAAGTAAATCAGTACATCCCTGCCATGTTCAACTAGAGTCTAGAGAATAGCATAATATATTTTTAAATCATGTCAGAGACTCTATTAAAGGGAAAATGATATAAAAAATAATATATAAGACATGGTTACCTCTACAAGATTGTCTAATACTTTCTTCCCATCATAAAAGTATATATCTAAGATATTTGAAAATGATTGTTTATCAAGCCGCAGGACCCTACACAGTTCACAAACACGGACAGTATATGGCTGAGGAATGTTGCAAAGAATAGATATTTCTCCAAATGAACTATTGCGCTCTAAAAGTGAAACAGTTTCTTCGGACCCATCGTCAGCTGTGCCTACTTCTTCCTGCATTGAAACAGTTTTGGGCATTCAATAAACATAAATTGAAATCTGTCTTCTGTTGAAAACTTCCAAAGAATTAGTCCTAAAATTCATATTAAACTTGTTCCTCTTTGATAACCTACTGGATATATGATAAAGCACATTTATTCTATTCTCAAAGCCGCTATTCTCATAAATATTTGTATAAATATGAATAAGTAAGAAAATTCAGCATTATCCAGCAATGCTTGGGAATAAAAAGGTATGAATACCTATGATGCATAAGGGATGCGGACTACTAAAAAGAATCAAGTTACGGATACATCGATAAAAAACCATTTTTTTTTTGTTACACAAAAAAAAAACTAAATTGTTCAATTCATTGCAAAACATCATAATAAAGTTCAAAAAGTAAAAAATTGTGTCAAGTTACAACAACAAAGAAAGTAAAATACATAAGTATTATATTATTACAACAAAAACAACCAAGCCTTATCCCACAGAATATAAATAGTATTATATTATTAAATAAAAAAATTCAGATACCTGGAAGATGAGAAAAGATAAAAATTGCAGAAATGGTTCTGGAAATATAAAATCTTACCAGCACACCATCACAGACAAAATATAGTTGATCAACAGCGTGTCCTTGTTGCATTATGACTTCTCCTGGAAGAAAGAATTCCTCATGGAGCCTAGTAACCTAAGAGATAAAGGAACATAAATTATTATCACTTGACATTGCACGTGCAGGAAACGATAACAGACAATTTAGAAACTCTCATTAAACAAAGGTGCCACTATTCTTATTCAATCTGGAGAAGAGGCCCATACTAGCAAGTTTTATTATCACTACAAAGTTCAACCTTGAATGTAAAAGTGGCAGTATCAATATAAAGTTTCTACATGTATATAAAATATTTACATGATACACACATATTATATAGTCGAAATATAACAAATAAAAGTTATGTATATACATGCATGCACACATACATGATTTATATATTGAGAGGTGGGGGGAGAGAGGAGTAAAATAAGTGAAAGCATAGTTAATTTTTGTGAAAAGAGGTTGAAAACATAGTATTAAGTAGGAAAGAAAGACTGTTATTTAGATAGTTTTTCTTTGGACGAAAATTTGTTCTATCCCTACAGTTTGTTGAGTAACAAGTGTTTGGATTTTTGTCTTGTTACTCACCCCTAAGTTTTAGTTGTAACTTGTAGATTGTAGATTTAGTCCAAAAAGCTAAAGAGAGCTTTAAGCTTTATTCACCAAAAATACAGATGATACAGATATAACTTTATCATGATATATGCTAGGCAATGGGGAAAACATTACTTACAATCTGGTTGATGAATTCTGAAGAGCATTCTTTAAAAAGAGGAATGTTTTCAATATATGGCAAATACAATGATTGGGATATCTGCAAAAAGTAATTAGTCTGTTACACAAAAGCCTACAAACCAGCCAGATGCTTTCATGGAAAAAGTGAACAGATACAACTCCAGCAGAAAATTTGTTGGGACTGGGTGGTGTAGGAAATAAACAGAAAAATATGAATTTTTTAAAGCATAAGATTGAACAGAAAAGTGAATCTAGCTTATAATATGATGGTTCAAATTAAAATAGTTCGTTAGTGAATATCAAGAAAAATATACAATATACACGTGTCTATTCATTTTAGTTTAAAAGTTTAACCTATCACAATTTTCAATTGAATAGTGAATATAAAAAAAATACACTAATGTGAAAAACACTCACAGTATAACATGTCATCTCTTTAAAACCTAAAATGTTTCTTACCTACGTTGAGAAAAGATGTATGGAGATGTTTCTAATAAGCATCAGTAGGAATTTAATGTAGTGATAAATAATTTATGGGAGTATTTAACTGAAATTTCTTTTATATATGAATACTTAGCAAATTCTATACTTTCAAATAGTATCAATTATTGCATATTTATCATGCACTTTCCTTACAAATTACCAACAATAAGTGAATTCATCATAAATTTGAAAGGTATAATCAATAGAGATAAAACATAGGGAAATTCCACAAGTAAAACCAATAAAACTTAATTCCAGTAAACAAATTGAGATTGAATATCAACAAGCATTGAAAGCATAAGGCAAAGCAAAATATTGTAGAAAGTGAAATAAATAGGAACAATGACAACAATGGTTTCCATAACTAATCATAAATGATGTTCAAACTAACCATAAATGATGTTTAAAGCCCTCTTCTTTCTCTTATTACCTTAGATCGAATAGAAATGGGAATGTCCTTAAGGACAGCAGCGTCGGTGTAGCTGCTCTCAAACTGCAAGCGAACATGACCCTTTATTTGTTCACGGATATCCCTACCAAGTTTATTTCTATTCATATATTTCATCAAATCTGTCATCCTGTCCCTAAACTTTTCAGTCTTTGATCCCTTGACTATTAAAGCCGTCATGTTACCGATCAAATAAGCACCAAGAACCATATCAAATGAAACATAAACCATTATGAATATCATCTCCCTCATATTTACAGCATGTATATCACCATAGCCTGTGGAAGAAAAGAAATTTGCAATCATGATTCATTCAAAATAACTTTCCGAGAGAGATAAGATATTATACAATTTGGACACTATAAAATTACTGAGGTCAATACAAATAATACATGGACCTAGAAACCCATAGTAGAGGTTTTCATAACTGCCGGTTCATTCCTTTAACCAAGAAAAGCTTCAGCAGATGCAGACAAGGTAACAGCAGCTGTGTCAAATATGAACTAAGGTTTACATTTCAATTTGTGCTGATATGGCTCACCAGGCCAGTAATTTCATAAAAACTGGTTCTTTTGAGATTTGGTCGGCGAGAAAACAGTGGCTGAGTTTCAGATATGACAACACATCATTGACATGCTTATCAGTAGAATTCTGTGATTACTTATGACCAACAACTACAATCAAGACTTACGCTACCAAGTGTAGTTGGTTACAGGATTAAATCATATAACCCTATATCCATTTAATTTAGTGTTAAGTCTTTTTAAATGGTTTCTTTCTCCTACAATTTTCTTCAGACTACCTCTAATCCTTTTTAGGAATTTCTTTCATCTTTATCCAGTATGTTATAGATATGTCAAAGTTCTACAATTAGCAACCAATCGTCAGATCACCCCTCTTCTTTAATCTAGGCTTATGTGACCAACTATTTAAATACTGGAAGCAGACCACTACATAGGCTGGGTAGAGATAACTAATGCTAGACAACATGAAAATCATTCTGCATTGCGAATTAAATTTTAAAGAAAGAAACCTACCAACAGTAGCCATCGTAACAATAGCAAAATACATTGATGTTGTGTAGCGCTTCCAAAGATCAATTTCTCTGAATTTTGAATAACTATAGTCACCCAGTTTCAAACTTCCTATCCACGTGTAACCCTCTTGCGATTCAGGTAGTGTAGTAGCCAAATAATAGAAAATGCAAGCTGCGGTGTGGGTGCAGTAGAGTTCAACAACTAAAAGCTTCACAATCCGAGCAATAATGTAATTGACACGTATGTCTTTTTCCAAATTCCTGAAAAATTGCACGACTCTCTGCGCCCTATATAATCTGATCCACAATAGGAACCTCACTTCCTCTCTCCGTCCACAAGCCTGTTCATTAAAGGTTATCTTGGTGCTTAGAGCAAGAATGATGAACTGAAAACTTTCAACAATAAAGAACTTGCTACAAAACCAGAAGTCATAAATGACAAAAGCCTTTAATAGGTTAGTATAACATATGCCGTTCTTTGTCTTCACAGGCCATGTCAAATTGTCATAAAACCACAAAGCCAACATCAACCTTAACTGTTTAGCTGAATAAGTTGCAGAGAGTCTCACAAGTGCAACCTAATGCTGTAAGCAACATGACTAATGACTAATATACATTAACTAGCATGATGCTTAGTTAAGAAAAAGAAGCACAAGAAAAGAACCATGACATATATGCCATTGCTATAGAACAGAAATGAAATGCTCAAAATGCTTCATCACCCCAACATCAAAGTGTTATTTGTTTTTCAATTTCAAGTATAGAGACAACCTATTAAGATATTTAGCAATTTATGTCTTTTCCATGATTAACCAACTAATAGTTGCCTAGTTGAACTAGACATTTGACTCGCTAATTTTTTATACATATTACAATGATTTAATCAAATCCCAATAAAACCTCCATGGCTCAATGGAAAGTTCAAGAAAAAGTAAAATGATGACAAAGGTTCCTCTATTTCTGGCATCTGACATTTTATTGCTAACTGAAAAAAAAAAAAAAAACTAAATGCCTAGAACCACTGTGAAATGTGAACAGGCATTATATAAAACATCTTAGAAACAACGTTTAGAATGATTATAAATTAAAGAGGCCAAAACAATCCTCAGGCAAACAATGCAAATAAGGTTTATCCAGAAAAATTAGAACCTTGTAGATGAGGTCCCAGGGCATACATCCAAGAAGATCAATGACAAAACTAGATTTTAGATACCTGCAGAAAAGAAAAAAAAGGAAGGCATAAATCAATTAAAAAACAACCCAATACCCTGACCACTATCGCATTTCAGCACTTATCAACAACGATCAAATATCTAAGATATTTAAATGATCTAAAGCTTTCACCAGGACTATATTAAAGCCATGGTCATACACAGTTTGATTCTGTGCAATCCTTCTACCAGTCATGCCATTAATCTAACACCTGAAGACTTGGGATGGAGGGGCCAGAGAAGATCGAAATCTGGAGCATGACCTGGGAGGCCCAATAATCTCTGATAAGCCCTGATACTGTCTTAAAATTTAGGTAGTACCTAACTCAACTCTAAATATCGACATGTAAAATGACGGACATCTCCCACCTATAAATACGGTTTATGACCATATATCATCCGACATGTGACTCTAAACTCAAATACACCAACAAAGCATTAAGATGGTGGCAATTAGAAGAACATCATGAGGTGTAAATTTACCGCAGAGCAATAGGAGTACGCCTGTAGACCATGTGATAGGTTTGACTGTCTCTAAAAGCGACAAAGAACTGCAAAACAATGTCTACAAGAAAAGCTATTTGTCCTATGATGTCCAGTATAAAGAGATTCTCTGGCAGGCCACGAAAAAATCCAAACTCCATTGGGGTGAAGAATGATGAATATACTGCCCATAATAATATGAACTTGATCCATGCCCGATACCACCTGCATTGCTCATAAATATCAGCATCAATCAATTTAATCTTCCATTAATTGAGGCAAAGTATTTATCAATACTCGAGGGGCATAAGCAGATGTTGTGATGTGTTATGATTCTCATTGTAATTAAATTAGGATTAAATAGTCTTTGCTAAGTTGGGATTAATTAGTCTTTATGTGAAAATAGGAGCACTCATTTGTACTTGAATATTCAGACTTTTTTTATATCTTCATGAGTTTATCAGAGCTTAGGTTTTCAGCTCTCTTTTTTCCTCATGTGAATTTCCTTTATATGCGCACGCAATAGTACTAATTTGAAATTAAACTGCTGGAAAAACGCACAGTACCGAATAAAAACGGGTCAATTTTTGTTCAAGTTGCGTCTGTGGATTTAATTAACATGGAACCGACTCCCCGCCGATAGCTCATCCACCATCTCCGGTCAACAGCCATCTTCAAGGCCAGACATACATCTCGCCACCAGAACGCCTGAACGCATCCCGCCGACGCGTACAACGGGAAATTCCATGCCTTTGTGGTGGCGTTTCGCCCCCTTCATTTTTCCTTTTCTTCACCGTGTGCCTCCTCCAACAGCCTCGTTCAACCACGGTGTGCAGCCCCCTGCTGTTGTGAACTTCTCTCACGTGCTCCCATGTCTGCTCTTTTTCTGTATTTAAAAATATTATTATTATTATTATTATTATTATTATTATTATTATTATTATTATTATTATTATTATTATTATTATTATTATTATTTAACTATTTAAAAAATTGGCTCCAATTTTTTTTTGCTTGACGATGGCAAATAAGTCCATACTCCCTGTTATAAACAATTATTTTTGGGACGGTTCAAAGTTTTGGACTCCATCTTCTATGGTTCTATCCGCACTATCTTTGACATGGGCGCGAGAATTAATATAATTTTTTTTGGTAATTTTTAAACTTAAAGTGGAAAGTGTAAGTTAATTTCTCAACAATTGTCACTCATAGTTTTGCTTAGGGGTGGCAAAAACGGGTCCGGCTCATTGGGAAAGTCTGTTCTGTCCGCACTTTTACGCGGGGCGGGACAAAGTTTTAGGTCTACTTCCTTTAATGTGTCCGCTCCGCTTCGCTCCGTCTCGTTTTTTTGCGGGCATTAGCTTTTTCATACAATTTTATTATTTTTAGGCTTAAAAGATTCATTCTCTGCGGGTTTTCCCGCCCCGCTCTCATTTTTTTGCGGGGCGGGACAAAATTTTAAACCCGCACAATCAAATATGTCTGTCTCACCCCGCCCCATTATTTCCATGCTTTTGCGGGGCGGGCCTAAATGGGACGGGCTTGCCCGTTTGCCACCATGTCTTTTACTATTATGTATTTATTATTTAGACAAAATTAAGATTAGAAATCAGAATAGGTTGAGTCGAGCTACTTTTGTTAAATTTAAGTTTAATCTATTGAAAATCTTTAAAATTTAAGTTTGATTGGTAATTTATTATATGTTTATTTTTAAATTTAAGTCTAAACTTTTTAAAGTTTAATTGACTTATTAGTTATTAGCATGTTTAAAAACTTATTTTATTTGAATATTAATAAAAATTAATTTAATTAATGTTTATTATCAAATTAAAAAACAGTAAAGTTAATTATTTATTTGCATTGATTTATAAAAGCAACATCGGATATCTGATCATAAAAACAACACATGACACCTATTGATTTTTTTTAGGTATTGAATTTATTTAATAATATAGATTTTATAATATTATTTATCTGAGAGAACTTATAAAAATAATATTTATAAAATTTTATTAATTTATTTTTATAATTTTTTAAAATAATTAAAAAAAATATATTTTAAATCAAAATACAGAAAAATAATATAATTATTCATATTTATTTAAATATATCAATTTTGATTTGTTTTTTATAAACCGTGTCTTAATTCCTTTAATTAAATAGACTTTTAAATTTTTTTAAATATTTTCTATTTAAAAAGAAAAATCTGACATCAACATATTGACTTAAAAACTAGATCTCCTATCAAACTAGACAAAAAGAAAAGTAGGCCTTCAATTAATTGTTTTTTTAATATCATACTTAAAAAAGTTTTCATTTTTAATAAGGGAAATCGTGTGCCAGAGGAAAAACAGTCCCCTGGGTCGCACGTAAAAGGTTTATTTTTCTTTAAAAGTATTATTCATAACCTAAAAAAATAAAAAATCTTTAAAGTACGGTAAACATAGCATCAAATATTTGTTATGTTATTCTAATTAAAACTCTATTATCAACTATATTTCAGACTTATTTGACATCATTATATGGTGTCTTTTTACCAAAATAAAGAATAAAGCATTTTTCTCTGAATAATGATGTGTTTAAATGTTTCAAATTTGTATTAATTATCTAATAAAACATAAAATTGATAATATTACGGCATGCCGATCTTTTATATAATCTCTGGTAAAAATCACTACTCTTTTACTCAATTATGTTGGTAAAACTTTACTTTTAAATAATTTATTGTTTTTTTCTTCTCCTTTTCCAACTTATTATCTAAGAAAATTAAAAATTTCATCTTTAACCGTTTAGCAAGCTGATCTCATAACTAATATTATTGCCTTATTATATTAAGCTAATTTTATTATTTTAATTATAGTATATCTTTTATCTCTAGGTAATCTTTACACTTACGACCCATCTTTCTACATGTAATGATATTGTTTATTCACAAGAATACAAAAAAATAAATATAAAATTTTAATTGTTATTTACTTTGTGTTTAAAATATGACAATAATCAAATTTTATTTCAAATAAAATCGGAAAAATAAAAATATAATACTATTCTAAAATTTTAATTTTTTTTAAATAAAAAACAAATGTTATTGAGTTTTATAAGAAATTATTTTTATGGATTTAGTTTAATAAATATTAAACCGATTAATTCTACCTGATTTATCTGATAAACTGATTTAATCGAATTTACTAAAAATCAAAATTGTATCAATTATAATTGAGTCTTTAAAATAAAACCGTAATTTACGTTGAATTTAAATTTTGAACTCAATATCAACTCAAACCGACCAATTGTTCCGCCCTAATTTCACTTTCACTTTCGAATATATAAATTCGTGCCATGTGATGATGTGATTGTCATTACTTGACCTGTAACTATAATTAACAATAAAAAAATCTAATGTAAGATCATTATTCATTCCTAAGATAAGATACATATAAAAAAGCCTATGACTCATCTAGGAGCGATGCACAATAACGCAAAACTCACATCACATGACTTGCGTAGACAGCCAAAGAAAAACAGCACCTCCACGTATGCTGATTTAAACTTACCGCCATTTTAGTCCACAAAGCATAAAAACACTAATCAGACAGCATAATCTCCTGACCCTACCATTACTCTCCCCTAATTAAGTAACTTCCTAAACTAGCATTATTTAATTTTCAGTAGTTACTACGGATTTCAGTGAATAGTAACTTAAAACGAAACGGAAAATTAAAAACAGAGAGATGTAAGGTAACTAACCTGTTATCAGGATCAATAACGAATTCATGAAAAAGAGCTTGCCGACTGAACTTTCTCCAACCAATTTTTAACCCTAACTCTTTCTCTATCAGATTGAATCTGCTTCCTCTTGATGCTTTCAATCCATCTCGAACTTCATGAACTTCGTATTCTCTTTCATATGAAAAAGATGAACGTGTAAAAGAAGGAGATCTTGAGCATGTCGCCGTTTGCTTGTTCTTGTTTCTCTCTTCTTCAACCTCTTCCTTCATCTCCTTCTTATCGATCATATCAATCTATGCAATATTTTCAAAAAAAAAAAAATTAAACGGTTATTAAGTTTCTGTTTCTGAATCTGGATGAATCTAGGATAAAACTGATTAAAGTCGCGTTGTTGATGATTGGATTAATGTGTATAACAGAGAGATAGTAACGGCAATGGTATTAATGGTGGTTGAATGAGAAGGATGAAAATGGAAATGAAAAGAAGTATGTGGAAATGGAAAGAAATCACGAGAAGGATTTGAAAAAATGGTCACGAGATGTGTGAATTATATAGTAAAGGTAGGGTACTGATTCTGTTTGAGGATAGGTTTATGATGTGAGTGCAAAAAGGAAAGGGATCGTGTTCGAGTTTGTTGGAGGGGATATATGAAAGAAAGAAACCGAACTTGGATTTCCTTCTCTGCTCTGATACCGGCGTGGGATCGCATTTTATACATATTTCAGGGGCACCCAAATTGAGGACACCCAAATTGAAAAATAAAATTAAAAAAATAATATTTTTGACATTGATGTAAGCACGGTTCAAAAATACATAAACAGTGTTATTATATTTTTTTAATTTTTAATTTAAAAAAAAAAATTTATTTTAATTAACAAAATGTTAAAATTAGGTTAATACAGTTTAGAGTTTGTTTAATATATAATTTGACATAAAAAAATAGTTTTAAGTTATAAAATAAAATTGATTAATTGAATATTATTAGTTGGTTAATATAACTTATAATTGTGTTATTAAATATTCGGATATTAAAAACTAAATCTTACATGATAAATCAACTTTGATTAATATTATGTATAAAATTAATTAATATAATTAATAACTTGATTAATTATAAAAATATATTAAATAATAAAATATAATTGAATAATTAAAATATATTATTCAATATATTAAAATATATTAAATTATTAAAATATTAAATATAAAAATATATTAAATAATAAAATAAAATTGATTAATAAATTATAAACGTTAATTATTACATTTATATATTAATGTCAGAATAAGGTTAATATTATGTATTTTATTAAGTAACGCAATAGTAAAATTAATTAATAAATTATTAATAAAATAATTGGAAAATGATATAAATTGTGACCGATACATTTGTGAAATTGATTAATAACAAAATTTTATATTTTATATAAAATAAATTTTAAAAGTTAATATTTAAAAGAATTTAAAAAATAATATCATTTTATTAATACGGTATAAATATTAATTTAAAAAAAAAGTCAACATTGTTAAATTATACTATACCCTTAAATATGTGTATAACTATAAGGTATGAGAAATGCTAGCAACACTCTCTTTTCAACATTCTCTCCAACACCCACCTTCTTATTGGTTTAAACATGTGTGGGTCCTAATACTTTATGTGGGATCCATTTCCAAAGCAAGAGACCCACACATGATCTAACTAAGAAAGTGAGTGTTGGAGAGGAGAGAGCGTTGAAAAGAGAGTGTTGTCAGCACTCTTCATAAGGTATTGAAGAAGTTAAAATTAAAATCATGTTAATGCAGAAGTTAAATAGATAAACCAACATTCATATAGTTATTAAATTTATGAAAAAATGTCGGTAAGTAATGAGCAAAGTAAGGGATGTAATCGTTTGGTTTGAAGAGAGTATATTTTAAGTGAATAAAGTTTAGGAATATCAACTTACCTCCGTTAGCGGGAATTTCCGTGAGAATTTTATAGTTGGAGTCCTAAAGATGGAGAATTTTCTTTCCGCGAGAATGAGAATGAGGAACAAAGTCTCTCCGAAGATACTTTGAGGACGGGGGTGGCGTAAATATTTTCCGTCCCGTAGAGTTCCCATTCCGCCTAAAATAGAATAGTGTCCTTAATTTATATATAATTTTAAATTATTATGTAAGTTTATTTGTCATTTCATATATATATATATATATATATATATATATATATATATATATATATATATATATATATATATATATATATATATATTATGTAAGTAAGTAAAATAGTGAGATCTAAATAATTATTTCAATTTTTTTAATTTGAAATTTTGATGGTCATGACACTAAATATAGATTAAATATTATTAAAATAATATATTTATCTTAAATGATTAATTTCTTGTGGTTAGTGTTTAAAGCTTTTACTATTAATTTAGTTTAAAATAATAAATTAAAAAAAATCATGTTTATGAATCTTTGTATGAACTTTGGAAATCCGTGGGGACCTGCGAGGACGGGGATGAGAGAGAAAATTCCCCATAACTGAGATCCAAAGCAGAAGAATAGATTCGAGGGCGGAAATTATAATGGGAATATATCTCCCGCCACTGCCCCGCCCCATTGACATCCATAATTAAGTTCCCACTATCCCTACCTTTTCATTTTTTACTTTTTTTTAAAAAAAAAAACATTAATTTTCCAATCATTCTCTCCTTCTTTAACGGCTCAGCTTAAACAATCAGGTCTTAAAAATTTCATGCCATTCTCCTACATATTTTATTTAAAGAAATCACAAAAAATAATTATAAAAAAGAAATCACAAAAATAAAATTGTTCATAAACTTAAAATAAAATTAAAATTGGATATTATGTGATTTTTTTTAATGTATGTTTAGTTCCACTTCTACAAGAGTGTCTTTGTTTTAAGGTTTCAAATTATATTCTTTATAATAGTATTTCCAGGATTATTATTCCTAGAATTATTATTGTCACTTATGTGCTTAGAAATTAAGGTTTCCTAAATATAATTGTAAATTTGTTTAATTTAAAATTAAAAAAAATATAAATAAAAATAAATGTGATTAGTAGTGGGAAGTTATAATTGGTTGAAATTATTCACATGAGAATGTTATTTTCCCACCATTTATGCCTTAGAATAAAAATAAAAGAATCATATAAAAATAAGATTCCTTGAAATAAAAAGTTCATTGGAATAATTTTTTTAAACTTGAATCAAATATAGAAATCTTGAATTCCCATAGTCCTGAGAATATTTTTTCTAATTTTGAAACAAACACACCCCAAAATTGAGAATCAATTTGATATGAAATTGATTACGAATAATGTTGTGGTGTTTGGTATTTTAAAAGTAAAATTGATTTTACGTTTAGAATTGATTTTATTTAAAGATGGAATATGTTATTTTTATCTCTAGAATTTATTCGAGTGATTTTTACACAAAAAATTATTGTTGAATTCTTTTTTACATAAATATATTCAAACATTAATCAATTCTAATAAATTCAAGAGTTTAAAGGTAGTGCACTTGACAGTGTAAACTAAATTTACACATGCATCCAATTAAAATCCTTACACTTGTCATGTCATATTAATTTTTTAAAATTAAAATTGTGTTTTAATTGGATACATGGTTGTGATTGGTTGACAGTGTAAAAATATTTTATAATATCCCTTTTTCTCTAAATTCAATCATTTTAATATCAATTTTATCAAATTCAATTATATTTTTTAAGAAAAGAATAAAAAAAAAAAGTAAAACGAATAACTTTTTTCTCCTCTTTTTATCATCAATGAGATAAGCCATCATTAATCAATGAATATGAATTAAAGACGTCTAATCAAAATGTTGAAAATTAAAATAAATTAATTAATTAATATAAATGGAGAGAAAAGAGTTTCTGTTACTGCGTTGCAGACCCAATTATCATTTTAATCATCATTCATAGGCATTACTTAGATTTCAAATTATGTTAAAATTTATAAAATAATTTATCTTTCAGAAGTTAATGAATGCTTGTGGAATACTCCTTCTGTTCCAAATTATAAAATATTTTTTTTTATTCATTGAATAAGTGATGTATTGAATCTAGAGAGTGAATTCTCTTATAATTTGGGATGAAGAGAGTATGTGTGAATATTCAAAGTGTGAAAAAAATTTGATTTTTGAAAAATTTATTTGAACAAATTTATTATTATTATAATTAAATTTTAAATAAATTTGATGGTAGATTTCAAATTATGTTAAAATTTATAAAATGATTTATCTTTCATAAGTTTTAGAAATTTACTGTTCTCTGTTTTCGTGAAGTTTTAATGAATGCTTGTGGAATACTCCTTCTGTTCCAAATTATAAAATAAATTTATTTTTTTATTCATTGAATAAGTGATGTATTGAATCTAGAGAGTGAATTTCTCTTATAATTTGGGATGGAGAGAGTATGTGTGAATATTCAAAGTGTGAAAAAAATTTGATTTTTGAAAAATTTATTTGAACAAATTTATTATTATTATAATTAAATTTTAAATAAATTTGATGGTAGAGATTTTCTAAGGTATGATTAGAAATATCTAACAAAGTAATATTTAGTTAAAATAGTTTTAAAATTTCCTATCAAATAATATTTTAAAATAGATAAGATATTACACTCGATTGATATTCTTAAGAGTCTCGAGTAAGGTGAAAATATGTGAGATCAACAAATATACCTTACGATTTAGCATACACACGTTTAGACCAGTTCAAACTTTTCTTTTAAATCGAAAAAACGTAGATTTTTTTTATAAATCTATTTTGTTAAAAATAATATGCCACATATCATAAAAAAAAGTTTTTTAAATTTATCTGATCGAATTATTGAAATAAATATAAATAATTTTATTATCATTATTATTCTATTATATTTGTATTTTGAATTGAAATTAAAAAACTTAGTTATCTTAAAAAATTGTAAAAGTTATTTTCATAAGTTCTCTCAAATTTATGTTAATAGATAAAATTGAATAAGTCAATGCAAATAAGCATTTAGAGTCAGTTTGTCTAGTCTTTTTCTTTTAATTTTTTTATAATATTGCCCCTATTATTTTGGTCCCTACAAAAATTTTATGCATGCATTTTAATCCCTACTAATTTTGAAAATTTTGAAAATTATTTAATTACCCTTTAACTTTAAAATTTTAAAATAATTTTCATACATGTTTAGAATACTGTAAAATATTTATTTACCAAATTTTGGAATTTTTTAAAATAAAGAAGAATTAAATATAATTTTTTAAATTTCAAAAGATAATGATAAAAGTACTGAAAATCTCGACTTAGAAATCAAATTTTGAGTTTCTTTTTTTTCAATGATTTTTTTATAACATTTTAAACATGTCTGCAAAATAATCATTCAAAAATACACATTGATTTAACATGATAGACTAAAATCACGTGGACAATAATTTTGTAAGGACCAAAACATCTCATTTTTTATAGGGAACAAAAGAAAAATTTAGTAATTTTATAGAGACCTACATAATTTTGTAACCTACATAATTTTGTGTAAAATGTTTTACAAAGAAATTTTTTATAAAAGTTTTTAATAACAATTCAATCCGAATAGTTATTCTTAAAATGATATTTTAGATACTTCATCATTTTTATTGAAACTTCTTTTGATGTCAAAATTTCAAAAAATTATTTAATTTTGAAACTAACTTTTTTTTGGATCTCCCCAACTTGAACTTGTTTTTCCTCAATTAAGGCCTAACAAACTTAAAGAATCAAAAGTAATCAACCAAAGAATCATGTACCAACAAGGTTTGAAAAACAAAACAATTGTATGGTCCAAAATTTAACAATGTGAATGCAAAAGAATGCTTACCACTATACTACAACGACACATAAAAACAAAACGAATCCTAAGTACAAAAATCATGCAAAAGATTCTAAAACAAAACAAGCTCAATCAATAATCACACCTAACAAAAATTCATCGGTAGATGAAGAACACGCAAAATGAGGGATTTTCACTCGACAATCTTGCAAACAATAGACAAAATTGTGCATTCATCCAAAAATCACATTGAAACTACAAAAGTGATAACACGATTTTATATCGTATATTTAGCCTAAAATCCATAGATATTTATAGCATTTTCCGTTTATTATGTTAATTTATTATGATATTACGCGTGTATTTGCTTTGTTTCAGGTTTTACACTTCAATTACGACTATTTGCGAAAAGGAAAGAAAATCGAGCTTAAATGACCAATATCTATGCTTAAAAGACGAAAAGGGGTGCTGAAACGAAAGAGGGGTGCAATTTGGACCCAAAAGGCCCAAAAGAGCAATCAAGCCCACGAAGGAAGACGCACGTCTCTGCCACCTCAGCAAAGGGGAGACGCACGTCTCCACCTCCCTAAAAGATCTCCACTTGAGACGCACGTCTCAAGTCAAAGTGCTGCCTCCCTGAAGAATCGGAGACGCACGTCTCCACGTCCTGGTCTGCAAAAAGCTCCCCTTTTCACGCAAAGCAACTGCATACCTCCTCCTATAAATAGGACCTGTCACTTCACTTCAATCTGTCCGATTTCCTGCCAACGAAGTGCTGCCGAAATTGTACCGCGAACTGCTTTTCCTTATTCTGCTTTCATTTAACCGTCTATTTTCTCACAACGATTTCTACACTGGAAATTGTTGTGAACTTTTCATAGATCTAGCCTTACGTTAGGTTTATCGCTTTATTTTCCTTGTTTTTATTTTCTGCCATTTAAATTCCGAAGAACGATCCAGCCAACCTGTGGTGGAAGTTCGAGTACTTCAAGATTCAATTCAATCCAGATTTATTTTAATTCAGGTTTTTTATTTACCGCCTTATTTATATTATTTATTTGCATGATATATTATATGCCATTTAATATGCTTATTATTATGAACCGAACCGATTTATGCATGTTTAATCGTATTAATATGTCTGGCTAAAATATTAAAGGTGTCGGTATGTAGAGTAAGTTAACCATAGGGGTCCGAAATAAATTGGCTTAAATTATGTTTTATTAATTATCACTTATTTTTGGTTTATATGTCTAGTTTGATTAGTAAGTCTTAAAACCAATAGAGCGAAAGTTTGAGGGATTAGGACGGTCAAAGGTTAAAATCAATAGAGCGAAAGTTTGAGATCTTTAACTGGATAGTAGACATAGGACATTAGTTTTAAGGATGGCGAAAGCGTATTAAAACTAATTGGAACTTATTTATTTTCAAAAATTGTTTTTACACTCGAGCGGGATGGCGAAAGCGTACGTTAGGGATATTAGCATGTTCCGAGTCAACAGAGCGAAAGTTTGAGATTAGGAGATTTAAATAGATAACGACCTCGTAAAATAGGCATTTTATTAATTACATTGTTTCCAAAAAGCTCTTCTAAAATCTAATGGGATGGCGAAAGCGTACATTAGGATTAGGATAGTAGTCTGACTCAACAGAGCGAAAGTTTGAGACGAGGATTTTTAACCAATTGCAATTAGTAAAGATTTTTAATTTAATTATGCAAAAGCCAATGGACCTTCGGATTACCTTTAGTTAAACGAAATACATACTGATACCTGTCTTTTATTATTATTCTTTATTCTCTCACAATCACTTTCCCTTAGGAACAATCGAAATTTTAGTACTCCTAGCTTTACATAGTAACCTTAGATAACGGTAGATCGATTCATAGTCCCTGTGGATTCGATATCTTTTAAAACTACACGACACGACTGTGCACTTGCAGTTATCAGATTTATAGACACGTAAAGTCGCGATCAAGTTTTTGGCGCCGTTGCCGGGGACTATTTAAGTCGATATCGTAACTCACTGTTACACCGTAGAGACTAGGAAAATTCTTCCCTTTCTTTTTGAACGATTGTATGCCAAATACTCGTTCACAAGGAGGAGACTTAATACAACGAATTAACGAGATCGAACGTTTCATTAACGTTAAACGTCGAGCTCGCAACCTTCCCGAAGTAGCAGAAATTCCGATTAATCAGGAATTGATTTTTACTGATCAAATCAATCAAATCACCCCGAAGTTAGAGATGGCTGCTATTCGTCCTCTTAGAGACTATGCCGCTCCTTCGCGCGCTGAACCGCATTCAAGTATCGCACCACCTGCGATTGAAGCGAACAATTTCGAGCTGAAACCTTCACTGGTCCAAGCTGTTCAACAGAATCAATTCTCTGGAAGCCCTGTAGACGACCCCAATCTCCATTTATCTGTGTTCGTGCAATACGCCGACACTATCAAAGCCAACAACGTTAGTTCCGAAGCTATTCGATTACGCCTTTTTCCTTTCTCCTTGAGAGATAGAGCGAGAGCGTGGCTTCAATCCCTGCCTTCCAATTCCATAACTACGTGGGACGAATTGAAGAGAGTATTCTTAGCAAGATACTTTCCGCCTAGCAAAACTGCTATGCTTAGAGGTCAAATCAACGGATTTACCCAGAAAGATAACGAATCGCTTTTCGAAGCTTGGGAACGTTACAAGGACATGCTTAGAATATGCCCTCATCATGGACTCGAACCATGGCTGATCATCCATACCTTTTATGGTGGTCTCTTATATAACACTAAAATGACTATAGATGCCGCTGCTGGCGGAGCATTAATGGACAAACCCCATGATGAAGCATACAAACTCATAGAGAACATGGCACAAAACCATTACCAATGGGGAGGAGAACGCGCCGCTCTAGAGAAAGCCCAAACCAAAGGAGGAATGTACGAAATTAGTGGTATAGACCGCGTTAACGCTAAAGTAGACGCTTTAACTCAAAAGATCGAGAATTTGACCATCACTCCTTCAGCCACCGCTGCCGCTGTAGCACCTAACTGCGAGATTTGTGGATTGACTGGGCATGTAGTTGCTGAATGCCAACTCTTGACTGGAGTCCCATCTGATCAAGTAAATTACGCTCAAGGAAACCCTTATTCTAACACGTACAACCCTGGATGGAAAAACCACCCGAACTTTTCTTATAAGAACAACAATGCGTTGTACGCGCCTGGACAAGCACCAGCTGTACCACCTGGCTACCAAAAAGCGCCTGTAGCTGCTCAAAACACCCCTAGGAAGTCAAACCTAGAAATCATGATGGAGAACTTCATAGCTTCCCAACAACAAACCAATAAAGACTTCCTGAATCAAAACATCCACAATAGCGAGCAACTAAAACAACTATCGAACAAAGTAGATGCTTTAGCTACGCATAACAAAATGTTAGAAACTCAAATCTCACAAGTAGCTCAACAACAAGCACCTACTGCTGCCCCTGCTGGCACGTTTCCTGCTCAACCACAACCTAATCCTAAAGGACATGCGAACGCGATAACACTACGAAGTGGAACTAATTACGATGGACCCATAGATCCTAGAACCCAAAACGTACCCATGTCACAACAAGAGCCAAAGGAAACCCAAAAGAAAACAACCGACGAACAAACTGCTAAGACTGATGAGAACAATAACGAAGTGGAACCCGAAAAAGAGAAACCTTATGTTCCACCACCACCTTACAAGCCACCAATTCCTTACCCTCAAAGATTAGCCAAATCAAAAACCGAAGCGCAATTTAAAAGATTTGTAGAACTTCTGAAGCAATTAAACATAACCATACCATTCACAGAAGCCATAACTGAGATGCCTTCGTACGCTAAGTTCTTAAAAGAAATCTTATCAAACAAAAAGAAACTCGAGGATAACGAAACTATAACGCTTACCGCTGAATGTAGCGCTATCATCCAAAACAACATGCCTCCAAAACTGAAAGACCCTGGTAGTTTCTCTATACCCTGCGTAATTGAAAAAACCATCATAGAGAAAGCCTTGTGCGATTTAGGAGCTAGTGTTAGTTTGATGCCTCTTTCGACCTGTAAGAAACTCAATCTAGGTGAGCTTAAAGCAACAAGAATGTCTCTTCAACTAGCAGACCGTTCAGTCAAATATCCTGTAGGAATGTTAGAGAATATCCCTGTTCGTGTAGGTCAATTCTACATCCCGACTGACTTCATCATTATGGATATCCAAGAAGATTCTAACATCCCGATCATTTTAGGAAGACCATTTTTAGCGACCGCTGGTGCAATTATAGATGTAAAGCGAGGAAAGCTTACTTTCGAAGTAGGAGAAGAGAAAATAGAATTTATCCTTTCCCAATTCCTAAAAGCACCTTCTATAATTGACACATGCTGTTCTGCTGACATAATCGACGAGTGTGTCAAGGAAATAAAATCCGAACCAAATAAGGAAACCGAAACCCTAAGAATTCCTATGCCGCCAATTTTTGAAGATGACAACTGGCGTGAGGAATATCAAGATAACCACCTGAGTGAATGCTTAGCTTTAACCCCTGATCCTATACCTGGACCAAAGAAACCTGCTATAGAGCTGAAGACACTTCCTACCGATCTTAGATACGAATTTCTAGACGAAGAACTAAACCGACCAGTTATAGTGAACGCCAACTTGGGACGAACCGAGACTGAAAAATTACTTAATGTCCTAAGAAAATACCCTACCGCTTTAGGATACAACATATCAGATCTGAAAGGTATAAGCCCTTCTCTGTGTATGCACCGCATTATGCTCGAAGACGATAGTAAAACCTCTAGGGAACATCAAAGGCGAATAAATCCTATTATGAGCGATGTGGTTAAAAAGGAAATCCAAAAACTGCTAGAAGCTGGAATAATATATCCTATATCTGATAGTAAGTGGGTTAGCCCTGTTCACGTCGTACCAAAGAAAGGAGGAGTCACTGTAATCACTAACGCAAAAGGAGAATCTGTAGCACAACGTACCCAAACTGGATGGAGGATGTGCATTGACTATAGAAAGCTAAATAAAGCTACCCGAAAAGACCATTTCCCTTTACCTTTCATAGATCAAATGCTCGAACGCCTAGCTAAACACTCACATTTTTGTTATCTGGATGGATACTCCGGATTTTTCCAAATTCCTATCCACCCTGACGACCAAGAGAAGACCACATTCACCTGTCCTTATGGTACATTCGCCTATAGACGAATGCCTTTTGGACTCTGCAATGCACCCGCGACCTTCCAAAGATGCATGATGGCAATATTTGCCGACTTCCTAGATGGAATAATGGAGGTCTTTATGGACGACTTCTCTGTCTGTGGAGGAAGTTTTGAAACATGTTTAGAAAACCTTGAAATGGTGCTTAAACGATGCGTAAGCGTAAACCTAGTCCTTAATTGGGAAAAATGCCATTTCATGGTTCGACAAGGAATTGTACTTGGACACATCGTATCCGATAGAGGAATCGAAGTTGATAAAGCAAAAATCGAAATTATCGAAAACCTTCAACCTCCCAAAACCGTTAGAGAAATAAGAAGTTTTCTGGGACATGCTGGTTTTTACCGACGCTTCATTAAGGATTTCTCTAAAATAACCAAACCCTTAACTGAACTACTCATGAAAGACGCCGAATTTGTTTTCACCGATAAATGCACTGAAGCATTTCAAACGCTTAAACAAGCATTGATCTCTGCGCCAATTATGCAACCTCCCGACTGGAATGAGCCTTTCGAAATAATGTGTGACGCAAGTGATTATGCTGTAGGAGCCGTTCTAGGACAAAGAAAGGATAAGAAACTACATGTCATATATTATGCGAGTAGAACCCTAGACGAAGCTCAGATGAATTATGCCACGACAGAAAAAGAACTATTAGCTGTCGTATTCGCATTAGACAAATTCCGTTCTTACCTGGTAGGAGCCAAAATAATCATATACACTGACCACGCCGCCATTAGGTACCTCCTAACCAAAAAGGACGCTAAACCAAGACTTTTGAGATGGATCTTGTTACTACAAGAATTCGACCTGGAAATTAAAGATAAGAAAGGCACTGAAAATGTCGTAGCAGATCACCTCTCTCGATTGGAAAATCTGAAACCCGAACAAGTACCAATTGACGATGATTTCCCTTATGAAAGACTCATCGCCCAATTAGAAGCAAATGAATTCGAACCATACCATCCAAACTCTGAAACCGAGAAATTAGCTGAAATAGCTTTAGCCCGATCTGACGCACCTTGGTATGCAGATTTCGTAAATTACCTAGCTGCTGGTGTGCTTCCTCCTGATCTAAGCTACCAACAGAAAAAGAAATTCTTCCATGACCTAAAACATTACTATTGGGACGACCCACTCCTTTTCAAAAGAGGCCCCGATGGAATCTTTAGACGTTGTGTACCCGAGGAAGAGATAAGAAGCATAATAACACACTGTCATTCTGCACCGTGTGGAGGACACCATAGCACATCTAGAACCTGCGCCAAAATCCTTCAATCTGGACTTTTCTGGCCCAACCTGTGGAAAGACGTCTATTTTGCTGTACTAAGCTGTGATAGATGCCAACGAACTGGAAACATTTCAAGACGCGATGAAATGCCTCAAAAAGGCATTCTAGAAGTAGAAATATTTGACGTCTGGGGAATAGACTTCATGGGACCGTTTCCATCATCGTGTGGAAATCAATATATACTCGTAGCCGTCGACTATGTTTCAAAATGGATAGAAGCTATCGCCTCTCCTACAAACGATACACGAGTAGTTATTAAACTTTTCAAAAACGTCATCTTTCCTAGGTTCGGTGTGCCAAGATTGGTAATTAGCGATGGTGGTTCCCATTTCATTTCAAGAATACTTGAGAAACTCCTTCGAAAATATGGAGTAAATCATCGAATAGCCACACCATATCATCCACAAACAAGCGGTCAAGTAGAAGTATCTAACCGTGAAATAAAACAAATATTAGAGAAAACTGTTGCTATATCGAGGAAAGATTGGTCAACCAAGCTAAATGAAGCTTTATGGGCTTATAGAACAGCTTTCAAAACTCCAATAGGAACTACCCCATTCAAACTCGTTTATGGAAAATCATGCCACCTACCAGTAGAGCTAGAACATAAAGCCTATTGGGCCATTAAGAACTTAAACCTAAACTACACTGCCGCTGGTGAGAAACGACTTCTAGACATAAACGAATTAGAAGAACTTAGACAAGACGCTTACGAAAACGCCAAAATCTATAAAGAGCGAACGAAAAAATGGCACGACAAGCGTATATCTAGGAAAAATTTTAGCATAGGCGATAAAGTGCTCTTATTTAATTCTAGGCTAAAATTATTTCCTGGTAAGTTACGATCTAGATGGTCTGGCCCTTTCGAAGTAACTAACATATTTCCGAGTGGAGCGATAGAAATCAAAAGCGAAACCGTCAAACCTTTTGTCGTAAATGGGCAACGTCTTAAGTATTACCATCATCTCGAATACGATGAAAACATCGAAGTTTTTAAACTTGACGAACTGCCCGTTTTTTCGAAAAAATAGTTTTCTTTTTTTTAAATCGTCGAGCTTACGACATTAAACAAAGCGCTTGGTGGGAGACAACCCACATTTATTTATTCTTCTATTTTATTTTATTAGAACTTTAATTTTTCTATATTTTTTTATTTTATTTTTATTTTTCATTTTTAAAACTTTATTCTATTTTTAATTTTAATTTTAATCAATTTTGATTTTTCATACATCTTATAATAATTATTATAATTATAACTACTATCTTGATTGGAGAAAATATTTCCGTTATAATTATATCTATTATTATAACTTGTTACCTAAGCTTAATTTTAATTTTTTTTTTTTTATTTTAAATTAACACTAGCCTAATTCTAACTTATCCTAATATTTTCAACTTCTAGGTTTTTTCATTTAATTACTAACTACGATGCAAGGAGTTGACAATATGGAAGTTGTGTTCCGTGGTAGAGGACAAGAAGCAAGATTTAACAAGCTGGCTGAAAGACACATGGAATTGACTTGCTATCCTCACCAACCAACTATGGTGAAGCTTGGTATCGAAGAAAGCATCCTACACCTGCTTAACCAAATCGGTTGGACTGGTTCTCACTTGTTCCGCAAGTTTAGCACTTATCGGAAGCTCACTCTGGAATTCCTGAGCTCCCTGACCTATCTTCCAAACTGTGGACAAGGGCTGAAAAAAGGAGTTATTCTCTTTAGACTCTTTGGTATGGAGTTTAATTTCTGCATCCGAGATTTTGCTGAAATGTTAGAACTACCTCATGGACCTGATGCATACGCCCAAGTAGCTGAAGAAAATCTTCCATACTGGGAGTTGGAAAAATACTGGGGCAAGATCACTGGAAACGACAACCCTGAAGAGAATGAATTTCAATCTGAGAACATCCACAATCCTGCTTTCCGCTACTTTCACAAGATCCTTGCTCACTATATTTTTGGCAAACCAGATAATGTCACTGAAGTTACTAGAGAAGAGTTGTTCATCATGTTTTGTACATCTCAGAATCGTCCGGTCAATGCCATCGCATTCATGCTAACAAACTTCGAGCGCATCACGCAAGACGAAGTTTCACCCATTAGGATTGGCGGATTTGTCACTATGATCGCTAATGCCATAGGAATGAGAGTGCCTTTGCTTAGATTGACACCTTTTGGTACCCATACCTCTATGGACATCAATTTCTGCTTTAATCGAGGTATCATCGGTAATCTTGGACCTGATCGTTTTGAATTGCTCATTGATAACAAAGTTTGGTATCAGTTCACCTTACCGAATCCTAGGACAAGTGTGCACAACCCTACCAACTGGCTTTACTATGGTCAGATTCCTGAGAGAGAGCCATCACCTGAGACTCCTCAAGCTTATGAACATTTTGATGAGGAAATGCCTGCATCTGAATCTGAACCTGAAACACCTCCTGGTTATTATGAACCTCTTCCTGTTGATGAACCCATTCCTGATTATGAACCTCTTCCTATTGACGAGCCTGTATCTGAGTATGAGCCTGAAACTCGTTCTGAAGATTCCGTTGAAGATCACACTGTTGATATGACTGATGTCGAGGTCGAGCAACAACAACCCGCTACATCCACCGCATCGGTGAATCAAAGAATGCCTAATCTGAATACGCACGAACAAGCAATCAATGCGCTACAACAAGATGTACAACATGTGCGCAACGAGCTTCACACTTTGCAAATGCATTTCTTCGATTTCATCGACACCGTCAATGCTCAGTTCGACGAAGTTTTCAAACACATTCAGTCTAATCAGAACAACAATAGACGTGGCTAGATGTTACCGTATTAGATTATTAGATTTTTATTTCTAGTTTTAGTAATTTCTATTTCTAGTTTAGATTTTCATTTTTTCTGCACTTTTCCATTCTGCTATTGTTAACACTCAGTACTGATTTAATTTTAAAATGCAATATTTTATTCACTACTGCTGTTGTGTTATATTACACTGCTATTAACTGCTATATATATTTGCCTGGCTATCACTTTTTGCTGTTAATGGTATTGAAATTCGACACTGTTCTGAACTGATGGACACCTTTTTGCTATTAATGGTATCTGTCAGCACTGTCTGGTCACTTGCATGCGTGACCCACCTGCCTACAACAGGAGACGCACGTCTCCATCTGTGTGGGGCCAGCTGACACGAACCAAAGGAACAGGAGACGCACGTCTCCATGCTCTGCCCCAGCAGACTGGCTGCCTGAGACGCACGTCTCCCAAGGCCAGCAGTCTGTTTGACCACGCAGACCACTCTCTTTCCCTCTTGAATTTTGAATTTGAATTTCAAAATTCATCTTTCAATTCTCCTCATTCTTCCCCTATTTATTCCATTTAAACTCCATTAACCTCATTCATCCTCCATCATTCACCTCTTAAACTCCATTCATTTCCCATTTCTCTATTCTATTCAAAATTCAAACACCACCATTAATCCATACTTAATTCTCCATTTACCACACCATCTTCAAACCTCACTATAAAACCACACCACCACCACTCTTATTCTTCACAACCTTCATACCATTTCTTTTCTACCATTCTAATACCATCTTTATTTTTCATCTTCAAACTCATCATGCCTCCACGTTCAATCATCCGTAGTGTGCGTCCTGAGAGACCACCCCCTAACCTTAACAATATTATATTCCGCGAAGACGACAATGATGCTCAAAGAACCAAATACCTCGCTTTCTACGAACGTTCGGTTGTTCCCACAAAATTTGTAAACACCGAATGTCTAGAAACTCTAGGCCTCATTGATGGTGTTACCCGTTTACTCACTAAATCTAGCCTACACCATCTCTGTACCGAACTCGTACCCACTTATGAGCCGCTCGTCTTAGAATTCTTGAGTTCTTTCAGTTACGACACTCCTTCTGATCAACCACTCTCAACCGGTAGCATCCAATTTAGGATGTTCAACCGTGAATATACACTGGATCAAGAAGTTGTGGCTACGTACTTGAATTTCAATACATCACCGAATGCTCTCCGCAATATCTTTCAAGAACTCAATGGTCGTTCATGGGAACAACATGCCTTCGACCTATGGTTTCACCTCACTGGCGAAGTTCAAACTGGTTGGAGGGCCCTACATGCTTCTCACATTCAAAACCCCGCTATACGTTATTTTCAACGTGTTTTGGGGCATACTATTTTTGCGCGATCCAACAACCACAAGGTAAATCAACATGAACTATTCTTCCTTTACTGTGCGCTAAACAACATCCGTTTTAATGCCGCACCGTTTATGCTCCAACACATCCAAGGCTGTGTCAACGCCCCCGCTACAAATCCCTTTTTGTTTGGCGGAATTATTACTTCCTTGGCCTGTGCTTTAGGTCTTGGTGACGAGCTCCTTTCACTCTCTCATCTCATGATGCCTGCTCAATCACTTGACCTCACCTATTGCCGTGACTCCCACTTGGTTTCGCCACGCCATGATGGCCGATACACCTTGGTCGTCAACAAAGTTCTGATTCCTTATGTCATCCTTCCATGTCCTGAAAGAATCAACATCCGTTATGTTCAGCGTTGGAGGCTTATTGAAGACAATCCTCAAGATAACCAACCTGATCATCCTAATGAACCTATGGATGCAAATGAAGAAGAGCTCAACCAAGGACAAGCTGATGTCACCCAACCTCCTCCAAACAACCCTCCGCCTATCACTCTTGAAGCCATGTATGCTGCTATTCAACGCCAAGATCAACTCGTTCAAGCTATGCAGACAAACCAAACTGAAACAATTAGGCTCATCCGAGAGATGCAACAGGAGCACCGTGACTATGCTATTAGGAACGAAAGTCAATACGCTGAAATTGCCACATATTTGCATGATCTTGACATTCGTGTTAATGACTCTCCTGTTAGACATCGCCGTGTTCGTACAAGAGGCGCGAGCAGTTCTCGAAACCGCAACAATGAGGAGTAGTTCTTATGCACTGAGGACATTGCATCATCTAAGTCTGGGGGAGTCGTATTATTTATATTTCCTTTAGTTTTATTTCCCTTCAGTTTATTTCCCTTCCTTGTAATGTTTTTCTAATTCAATAAAAGAATATTTATGGAATTTAAGTCTTATATGTATAATTCCGTAGTTATTTCAATTTCTTCCATTTTCTTGAGCCATAACAAAAAATTTTGCTCCTAAACGATAAACGCAAACCCCACACGTTCAAGAAATACGAAGCTACTCAATCACTCAACGAACCGAAACTGAATTAGTCAATATCCTTATTATCGCAACACTCTAAAACCCCCGAGTATACATAACCGATTTGAATACCCGTTATACCAAAACCATCGACTTTAAGTTTTGAAATAACCCTTAGTAGTTTATTCTAGCAGTCGGCACCGTCTTAGATACAAACTACGCAGAGAGTCGATGAATATAAGTGTATGATCCTCATATTAATTATGTGTTCAGCTATAAGAAGAAATGTGCCTACTAAGTAAGGTGATCCTCACAAGATCATTTAACCTAACGGTCGCAAATCTCATATACAAAGAATTTAAAAACTCACTGTCGATTGGTTCAGAAGTCATCTGGTAATGAACTTGGTAGGAAGGACTATTGTCCGATTCCCCACAATCTACAAGTGAATGCTAAGGAGTATACCACATATTGTGCCAGAACTCCATGAGAAGGATCATAGTCACTAACCGACTACTCTGCTATGTGCGTGTCAAGATAATGGGCTTAATGTGATTGCGCGCGAATGAAAAGGGTGAAACATGATGACAAGTCAAATAGGTCGAGCTATAATGGCATGATTCGGATTGGTATGCATACTGGGAGTTGTTTAGTGTTGTTACTATAGGTGTATCGCTAAGATTCGTTATTTCCGAATAAGAACACTATGTAGCTAAGTATGACTGAACGACGTGGTGGAAGTGTGTTTCATTTATCTTTATCTTCTTATTTTGCTTGAGGACAAGCAAAGGTTCAAGTCTGGGGGAATTTGATAACACGATTTTATATCGTATATTTAGCCTAAAATCCATAGATATTTATAGCATTTTCCGTTTATTATGTTAATTTATTATGATATTACGCGTGTATTTGCTTTGTTTCAGGTTTTACACTTCAATTACGACTATTTGCGAAAAGGAAAGAAAATCGAGCTTAAATGACCAATATCTATGCTTAAAAGACGAAAAGGGGTGCTGAAACGAAAGAGGGGTGCAATTTGGACCCAAAAGGCCCAAAAGAGCAATCAAGCCCACGAAGGAAGACGCACGTCTCTGCCACCTCAGCAAAGGGGAGACGCACGTCTCCACCTCCCTAAAAGATCTCCACTTGAGACGCACGTCTCAAGTCAAAGTGCTGCCTCCCTGAAGAATCGGAGACGCACGTCTCCACGTCCTGGTCTGCAAAAAGCTCCCCTTTTCACGCAAAGCAACTGCATACCTCCTCCTATAAATAGGACCTGTCACTTCACTTCAATCTGTCCGATTTCCTGCCAACGAAGTGCTGCCGAAATTGTACCGCGAACTGCTTTTCCTTATTCTGCTTTCATTTAACCGTCTATTTTCTCACAACGATTTCTACACTGGAAATTGTTGTGAACTTTTCATAGATCTAGCCTTACGTTAGGTTTATCGCTTTATTTTCCTTGTTTTTATTTTCTGCCATTTAAATTCCGAAGAACGATCCAGCCAACCTGTGGTGGAAGTTCGAGTACTTCAAGATTCAATTCAATCCAGATTTATTTTAATTCAGGTTTTTTATTTACCGCCTTATTTATATTATTTATTTGCATGATATATTATATGCCATTTAATATGCTTATTATTATGAACCGAACCGATTTATGCATGTTTAATCGTATTAATATGTCTGGCTAAAATATTAAAGGTGTCGGTATGTAGAGTAAGTTAACCATAGGGGTCCGAAATAAATTGGCTTAAATTATGTTTTATTAATTATCACTTATTTTTGGTTTATATGTCTAGTTTGATTAGTAAGTCTTAAAACCAATAGAGCGAAAGTTTGAGGGATTAGGACGGTCAAAGGTTAAAATCAATAGAGCGAAAGTTTGAGATCTTTAACTGGATAGTAGACATAGGACATTAGTTTTAAGGATGGCGAAAGCGTATTAAAACTAATTGGAACTTATTTATTTTCAAAAATTGTTTTTACACTCGAGCGGGATGGCGAAAGCGTACGTTAGGGATATTAGCATGTTCCGAGTCAACAGAGCGAAAGTTTGAGATTAGGAGATTTAAATAGATAACGACCTCGTAAAATAGGCATTTTATTAATTACATTGTTTCCAAAAAGCTCTTCTAAAATCTAATGGGATGGCGAAAGCGTACATTAGGATTAGGATAGTAGTCTGACTCAACAGAGCGAAAGTTTGAGACGAGGATTTTTAACCAATTGCAATTAGTAAAGATTTTTAATTTAATTATGCAAAAGCCAATGGACCTTCGGATTACCTTTAGTTAAACGAAATACATACTGATACCTGTCTTTTATTATTATTCTTTATTCTCTCACAATCACTTTCCCTTAGGAACAATCGAAATTTTAGTACTCCTAGCTTTACATAGTAACCTTAGATAACGGTAGATCGATTCATAGTCCCTGTGGATTCGATATCTTTTAAAACTACACGACACGGCTGTGCACTTGCAGTTATCAGATTTATAGACACGTAAAGTCGCGATCAAAAAGCAAGAATCACAAGGGCTTTGCAAGGTTGTTATGTGGCTTGGTTAACAAACACAGGATAAATCCTAAAGTTAATCGAAACAAAAATTTGCCTAAATTTAAGGGAGTAATTATTTCCACAAAGTTTCAAATAATGGAATTTCAATCAAACTTCTTCTTTCATTCCAAGTTTCACACCAAACACAATACTTATTTCATACTCTTTTTGATTTTTTTTCTTTTTCAAACTTTTCTCTTTTTTCTTTCTTTTTCTTTTCTTTCTTTTTCACTTCTTTTCTTTTTCTCAACCTCATAGCAACCAAGCAACCAAGCAAGTAATCAATCTCTCTCCAACTTAAATTCAACTCAAAGTTGTATTGTGGCTTGGTTAACAAACAAGGGATAAGTCTTAAAGTTAATGAAACAAAAACATGCCTAAACCTAAGGGAGTAATTACTTCCATAAAGTTTCAAACAATGAAGTTTTAATCAAACTTCTTTTTTCATTCCAAGTTTCACACCAAACACAATACTTATTGCATACTTTCATTTCATACTCTTTTCGATTTTTGATTTTTCAAACTTTTCTCTTTTTTTTTTCTTTTTTCTTTTTCACTTCTTTTCTTTTCTTTTTCTCAACCTCATAGCAACCAACCAACCAACCAAGCAAGTAATCAATCTCTCTCCAACTTAAATTCAACCAACATTAATGTGTGAATACTCTCTATTTTTTAAGGCAAGGAGCAACCAACCAACCAATCAAGCAATCATTCTCTCTCCAACTTAAATTCAACCAACATTAATGTGTGAATACTCTCTATTTTTTAAGGCAAGGTAAAACTCACACATCAACACAAAGTTGGGGGTTCAATAAAACAAATATTCAACATCCATGCAAAAATGAGAACCAAACACTCATAGCAAGCATTTAGCAAAAACAACATGGACATTGACAAAAAGGCTCAACAAGGATAACAAAAGATCATACATTCACAAGGTGAATTGACTATTTGACTATGGTTATTGTGCTCAAAATCAAAGAAATGTCTTGCTCACTTTCATGTTTTCATAAAATCAATACAAACAACAGATTAAATATAATAAAATTCAGTTTAAACAAGAATTTTCGGTCTCCTGCATATATGAACAATGGAAAGCTTCCTCACAAATGGTAGAAAAAGGGAACTAAAGTGATTCATATCATGAACAAGTAATGAAAAAAAAAGAATGGCATGATCAATGTACAAATGACAAGTTCCTAATTATGTTATGCTATAGAAAGCGATAAACGATTACCTTGCACGTACAACTTTGAACATTATCATTACCGCACAATTAACATGTTGAAACAATCAAAATAAGAGAATCACCAAATGCTACTTCAAGCGATCGGGCCAAAATTTTAATTCAAACAGCAACAAAAAGAATTAAGCACAATACTATTAGTACTACTAATTGCCTAGGTGAAAGTGGGAAAACAGAGGGGAGCCAAGTGAACAAATAAAAAAGAATTCATTGATTGGAAGTAGCAGGACGCGCTAAGCGCCTTACACCAGGAAAAAAACCAGTCCAGAAGATTGCACAGCTGGTGTAGCCTCCACTTAACACCTACACATCTCATTTTACACAACTAACAGAATTTTCAAAACTCAAAACTGTTGGGGTGCCTCCCAACAAGCGCTTGTTTTACGTCGTAAGCTCAACGTCTTTATTGTGTACGGGTAGTAACTTCCTCCATGATACGCTAATGCTTTTTCCTCAATGCACCACCTAAAGAAAATGACTAACCACACACTTGAACAAATGTTACGAAACAATAATATTTACAACAATACGTAAACAACACATATGTGCACAAACTCGAACAATAAAAAAACACAATTTTAACAAACGGTTTGGTGAAAATGAATAAACAAGTTGAAAAATGAATATTTATAATTAAAGAGCTAATTTGAGTTCAACTTCTTTAGTCAGTTCACCAAACAAAATTGAAGTATGTATAACTATACACAGGCATACAAGTATCAATATATACGATATCTAAAAAACTTAAGAATAAAGAAACTATCACAATGCGATCTAATAGAAACACCAATACCCGACAACGACGCCATTTTGTTGAAGCTGTAAAGCTGCAAGCAACACAAGTTTTAAAAGTATTTATCCGGGAATTTATCGTGTTCACAGAGATTAGTGCTACCGAACTGCCATTCAACAGTTTTCGCAGTTATAAGTTTGAATTGAATTTGTTAAAGGCTAAACTTTTTAATGTGTTAATCTATTTATGTATTACTTGAATTACTTATTTACAAATTTTTAAATAAAATAGGCTTTTATATAGATTTATAGGTCAATTAGGCATTTGAAAAGGCTAAACTCGAAGCCTAAAAATAAACTTATGATAAATCCGATGCCATACTTAGGTTTTGAAATTTTTAGCAGATCAAACTCAGACTTGACAAAATCTAACTCTCGAGTCAAATTTTGCTTATTAAAGAATAAATTTGATTTATTTCCTAGTTTGCATAAATAGTCTCGTTAAATTAGCTCAGTTGATATCAATGGCCTATGCGGGGATATAAAGTGTAGGATCGCGGATTTGAATCTGTAGCTTCTTATTTATTCACCTTTAAAAGGTGAACTCCCACCATTAAACTACAGGACAAAAAAAGATAAATCGTAAATAAAGTGAAAGAAGTAATTTAATTGATATACGTTAATTATATAAATGCATGTAAGCAATTGTTCTAAAATTTAATTTCTAACGACAATATTTATCTATATTTTTATAAAATGATAAACGGATTATTGATAATTATAAATCAACAACTTATAGTATATCATAAATATGAAAGAATATATTTTTTAATTGAAATTCAAACTCTAATTTAAATCTTAATATGTATCTTTTAAGAACAAATTGAATGACTATCAACTATAAATATTTTATTTATAAAATCACTTTTATATATATATATATATATATATATATATATATATATATATATATATATATATATATATATATTAATAAGAAAAAAACACATATTTTTATTATAAATTATAAACAGAAATATCTACTTTATTTCATTTAAAAAAATTATTCTTATATCTTTTTTTATAAATAATAATTAATTAAAATTAATTTATATCTTTTCTATATATATATATATATATATATTTTTTGAAAAGATATAAAATAATTTCAATTGGTTATTATTTATGAAAAAGATGATAAGAATAAATTATATATATAAAAGGCAGATTAAGACATCACATTTTAGTGTGGCTAAATATAAATTAAATTATAAATTATATTATATCAAAAATAAAAAAATTAATATTTTTTAAAGTAATATGTTTATAATGTTTTAAAGGCCAGATTAGACCGGTCCATCGAACCAAAAACCGAAAGGATCGTCGGTCTATTAAATCAGTGAGAGTCAACTAGAAATCTACCAAATCAATAAAATTGAAAAATTGATGATTTTGAAAAACTGACAGATTAAATGTTTAATTTTTTTCAGACAAAATGAAGTTGTTTAGATAACTTTTTTAAAGAATAAAATTAAAATATAAGTAGGTTTTGGTCAAAACTTATTTAGAACAACTTTTCCTCTTTAGAATTAAATTTATTAAACACTTCACTTAGTTTATGTTACAATTAAACTTTATTCAAAATTCATTTTGATTTGTATTTTATACTATTTTATTATGTGTGATGATTATGTTTAAAATTTGAATTTATAAAAAATGAATTTGTAAAATAATGATAGTTTAAAATTTGGAAGGTGTCGTGATTTTTTTAGAGATTGAATTATTTGATTTGACTAATTTAATAACTATATAGTTTTGTTAGAGAGACCGATTTATTCAATTTAGTTACTCGGTTTATTCAACTAAATTGTTCAATTTAATATGATTTAGTCATGCAATTCGATCAATGACCAAGTAATTTGAGGTATAAATATATAACCTACCTTCATCAAATGGATGACCGGTCTGATTTTTAAAATATTAGAAAAAAATGAAAATATATATATATATATATATATATATATATATATATATATATATATATATATATATATATATATATATATATATATATATTTATATTTATGGGGATGCATCAAATTGGAGGATATTTAAAAATAAGAGATATGAGGATTAAATGATAACCATTCGATTTGATAAATGGTCTTGATCAACATTTATTGTCTATATTTACATATGACTTCATCAAGACCAGTTATCAAATTTAATGGTTAATATTTAATTATCGTATCTCTTATTTTAAAAGTCCTCCTACTTCATATATATATATATATATATATATATATATATATATATATATATATATATATATATATATATATATATATATATATATATATATATATATATATATATATATGAATGAGACGGGATCATTTGACACCGGTGTCAAACATTAATTTTGACACCAAATCATATCCGTTTATTATTATTAATCTAATGGTTAAGATAAATTTTCTTAAAAAACTCATGTTAGTTTTTTAGTAAACATATTTTAACCTTTAAATTAATAATAATAAACAGGTAGGATTTGATGTCAAAAATTAATATTTGACACCGGTGTCAAATATATATATATATATATATATATATATATATATATATATATATATATATATATATATATATATATATATATATATATATATATATATATATATAAATTCAATTATAAAAGTATTAGTTTTTAGGACCTACACCAAAAATATAATTTGATCAAAAATATGGTGTAAAATTATGATTCAAGTTAAGTACTTAAAAGTTAAATTGTTCAGACTTCGTTTAACATACTCGAAAGTCGTAAGTAATTAATGTTGAGGATGGTAAATTTTGTACTTGACAATTCATATGTCAAAGTTTAGTTTAAAGATAAGCTTATTTATGTAATTAATCAAACAAATTTGATAAAAAAAAATATTTGAAACAAAAGGATATTTAACAAGAAATTTCAATTAATTTTTTAGATTCAACTCATTCTCAGTCCAATTTAAAAAAATTGCAGATGATGGGTGACACAGTAGATAGATGCATTTACGGCCAGATTGAAGAGACAATAAAAGATAAAGAAATAAAGTGTTTCATAAGTCTATATCGTCAGACATCTATATCTAGATATATTTATTGTCTTATTACCTAATAATGCTAATTTCTACATGTCGTGACAAAAAATATTAAGTCTTCGAACCATGCATGTCTTATAATAGTGTCACCTAAATACAACTCAAATATTAGTGCTATTTAAAAGGGGAAGATAACCTCATAAATTCTACACCTAAAAATAAATTAAAAAGCCTGTCCTTTCTAATAGCATTGATTCAATTTACCTTTTCACTTCTGGCAGTAATAGGGAAAATGACCAAAGAACCTCATGTCTAGTTTCAGGTTATGGTGAAGAGCCACAAGATTTTGTTCATAAGAATAAAACTCTTGATTGAAAAAATATACTACCCAACAAGCAACGGAAAATAAGCCCCTGCAACACAATCAAATTGACTAATAATTTGTTGCTACTCAAATATTGTATATAGCCACTCTAGCATGTAATAAGCATCTTAACTATGAGTCTCTTGTCTAGCCTCCTTAATGGTAACATGCAATAACTTCATAGCAAGTGCAATAACTCCTTCTTCATTGATACCAAATGGATGGTCATAGAAATCACCTCTTATCAAAAGATGAAGTAAGGATGCAACATTATGAAGAGTTTGTCATTTCACCAAATGATATATAAAATGATGATGTTTTTAGATGTCAGTGTCACCTCTCCCTAAAGGATGGGATTAACGATACTCAAAATGAAGTGAAAATAGACTAGATTCATACAAACCAACCTTATATTATAGTTATATTATAGGTGGGAGATATTATGAAAGTCATTCAATCTCTTTCTTTCTATGTATTGCAACCTTTAATTATTTCTTCAGGCCGCACTCCTAAAAATATTTTAAATTATACATTATAAAATAGATAAAGTAATTAAAATTTAAAAATAATTAAAACAAATAAAAATGAACTACTTGTCACCCCATGCCATAATCAACGAGTAACGTGATGCTCAGACTATATTAGAAGAGACGTATTATATGTCACTCTTAAAAAATGATGTCGTTGCTCTTAAGGTGCAGGTCTCTCCTCCTAGTTTGCATCCATCGCTCGTTGATCTTGAAAATAATCTTTTCCTCCCCATCCACAAGAAAAGATCTTGTCGCAACCTCTACCTCACACCACTAAAAAATATTAATAAAATATACATACTAATGCATTTTAAAAGGGTTAATTGTTGTGCACAAATGTGAGTTATTAGTCTCAAATTGCTTAGAAAAGTGGAGGTTGAGCATTTTATAAGGGAAATGATACATACACATATCACCTTAAAGTTTTGGGTGATATGTGATGTCTCTTTAACTTGTGTGTTGCTCTTGACCCAACATGGATGCTCCTCATGATGGCCCAACTGTGATATCAGAGCTGATGGTTTAATTAAGAGACTAACTCCTTGTATCGAAAGTCTTCTTGACAGTGTGGTGGTCAGGCGGCGTGTCCCGTTGTAGTGCCTGCAAAGATGGTACAAGTGTATGTTAGATGAAAGAGTTTCCGCTTGAGGGGGAGCATAGTGGGTGGATTCACACTTGAGGGGGAGATTGTTGTGCACAAGTGTGAGTTGTTAGTCTCACATTGCTTAGAAAAGTGGAGGTTGGGCTCTTTATAAGTGAAGGATCCATACATTTATCACCTTAAGATTTTGGATAAATATGTGGTATCTCTTTCACTCGTGTGCTATTCTTGACCCAATGTGGATGTTCCTCATGATAATCTATCATTAATAACACATTTTCCCTATTATATGGGCAAATTCTTACTTACCCCGATAAAAAATTGAGATTCCAACCATGAAATACAAAGATTCTGTTGTTTTAAACCTTTGAGCCATTTGATTCATTTATTATGCCTAAATGACACTTTGACTAAATATTTATTTATTTTTTATTTTTTGCATGCCACTTGAATTTATTTTAGAAATGTGAGATTAATTTCTAAACCCAAATCTTCATAAAAATATTTTATTGGAAAAAAAATCAAAATTCATGAAAACGACATCATTAATCTCATGAAATATAAATATTTATTTTATCACACCAAAATAAAACCTCATGAAATTTGCAGAAAATCAAATCTGGTCACAAAATAAATTCTTATTAAAAAAATTAAAAATCAAGTCTGGTCACAAAATAAATTCTTACTAAAAAATTTCAACCTTTATACTTCACTCAACAGATCCAAAATCAAAACTAGGAAAATAACATAAACCAGAATAAAAACTCACTCAAACGAGAAACCGTTCTCAAACACACACACACAATCTATCTATCTATCTATCTATCTATCTATCTATCTATCTATCTATCTATCTATCTATCTATCTATCTATCTATCTATCTATCTATCTATCTATCTATCTATCTATCTATCTATCTATCTATCTATCTATCTATCTGTCTGTCTGTCTGTCTATCTATCTGTCTGTCTGTCTCTCTGTCTGTCTATCTGTCTGTCTATCTATCTGTCTGTCTGTCTGTCTGTCTGTCTATTTGTCTGTCTGTCTGTTTCTCTGTCTGTTTGTCTGTCTATCTATCTATCTATCTATCTATCTATCTATCTATCTATCTATCTATCTATCTATCTATCTATCTATCTATCTATCTATCTATCTATCTATCTATCTATCTATCTATCTATCTATCTATCTATCTATCTATCTATCTATCTATCTATCTATCTATCTATCTATCTATCTATCTATCTATCTATCTATCTATCTATCTATCTATCTATCTATCTATCTATCTATCTATCTATCTATCTATCTATCTATCTATCTATCTATCTATCTATCTATCTATCTATCTATCTATCTATCTATCTATCTATCTATCTATCTATCTATCTATCTATCTATCTATCTATCTATCTATCTATCTATCTATCTATCTATCTATCTCTTCCCCTCTCTCTCTCTCTCTCTCTCTCTCTCTCTCTCTCTCACACACACACACATAACAAAAGAGTATGCAATTCAAAAATAGGATTCATCATTTCGATATAAATTTTCCTGCATCTGGCGTTTCAACCTATCTACTGAAGTTCCATGTTGCATGTCTCTGTCTCATGAGTTAAATATTTTGATTGCTTGTCCTTTAAACATTTGTGTTTTTATATAGTTATTGAGTCTACTCATTTATTATGCATCTTAGGATTGAGTTTTAAATCCATTTTAAGCACACATAAATCAAAGTGTCCGATTATAGTTTAAGCAATATGTTTCAAGTCAATTTATTGAGTTTTTGGATCAAGAACTATATTTGAGAATTGTACAAGTCATCACACTGTTAGAATATCAAAATCACTTTAAATTTTGCAAAAATGAGATTCGTAAAGTCTGATTCGAATCAAACTATTCACATGACTTGAATTAGGTTACACGGAGCTCAATGGTTGATTTCATATTTCCATGCTAACGTCCCTCTAGCCCTTTTCACGATGGGGATTAGACATCCTCAATCATTTTAGCACCAACTCCAGGCTAACTCAAGCATCTATAGTGGTAATGGACTACTTCATAAAGTGGGTCAAGGCGAAAGTGTCGATGAATATCACGAAGACAAATGTTTTGAATTTTTTTCAAACGGAATGCCTTGGCCAAATTTGGAGTTCCTCAAGCCATTGTGACAAATAATTGAACGTAATTCTTGGATAGTAAATTAAAGATCTTGTCAGAAGAGTTGAATGTGAAGCAAAATTTTGCCTTGGTGGAACACCCCTAAACAATTAGGCACGCAGAAGTAGCTAACCGAGTGTTAATAAGAGGAATAAAGTGGAGGCTCTACAAGGCCATAATAAATTGGGAGGATGAACTACCTCACGTATTATGGGTATACCAAACAATGCCTTATTCAACTACCAGTGAAACTCTTTTTTTTTTGTCTTACTTACAACACTAAAGTCATTGTTCTAGTAGAGGTTGAAGAACTGAGTTAGAGGATGGCACATCCTTTACTAGAGAAAGATGACAACCACGCGATTAGGATAGAAATCGACTCATTAGAAGTAAAAAGGGCATGTGTTGCCTTTTCCAGTGTCGTTGTCAAACAAATCACTGTCTATATATACAAACGACATGTTTGGCCAAGAGAATCCCAAGCAAGGAACTTGGTACTGCAAATGACTGACATTGGAAGGAAAAATGTCTGAGATGGCAAGATAACAATAGCATATCATAGTATATTGACATGGCAGCATCAGTAACAATTTAAAAAAAATTAATAAATTAAATGTAATTATAAGTAGTGTCGGTGCAAGTGTCTGATATTAACACGGACACAAACACATTTATTTTTAGAGGTGTCAGTATTAGATAAGAAAAGAAAAATATGAAAATATTTAACAATTAATTGTTCTATTTGTAAACTATAACTAAAGATTATGGATTACGAGATTTTAAACCTACTTTTTTTTTATTTTAAAATGAATTTATTTGGAATACACTGATAGTGTAAAGAAATTGTATACCGTCAGTGAATCACAACAATTAATTTGTTAGAAGTGTTTGACTTTTATTTTAATTTTTTTTAAAGTAATATAACTGAGTAGTTGTGATGTATTGATAATGTAAAAAGTTTTACGATGAGAATGCATAACAATTAAACTCTTTTAAAATTATTCTTTGTGACACAACATAAGAATTTGTGAATAACATTTTTTATTTTAATTTTGGATTTTAAATTTAGTTATTTGCTTACCAATATTCCTTGAATGAAATTGGATCGGAGATTATGTATAGAGCTTGAAAGTCATGTTATAATAAGTCATTCTTGTTGCATTTAAATTTTAATTATTGTAAGATCTCTATTTATTTTATTAAGCAAAGCTTAATATACGAAAGAATACATACCTCATTTTTTAACACACACATAATTAAAATTAATATTAATAAAAAATATCGTTTATATGTTTACGTGTGATACAAAAAAGAGCAGATTAACAGATAGACAAACACGAGAATCCATATTATAATGTTTATTATACAAATAATTAAAATTGAAACTAAATAAAAAATATTCGTCTATATTTTCATCCATATACACACTAAACGGATAAACGGGTACGAACACTAGTCTTTATAAAAAAGATATATGCATAAACTCGTAACAAGTATTAAAAATATAGTATTTAAAAATTAAAAAAGAAAAAATTAATTGAAAACATGTCTGCGTATAGTTGATATGTGCTAGTGCTATACGACTCTACTCAATTTACAGGTATAAAATATTATATTCCACGAAAAACCAATTGCTAATGTTCTAATATGGTCAAGTTTTCAACAAAAACATAAAACTTAATGTTCTAAGTCATGTGTTGTCATAGTGATGGAATCAATTGTGCTGTTTTTTTCATTATCAAGTTATTAATTTAAATTTTTTTTAGAACAACTAATCATTCATATGTGATACGTGCAACTCCCGCAATTTACAAATAAAAAAAAATATTACATACAAATTAGAGTTTAGAAAAACTATAACTGTCGCTTGAAGGTAGCGACTTGTTTTTTATTACATTTGACGATAGCTACCGATAAACACTGGTGTGTGTGTGCTGTCAAAAAAAGAAAAAGATAAACACTTGTGTATAGAAGATTGTGACAAAAACCTTATTATATATTTTTTGACAATGGTCTTATTATTATTCTTGATAACAAGTCAATAACAAAAGAAAAGTAAGAAAATAAACGAATAGCGAGATGATTGTTATTACTTGAATAAGACAACAAAATTTATTTACTTTAATGAAAACTGTTATGTCGTGGAACAATAATTGGAAGCCCTGATGACATTACGATACTTGTAGCTCGACGAGGTGAAAATAGATTTATTAAGTCAACACTCTAACATCAAAGTTAAGTTGTAAATCATTTAAAGTGAAATAAAATTTAAAAAAATAAATTTCGCAACTACTTTGGCCAGAAAGGGAGTATTTATATAATATATATGATTGAGTTTTCTTAATTCTTTTTTGGGCCTTTGGGTACGGTCAAAAACAAAATTGTCTTCGAGCTTATTATACGGAGAGGCATGAGAAGTCTTTAAAATCGGGTCGTACGGGGTAGCGAAGAGATTCCTAGAACATCTTTAATAAAAGTTTGTATAATCATTGAATCATTTCACAAATCACCTTACATGTGACTTTAGGTGATAAAGCTAGAGGGAGTGATGCTTCTGCCTAAACCATTCGAGTGCACTTAAGTGCATTTGTTTCCTCGAGGAGGCAATTTGGGCCGTTGGAATATTATTTTGATGACATTCCACGATTTTGTAACGTTTCCTTCACTCTATATGAATTTTCTTTTGGGTTTCTTCTTGTCATTCTTGCACTTTTCTTCTGCATTATTATTGTGAGAGATTTTTCCTTGCTAGAGCTTTTGCATTGTCACTTTTCCCTATTCAAATAGTGTACTTCGTTCAACCTCCTTTCTTTAGGTACCATTTCTTTTTTACCCTTCCTCTTTTTCATAGATGACCTAGGGGATGTGTCTTTGAATATAAATGGAGATGGTGGGAGTGATTCTTTCATATCGACCATTTTTGTAAATCCCGATATTCTAGATGAGGACCCGCTGGAAGTTAATGGTCTCATTCCAAATTTGATCATTCTTAGTGATAGTTTCAGGACCGGGGGAGGGTTCTTGAGAGTGGAGGCGACCCTCTAGTCCTTTTGATGGGAATGAGGAGAGAAACTCACGTACTCTGGTTTACCTCGAGGTCGTTGCACACTTGACTTCTTCTGTTTGTTATCATGAAGAAATGAAGGCGACAATTATTTCTCAAAATGAGACAAGGGCCCATTACTTTTCTTATGCTTAATCTAAAGGTCTCGATTACTTCACGAAGCATTAGGGTCGTTGATCGTAAGTATTTTTACTGCTTTTAATTAGTTTTCTTTCCATGTTTTTCATTTGTATTTTACTGCTAAAAATGGGTATTTTCACTATGTTTCAGATATAGAGCATTTGGCGCTGACCGTTATAGAAAATAGAGGAAAAAAGCATAAGAGGATCAAGAAAACATAAGCCAAGATAGACAACCCGTCATCATCCATGACGCTTGTCATGGTCCCTGGAAGGACGACTGTCATGCGAGCTGGAAGAAAACAAGCATTCAGTAAACAAAAGCCATGACGGTTGGCTCGTCAACACCCATGACGTCTGTCATGGACCCAAAATCCACGTTTTTGAAGTTCCATTTCCTATTTCAGTTTACTTCTCCTGGTGGTAACTTGCGGTTGTGCAATTTCATAAGTGGACTTAGCTGTCAATTAGTGCAAAAATAAGCATATAAATGTATTGTAACATAGGAAAAAAGGACCCCAAGTATTATTGTACTACAATCATTTTGGATTTTTATAATTTATGCACCGAAAGGGCGTAAACAATATCTAACTCAAAAATTCAAGTCTTAAGTTTGTGAAAGCATCTCTAAGATAATTGAGAGATTACTTTTATTTTATAAAAAGTCTTTAACTTGCAAATCATGCTGCGAAAGTAGACAGTTTGCTGATTTAGAGTCTTGTGACGCGCCGATAAAAGTAGGTGTTACCACTAATTTTAGTATTTTTTTTACAAAAATCACAATTCTGTCACAATTCCTCTGAAGGTACTTTTAGAACGTGGAGTATCATTGCATACAACTTATTTATAAACAAATTTAAAACACATTATATAATGTTAGTAAAAGAGAGAGATCTCAATGATTATTTTAAATGTTTCCAAATTTGAAGTTTGATGGTGATGACTCTCTAAAGTATAAATTAACTATTGGTTTTTTTATAATAAAATTAACTATTGTTAAAACAAACTTATATATATCATGGATTATTGTTTCTTAATTCCTTGTGGTTAGCTTTTGAATATTTTTTTATTAGTTTGTTTAAAAATAATAAATTTAAAAAGTTATGTTTATAGATCTCACATAAACTATGTAAATTTGTAGGGATCCGCGAGAATGGAGAAAAGAGGCAAAATCTTCTGAGACAGGGATGAAGAATAGATTTAAGAATGAAAATTGAGATGGAACGTATCCCTTGCTCCCGTACCGTTTTATTGACATACAAATATGTGATTGTCAATAATTAAATACTTTTTATTTACTTAACAATTCTTTGAAATTGTGTCAGTGTCCCATTGTTAGAAAATTAATTTAAATTGAATGGAATCGAGACTAGAATCGTGCACGGAACACTTTCCTTATAGTATTTAAAGCACTTCCAATTTGCCTTAGAGTTTCTACGCAGGAATACCAAGGATAATTCAGCCTTCTCGAGTTTGCGCAAGACCGACGAAAACTCGAATGTAGCGAAGAGTGCTCTGGAATTATTCTAGAGGATTTGCATTTTGTTGTTGTGATTTTTTGAATTCACAATGAATTATTTATAGGCCACATTGGTATTGTTTCACAAGGTAGCGATCCTTGGTGAAACAATCTCTCTTACCAAAAGTTACAAAGCTTGGCCAAGAGTTACATGTTTTCATTCTGCAATACTTCATGAAGTGTTGTCAACTTTCAAATTCAAAACAAACATATTTTCCTTGTCATTTTGGAACACTCTCATATTATTAATTATTATTAATAATTTACAACAATCCCCCACTTGTTCTAATAATGACAAGTCCAATTCCAGAATATAAAAAACAAAAGAATATTAATACAGTTAGGTATCTTTCGATTTGAACTTAACCTTAGTAAAGACAACGCAAAGCCTAATCGGAACTTTAGGTAGCTATGCTTTGAACCGTTATCCCATGTGATCAGACCGGCGTTACTATACACACATTCTTTAAAGGTTCTTCGCCTACATATCTCACCTAGCACTATTTATGGCCGTGTGCTTTTCCCGTTCTTCATGAATTTTTCATGAGAGAAACTACAACTCTCACTTTAAGACGGCACCATCTTGAAATTCATATAGGTGAAGTTCAATTTGTATCTATTTCTTAAGATACATATCCTCCTCGATATAGAACTTCATTAAGAGTTTTAGAAAACTCAACCCTCAATTATGTAATAGTCAACATTGTCACAAAATGTTGCACTAACTTCCAAATCAATGACTTGTTCTTATCCATTGAATCTTAGGTTAAGATGTATTAACTTCAGATTGGGTTGCTATCATTGTCGGAACGCTTATTCAAGGAGTTTCAACCTCACACCTCTCGAGGTTGTCTTTACTAAATCCCTGGCCAGTAGTTTAGTAAATGAATCATTCAAATTATAGATCGATCATATATATGTGAATGAAATGATTACATCTTTAATCAATTTTCTCACAAAAGAATGTCTAAGGCCTCAGTAACTAGACTTTTCATTTTACACTTAATTGTCACATTGTGTTAACACCTTTGAAACATTGTCTATAGCCAATGGAACTTCCAACAGAAGGTCCCTCAATCACTCAACTTCTTTGACCAGTGGAAGAGATATCCACACACTATTGCTTCATGTTCAAGATAGTGATGCATGCTTGTTTCTTGCTCTTCCAAGAAATCTCACCCCAACTAATGTAAATATCCACTTAGTTGTAAATATATGATCTCCAACACTCGATATCCAACTCATATTGGTATATCCTTCTAATATGGCTGGAAACCTACCATAATGGAGGTCAAGATTTGGTTTTAAAAAATAATCAAAATCCTTGTGATGTCCTTCGAGTGCTCACCATTTGGATTGCTAGTAAATCTACTCATTTACTATTTGCAACTGCTATATCGTATATAGTACATTGCATTAGAAAACCAATTTCACTTGTGCATTCTAATATAGCCATAGCTCTTCCATCATCATTTTGACACTAAGATCAAATTGAAAATTCACTTTTTGAAACGTGGCAGTTTGAACTTATCAAGAACTTTCTCAACAAAGTGTATTTGACTAAGTTCATAACCTCCACTATTTTCGCATTACTTTGATCCCCAAAAGAGTGTCAATTAGTCCAAGATCTTTCATCTTGAATGTGGAAGTTTTATCAACATAGTGTGTTTAACTATGTTTTAAACCCCCACTCTTTCGCTTTACTTTGATCGAAAAGAGTCTCCACTATTTCAAGATTTTCATCTTGGTTGTGGAAGTTAGAAACCTCTTTCTTTCTAAGATTCCATTCATCTTTTTGATAATGATCAATATGTAATCAACATAGAGACAAAGGAATATCACAATATTCTTACACAACTTTGCGTACAAACACTATCACAAGAATTAGATGAAGAAGGTTTTTATATAATCATGCATGATGATGCAAGAAGGTTTTTAGATGAAGTGAGAGATAAAATAATGAGCAATTTAAAATAAATAGTATGAATTGCAGTGAGTACCTTAGTTATGTTCACTTCTCTCAAATCTTCTCTTGAACTTCTATGTTCAACCTTCTTGATCAACTACATTGTTGATGTGCATGACACTTTTGAACATTTTCTTCTTTGATAACCTTTGTCTTCATCAAAACTAAATATAAGATATATTTTCACAATCTTCCCCCTTTTCATGATGACAAACTCTTTGAATTCTTGTTTTGATAAGATTGAAAATTCTCCCTCTAACTTGTGTGTCTCCCCTTTAGTTTGTGTGTCTCCTCCTTAATCAGAGAATCTTACAATGACAAATTCAAACTTTTAATGTCATTGTTTTGGTGATTGTTTTAATTCATACAAGGATTTAACAAGCTTGTACACTTTTTTTGTTCATTAGTAGGAAATACATAACCTTCCGATTTCTCCATATAAAACTCCTCATTGAGATTTCTATTTAGGAATGTCGTTTGACATTTACTTGATCAATAAGATCATGTAAAGAAACTAATGTAAGCGATACTTTTAATTATCGTCATCCTTGTTGGTGGTGCATATGTGTTGAAATAATCAACACATTCCTTTTGTATAAAATCCTTGGTTACTAATATATGCTTGTAGATGTTTAATGTACCATCACTATGATACTTTCTTCTAAACATCCATTTGCATCCAATGGATCTTGATCTTTTAAGTGGATCAACAAGTTCTCAAATATGGTTTGACATTATTGAATCCATTTCGTCTTGGATAACATCATTCCAAGAGAAGTCCCTTGAAGTTACTTTTTCATTGTAATTCTTAGGATCATCTTCCACTTGAAGAATAATAGGAATATTACGATCATAATTCTCACTATTTCCTTCTACACAAGAGAAATAAGTCGAGAATCTATTTTGTTCAGTTCTAGATCCTTAGTCTTTCGGACTCTCTAACTTAATCCATATAGAACATTTCTCATGAGGTTCTTCATTTGTGAGAATCTCGAATTCCTTATCTTTTGCGATAAAATTCTCAAAATTCTACATCTCAAAATAAAATATCAATTTATATTAATAATATTTAAATTTGAATCAAACAATTTAATTCCAAATTCTCTGGTCATTCTAAACCACTATTTAAAAAAGTCATTTTCAATTATATATTTTCATGATTCATATGAAAGCAAGAAAATGTAGATTTTTTTTATCGCAGTTTTTTTATTAAAACACAGATTATGTACCGGATGTAAATAGAAATCATGTATTTGTTTAACTTAATGTAATAACCATAAACCATTAACATTCATTAACATCCATAGCACATGCATATATATTGTTGATGGATGAATTAATTTTTACAACAAAAGAATTAATCCTCTGAGAATAATGATGAGATTTGCAACTTACATATTAATTTTGTTTCTTTCTAGCGTTCACCGTAAGAAATCTACTATCTAGCAATCAAAACAATAGTCCTGCACAATTACATTATTGCCCTTCCTTTTTAACTAATTTTCTACTCAAGGGTTAGTTTGGTCATTTCATAAACCAACTATTTTTCTACACTTCCCACATATCCTCACCTTTTCCTTTTCTTCTTTTCATTCAAATTTCAAATTTCCCCCCACATTTCTTTTTCTTACACTTACTTTCTTACATTTCAACTTTCTTATTCATATTTATTTTCTTATTTTTCTTACACTACTCTTATTCTATCTCACTTCTCTCTCCACATTTATTTTTCATTTCATTTCTACTTACTTTTCTCTCTCTTTCTCTCTTGCATTTTTCTCTCCAATATTTTCACTTTTATTTTAATTTTTTCGCTCACAATTTTAATAAATTGAATTAACATAATTATTAAAAAAATTATTTTCAAATGTCAAAATGTTTCATAATTATTAAAAAAATTATTTTCACATGTCAAAATTTCTACTTTTCTCACGGATCACTATGAACAAAATACATATTTTGTTTTAGTTGACATTATACTTATTTGAGACACAAAATTCTTATTTTCAAATGTCAAAATTTTCTATTTTTCTCACGGGGCACTATCAATAAAATAATCATTTTATTTTAATTAATAACTATCTTTATTTGAGACACAAAATTTTTATTTTCAAATATTCAAATTAAATTTAAATTATTATTATTCATTTTATAATTAAATAACTCATTTCAAATTTAGATGTATATTTAAATAAAATCTATATCGTATTAAATAAATTTGTAACAGGACACGATCAGTTAAATTTACGCAAATTTTTTTTGATAAATATTGCTTTCAATATGCATTTGAATACAAATTTACTATACAAAATTATTTTAACCTATACAAACTCATGAATATCATTAATTTTTTATACAAATTATTTTTTCGCTCACAATTTTAATAAATTGAATTAACATAATTATTAAAAAAATTATTTTCAAATGTCAAAATTATTCATAATTATTAAAAAAATTATTTTCACATGTCAAAATTTCTACTTTTCTCACGGATCACTATGAACAAAATACATATTTTGTTTTAGTTGACATTATACTGATTTGAGACACAAAATTCTTATTTTCAAATGTCAAAAATTTCTATTTTTCTCACGGGGCACTATCAATTAAATAACCATTTTATTTTAATTAACAATTCTTATTTGTAACGGAACACGATTAGTTAAATTCACACAAAAATTTTTTTGATAAAAATTACTTTCAATATGCATTTGAATACAAATTAACTATACAAAATTATTTTAACCTATACAAACTCATGAATATCTAATTTTTTATATAATTATACTTATCATTCAATATTCTAAATATCTAAACAAACTATATATATAATATCAAATAAATGTACCTGTGCGGCAGCACGGGTAGTTTACTAGTTTATCAATACAATTAACACTAATTTTTTTAACACTCTGACGGTACTATACGTCATTCAATAATAAAGATTGAATTCTATATATGTATATTACAGGAAATTTATCCATTATAATCCAATAACGTAACAAAGCATTTTTACTGTTTCAATTTTATACTTATCCTTGCAATTAATTATTACAGGAAAATTATAAATTCCATAACTATACTTTGATATCAATTCATAGAAAAGTTCGTAATTAGAATCATAATATTATAATTTTCCATTACTCTAAAAAAAATTTATGAGAAATAATGAAAATGTACTCGATTCATAATGATGATTTTGTTCTTATTCTTATATGAGCCTCGGTTGCCATTATTTAAATATATTATAAGATTGTTAGAAAATTAATTTAAACCGAATGAAATCGAGGCTAGAATTGTGCACGGAACACTTTTTTTATAGTATTTCAAGCACTCCCAATTTGTCTTAGAGTTTCTACGCAGGAATACTCAGGATAATTCAGTCTTCTCGAGTTTGTGCAAGACCAGTGAAAATTCGAATGTAGCGAAGAGTGCTCTGAAATTATTTTAGAGAATTTGTATTTTTTTGTTGTGATTTTCTGAATTCACAATGAATTATTTATATACCACATTGGTATTGTTTCACAAGGTAGCGACCCTTGGTGAAACAATCTCTCTTACCAAAAATTACAAAGCTTGACCAAGAGTTACATGTTTTCATTCTGCAACACTTCATAAAGTGTTTGTCAACTTTCGAATTCAAAACTAACATATTTTCCTTGCCATTTTAGAACACTCTCATATTATTAACTATTATGAATAATTTACAACACCCATTTTATCTATCAATATTTGATATTCACAAATATAGCTTTTTTTTTTTTTTTTTGTCTTGAGACGAAACAATTTTCATTTTGAAATATGATGTCAATTAATATTTTTCTTTAAGAAAAACTAAAATATAAGATGTATGAGCATGACTCATTAGATCACTTGATTCTAACATGCTTCAACAATTTAAGACCACGTATCGAATTTCAAGGACCACAGCTGTCTTGTATGCAAAGATAAACTAATTTAATCCACTTTTGCTTACAATTAGCTAATATTTTTTAGCATTAAATCAAATTAGTCCCTTAATGGTAAAAGGAATGTAGTATATATGTATATGAAAATGGAAAAGGTGTACACTTTGGAAGGTTTTAGAACTACTTGTTAACAGCAAATGAAAAAGCAAATCTAAAGTATAGTTGTTTAGAGATGAAATTTAGGTACATATTATCCACCAGTGGCACATTTCAGTTTAATTAATAATCTTGGGATATATATTGAACACTATATCAGTGCCTTTGCCACTGAGATATATATGTGCACAAAATTTTGACTTATAGATTAACTAATTATTTGTTTTTGCTGTTTATAGTCTAAATAGATCTTGATGTTTATAGTGAGACATGAATCATGATTGTTGTGTTGTTACTTTTTTTTTATAATTAATACTATATGAACTATATCCGTAGTAGCTAGCTTTCAAAACTATTCCCCACAATCTCAAATGGCTCCTACGATTTCGTTTCTTGGCTATTTGGCTGTATAGTTGTTACACGCTAATAAATTAGAATCTAAATGCAAATTATTACCATCATTAAAGGATTATAGGATATTTAACCATTGTAAAATATCAGTCGTAGCTCTTCTTCATTTTTTGCACAATTCAGACTTAAGGACTTTTACTTTCTATTAAAAGACTCCATTGGAGAAAAATTTGATGTTGTACTTTTTATTCCATAATTCAGGTTCTATTTTATTATTTCTCTATCCATGATTATGTTTGAGTTTATAGTTATCATGTGAGAGTAGTCTCAATAGATCTATATCCTTGCAGGTATAAAGATGAAAATCCCACAAAAGATCCATGTGAAGTTGATGACGACAATGATGATTAAATTCGGTGACGACAAATTTCAAATCTATGGTAATGGTGACCTAATAAGATATCATATTAGATTATATAATATGTTTGTGGGCAAAGCATTCAAAAGCTCAAAGTTTATAGTCAAACTCTCAAGAAAATCTCTTGAGGACATGAATAAGCCAACATTCATCCAAATCTGTATAAATCTTTGGTACAATCTCAATAACCCTATCCTTTTTAATTTCAGCTGTTTATCTTTACTGTTTTACTTCCGCTGCTATTTACTCTTAAGAAACTACTAACATAATTTCAAGTTTAATCGAGAAAAATATAAACGTAATCACGAATTTTAAATACCACAATTCACCCCCCCTTCTCCTCTTGTGCTTGAAGTCACTTGTCCAACACTATCATCATAGACTAAGGATCGTGAAAGTCATCCAAACAACATACCTCATGCAGACTTCAGTTCTAATTCTGTTATGAGAATGAATTGATTGTGTTGACCCTTTAGAGTAGTCCACATATATCTCAACGAAAGTAGGACATCATCAAGTATTAGTCGATTCACTGAAAGACGAGGACTAATATCTGAGCTAAAGGGTCAAATATTTTCATCGAGGCTACGAAAGTGTCTTTGGTTTAACCTAGAATTAAAAAAATAGCTCTGCTTAAAGGTTTATGAACTGGCGAATTACTCTACGAAAATAGGTAATTATTTGGTTTAGGAAACGATCATATGATATGAAAGGAGATATGATTAGTTATATCTATCTGATTTCTCCAAAATCAACATCCTTATAACATAACAAAAATGAGAGTTTTACATGAGTCAGTCATAGACATACAATCATGATCCCAGTATTGTGTGTCCTTTAATGGATACAAATAATATCAAACTTAAGTTGTCCATGGTGCAACAGAACCAGTTTTCTAGTTCACCAACAATTGACCTAAACCTACATATGCTCATTTTCATTAAATTTTGTGACACACTTAAAATGAATGGATTGACCAATGATGCAATTTGTTTGAGACTTTTTCCTTTATCTCTAAGGGACAGAGTTAGAGCATGGCTACATTCCTTACCTTTTAATTCCATTATGACATGGGATTAGTTAAAAATATCCTTCTTTGCCAAACGGGGAATCAAATAAATTGTTTTACTAAAAAAAGATAGGAAATCACATTACTAATGGGTTAAATTTAAGGAAATATTTAATTTGTGTCCCCATAATGGACTACAGAGATCGGTAATAGTCCACACATTACAATGGTCTGATATACACCACGAGGATGAAAGTTGACACTATTGCATGCATGGCACTTATGAATAATAATATCAACGAAGCCTACAGACTTATAGAGGATATGGCTCAAAATCATTATCAATTGAGAAGTGATTGGAGTTAAACTGAGCGAGTACCTAAAAAAGGAGTCAAATATAAAGTAGACATCTTAGACAATCTAAATGCTAAACTCTAAACACTACTTCAAAATTTTGATAAGATGAGTGTAAGAGATGTATCTACCCTAACATTTGAGATTTGTTGAGTTGTTGGTCACACTATTATTGCATACCTATTAATTTCAGTGGGAGAACCCAACCCCAAAATGGTGAATTATATAAATAAAGTTCAAAGAAGAAATCCTTACTCCAACACTTACAATCTTGGATAAAAATATTGTCCCAAATTTTCCTACAAAAATAAATCCTAACCAACAAAAAGTTGGTCCATTTGACTTTCAAGGACTAGTGGGTGTTAAAACATCCGTAAAGTCCAACCTCGAAATTAAGATGGAAAACTTTAACCATAGTCCAAACTAAACGAAATAATGAATTGAAAAATCAAAATCTACATACGAATGAAATCCTTAGACAACTAGCGTCTAAAGTTAAATAAATAGCCACACATAACACCATTCTAGAGACTTGGCTATCCCAAGTGGAACAACGTCAAGCATCAATGTTTGCTCCTCCCAGGACATTTCTGGGACAACCCAAACATAATTCGAAAAGACATGTGAAATTTGTCACTTTATGAGTGGAAAAATATATAGGACGCTAGTAAGAAGGATAAGGATGAAAGTGAGAAGAGTGAACGAACCCAACCTAAAAGTGAGGTTGTGGAAGAAGAGAAAGAAAAACCTTTTGTCCCTCTTTTGCCGTATAAACCACCAATCTCATTTTTGCAAAAATTTCCGAAGGAAAAAATTGGAAAATTTTTAAGAAATTTTTGGAGTTGTTTAAAAATTTACACATAAATATCCCTTTCACAAATGCGACTCTGTCTCAAATCCCATCATAAGTCAAATTTTTCAAATAAAATTATCGAACAAGCTAAGTTTAGAAGATAACAAAATTGGGGCGTTGATTTAAGAATGTAGTGCCATAGTTAAAAACAAAATACCACCAAAGTTGAAAGATCATGATATTTTTTCAATTACATGTGTTATAGGAACAATGAGCTTTGAGAAAGCCTTGTGAAATTTGGGAAAAGGTGTGAGCCTTATGTCCCCTGTCAATCTATAGGAAGCTTGATTTCGGTATAATGAGACCTACATATATTTCATTACAATTAGCAGACCAGTCCATCAAATATCTCGTAGAAATCTTAAAAGATGTGTCGATAAGGATAAAGCAGATTATCATTCACACGAGCTTCTTTGTAATGGAAATGAAGGAAGATTGTTAAATTCCCATCATTAAGAAAACCTTTCCTTTCTATTGTCGGAGTCGTCATAGATGTAAAGTATGGAAAAATTACTTTTTAAGTAGGGTATGAAAATATCAAGTTTTTACTGTCAAATTTTATGAAAAATCATACCTTTAAAGATTATTGTTGAAGATTCAACATAATTTATCAAAGTGTTTAGGAGTTCTCATTTAAACCACATCCTTCCAACAAATTGGAGGCATGTCTAATAGAAAATAACAGCCAAGAGAGTAAAAATTAGGGAAGTTGAGGCATACAACTGAGTATTGGATATAAGTCATATTGCTCAAGGTCAAAACTTTAAGATTCTAAAAACAGAAGGTTTAGCACTAAAACATGAAGCAATTTCGAACGTGAAGCTGAAACCTTTACCACTGGATCTCGAGTATAAACTCTCTTATAAAAAATACCTCACCAATCATTGAAAAAACAAAATAAAAAGAAAAAAATTCAAAAAATGGTTGGATATCTTCAAAGAATACTCCATAGCACTTGGATGCACTACTGATGATACAAGTTTAAACGAAACACCTATTTGAAGGTGTGCGCGAGAGTTTAAGATCTTTGTGTTAGGGTTTCTATTTTGAGTCATTGTTTGTGCACCACTTTAGCACCTGCATTCATATCTAAAGGAGTAGAGTTTGGTTTGTTAGTTGAGTTTTAATTCAAAAGTCTTGAAACTGATTATTGTATTGATTACTTAGGTTAGTGATTGAGAGAAAGTAAAAAGGGTCTCATATTTAGGGGGATTCCTAAATAGAAAGGCACGGGTAAAATTAAGAAGAGGAGCATTGGACAAGGGTTGTTCATCTAAGATACTTTGTACTAATTCTATTAATAGTGTATTTCCTTTCTTGGGTTAGAAGCACCCTAGACGTAGGAGACGTTGCACTGAACTAGGTTAACAATCCTTTGTGTTCTTTATTGCATTTATTTTATTTCATAGTTGCCTCCAATCTGTCATCATGAAGTTGTGCACAATTGTCCTAGACAATGTGTCCAACATTTATCCCTAAAATAACAAAATTTCCATTATTTTCTAGCTCCCTGTGTTGTGTTCTTGAGTTGAAAAATAGAAAAGAATAAAGACAGTAAAAGGAAATTGTGCTTACTAAGTGAGATAAACCTTACCCGTTTATTTATTTAACTGTCATTCGATCCCCAATGCCTATAAAAATTATAATTATAATGAATAAAGGGAGATCAAGCAGACTAAGTAGGAAAGCTGTCACATGATTATCCTTTCCCAAAAGTTGATTGGTCCTAAAATAAAGAGAGAAAAATCATCTCAAGAAAGCAAGTCAATAATCAAAATTTATGTGTAGCATCGTATAAATAATTTTTTTTAGAAAAACTTGGAGTGTATTCAAAAGAAAATTTATAAAGTTGTTTTGTCCTTATAGTTTCTATATGAGCTCATTGCTTGAGGACAAGCAATGATTCAAGCATGAGGGAGTTTGATAAGTTGTGTTTTATCATTTTTAGCCATTTAAACTTATCGCATGTTGCTTACTTTTGTTTCCATTTTATTGTTTTCACTTTGTTTTTTTTTTTTAAAGATAATTGAATATGCAAAGCCATGTTTAATTGAAAGAAAATCAAATCTAGGAAAAGTTTGAAGACATCGAGAATTCTGACAAAGAATGAACCAATATTGGCGTGAAACTTACGACTGTAATGACCTCGAGACAAGACATTCTAATTTGGCAAGATTCACCACGATGCAGTGGCCATTACGACCATCGTGTAATGAGCATTGCGGCTATAATGGCCCTAGCGGTTCACGCGGTTATGTTTTGTTGTTGTTTCGTTTCTTGGTTGTTTGGGTTTCTAGCTATTACACACTGATAAATTCAAGCCTAAATGCATATTATTACCATCATTAAGGGATTAGAGGGTTGGACTTTGCATAACTATTGGAATAGTCGCCTTTTCTTGAGATTTATCAATGCCTTCATCATCATCTCGAACACCTTGCATGTCTGATGAACTTGATGGAGGAATGGAGTACTCATTATATATGTTCCAACATTCAAGCACGACATGGTCATATATTCCCAGAGTTGGCAAGTTTGTATTGATCCATAAAGGCTTCCTTTAGAGTGACCACGACCATGGCCACGATTTAGTCCACGACCACAATAGCCATAACCATCGTGAGCAGAGTTTGATTCTTAATGAGCTAAGATAACTGAGACATTAAATATTGAGAGCTCTTGCACAAGTTAATTGTGGTGAGCTTCTTGAACATGCAAAAGGGCTACATAATCATACATTGTGGGAGGCTCAAGGAAACCACATACCTCCATAAAAAAAGGAAAGTATTCCTCCAGAATCCCATCAAAAACTTTATAAATTTAATCTTGTTCTGTAATTAGGTCACCATCTGAGAGTAAGGAATTGGTTAGAGCTTTGATTCAAAGGATAAATTCATAAGCTTTGCAATTCTATTTCTTGGTAGATTTGAGTTTTTGACGCAATTGTCGCACACAAGCCTTCATAATTATATTAAAGTGTTTGTAGATTTTGTTCCAAACTTTATATCGCATCTACTATCTACTATCTATCCTTTACTAGAAAATTGACCAAACTTTCATTATTGTCCTTTCCTTAAAAAAAATTGCACTACAAATTGGATAAAATGGTAACTAACAAAATCACCCTATCACTTTTCTATTTTCTAATCAGTATTGGACATTTGACACAACCAAAGCTTCTACCATCCATTATCACTTTTCTCTATTCTCTCTCTTACTTCATTATATCCCCACCATTTCCATATTATCTCTCTTACTTTATTTTAAAATGTAATAATTCAATATTTTTTATCATATTTTTTATTTATTATCATTAAAAATGTATTTTATCAAATTGAATAATACTACATAGTCATTCAAACAACTAACTTTTTATCTTACGGGTCACTATCAAATTATTACCTTTATTTGAAAATAAAATTCTTATTTTCAAATGTCAATTTTTTTTCTTTCTCCATGTCACATGTTTTTTATTATATTTAATACAATTAAGTTTATATAGTAATTGTTTATTTTACAATTATGTAGTTCTATTTAAGTTAACATGTGTATCTAAATACATCATTTGTCAAGTTTATTATTATATTTTGTATAATTATATTATTTGTTGTAATATTTTGATTTCATAATTTTTCATTGTACTTTCGCAGTAAAAATGAGTTTTTCATATGTATATCTAAAATAATTATTACATCAAAATTAAAATAAATTCACCCGTGCCGATGCACGAGTATCTTCTCTGTTGAAAACAGTCTGAGAAATGAGTGCATAATTGAATAAAAAAATTTCACCACTCGTAGATGATTTCTTTTTTGAATGAACAAAGTAGATTTTCATGTCTTTCTGAAATGTGCACATGTGAAATTATTTTAACATAGAACCTAATTTTCATACTACTAATATCTTATTAGTAAAAAAAAAATTGTTGATCATTATTTTAACTTAGAACCTGATTTTTTGAAAATTTCTTTGTAGATCTCCTACTCTTCTTGGTCACCTGCGGCGAATTTCCCAAAATGCCCCTATATTTCGGAAATGAATCTCCGAAGTCAACTTTTTATGAAAAAAAGGTGGTTTCGAAGATGCACTTCCGAAACCACCTTTTTTTTTTGAAAAAAATTTGACTTCGGAGATGCATTTCCGAATAAAGTTATTTTCCAGAAAAAAGGTGAATTCAGAGATGCATCTCTGAATTTACCCCCCTTGGAAGAATTCAGATATGTACTTCCGAAATCTTCTCTAATACAGAAACAATGAAATAAACAACAACGCTTCGATTTATTATAAAACATGGAAATTACAAACATCACATAACATAAAATTAAAGTTACATATTGTTAAACACGGGTAGATGAGGATGAGTCAACATTTTGATAACGTCGGCCCCAGATACAGATGATGCGGCTAGACGCGTCCAAAGGCGGGCGACTATGAAGCGGAAAAAATGTCTCTGAAACTAACGCAATTTTCAGTCTACTAAATCATCAACAATGTAGTGTAATAGGAGTTAAAATGAATGATGTTTACCTCAAATTGTAGCTTTCTATGCTCCCTTTAGTACGATCAACCGGTTGAAACTTGATTTTGAGACGAAACATTGATTGAGAATGATGGAGGTTTTGTGATGAAAATGATGAAATAGTGAAGGACGGAAAATTGTATATGAACATATTATTTCGGAGATACATCTCCGAAACAATACCTGATACTTAAATACAACGTTTTTTTTTTAATTTTCAGAGCTTTCGGAAATGCATCTCCAAAAACACCCTCCATTTGATGTTTTCGGAGATGCATTTCCGAATTCTGGAAAAAAAAATTACTTCGAAAATGCATTTTCGAAGTAGGGGTATTTTTGGGTTTTCTGCAGGGGGTTTACAAAGAAATTCTCAATTTTTTTTGTGGATCATTATTTTAACTTAGAACATAATTTTCATACTACTAATATTTTATTAGTAAAAAAAATTAAATGGTTAATTTTTTTTTATAAATGCAATTTGGTCAAATTTCTTTACTTCACATTTTTCATCTCCTTCATAAAATTCTACACCACAAATAATACACCTGAACGACAACACGGGTCTCTAACTAATTAAAGTGTTTATAAGTTCTATATGAAATTGACGGCACATGAACCTTAGTAATTTTAATATTTTTAATCTATTAGATGAAGATAAAAGAATATCTAATAGATTAAAAGAAATCAAAGACTGTTTGTAAAGTGTGTTCCTATAATTTTTTTTATCAAGGATTCTCTCCGGCCTTATTTATAAACAAATATTTTTTTTTTAGATTCATTGAATAATGAATGTATCTTGTCTTTTATATAGACTAGATATATTCATTATTCAATAAATTTGAAAATAAAATTTTTGCTTATAAATCATGCCCGAAGTAATAATTTAATAGATAAAATTTACTCTTTAAAGATGAATGAATAGAGTGCGTCTATATATATATATATATATATATATATATATATATATATATATATATATATATATATATATATATATATATATATATATATATATATTATTATCTTTCCATAATTATCAAATTATCTGCGTGCATATTAAAAACATTTTCTGGGTTAATTTTAAGCATATATATATATATATATATATATATATATATATATATATATATATATATATATATATATATATATATATATATATATATATATATATATATATATATATATATATATTATCTTTCCATAATTATCAAATTATCTGCGTGCATATTAAAAACATTTTCTGGGTTAATTTTAAGCATTATGTCATCTTTATTGTCTATTTGTTACAGTATTTTCAATATATTTTATTCTCAAAAGGTAAAGAACCTTTCAAGGAATTTTGAAACTATTGTAGAAATCGACGTTGCTTTCCTCATCATACCTAAAAAACCAGAAAGTTTCAATATTTTAATACTCGGTTGGGCGTGATAGTTCCCAATTGCTTTGAATATATTAGTCAAAAACTTGGTAATGTTTGAGTAAGAGAGTTTATGTGACTGTACTCAAAAGCAACTTAGTGTTGCCAGATTACTAAACACAGCACATAACTTTTTTGGATTACAACAACGTACGCAGCACATATCCTTGATTTGATCAAGTTGTATAATCTGGTCAATTATCTTTTGAGAAATTAAGTACTATAAAATAAAACAACATAAACTTGTTCTCTATTGGTCTTAGTCAGCAATGTAAATGTTAATTAGCCACTCAACAAATATGAATTAAATAAACCATAAAAACAGTGGATGACGAGGAATCGACACATCACTGCACCAAAGATATACATTAGTACCATGTAATGTAAATTAATTAATATACTACTCAAAAGCCTTTGGAGTACCTTGATAGAATAACAAAATGAGAATTCTATAATTCACAAATTGAGTCTTGCGGCTATATACAAAGCTATGCAAGTGGGATTTCTTTGGTTTGAGAGTATGATATGTCTAATTTTGTAGCATTGTATTTGTGAGTATGTTTGATTATGTACTAATTAAAATTGGTTTTGATTAAATCAATTTTATTTAAAAATAGGTTGAATGTAAAATAACTTATTATAGATAGTTGAGCATTATCTTAAATATAGTAATAAAAAAGTTGCTTAAAACATAAGTTTAAATTTAAATCAATTTTAAAAATAGAATCAATTGATCTTGTGGACATTCAAGCATGTTAAAAATTAATTTTAAGTTATAAAAAAAACGAATATAAACATACACTGTATAATTCCGCATGCAAAGTTATACAATAATAATTCATCGATTATGTGGTATAAGATGCAAAACTATACATCATACAAATTTAGAGACATGTATAATACTTTCAAGTTTTAGATATTTGTAATGATTCATTCTATAGTACAAAAATTAGAGGTTGACGAATGTTGAGTCTATTTTGAAAGTCATCAAACAACCGAAAAAGGAGGTCCTTTGTAGAAATAGTAGCTATTTGGTCACGTGAAGGAACATGTATGACATGTACTTAATTATGGATAGCATTTTCACGCACAAAGTGAATATTCATCTCAATGTGTTTCGTATAGTGATTTTGAATGGGATTACTTAATAAGTATACAACACTAACATTGTCACGGTAGTGCAAAATGTCTTTCATGACAGGACACTGAAGTTCTAATAGTAAATTTTTAAGCCAACAAGATTTAAAAACAATATTAGCAGTACCATGATACTCTCCTTCAGCAATAAAATGAAATAAAGGTTGATTGTTGTTTTACGGACCATGAAATTAAATTGTCCCTAGGATAAACACAATAACCTCGCACGGATCTCCTAGTGTCTAGGCAACATCCTAGTCATGGGTTGCGTTTTTGGATCATACCTGAACAGACATACTTGTTGAACAACATACGAGATACTAGGTCTTTTGAAAGTTAAATATTGTAATGCTCTAGCAAGACTTTGATATTTGTAGGGATCTTAATATGAGTTGCTTAGGGTTTACATAAGTTTTGCTTTTGTATTCATTGGAATAGAAGTTGGTTTGCAAGAAGACATGACATCCCACCCAATGATTTCTTTGGCATATTTATGTTGTAAGATAAAAATGTTACATGAGTGCCTTGTAACCAAGATACCTAGAAAGTAACTTAGAGGACCCAAATCTTTCATAGCAAATTTGAAACTTATTTTAGACATGATGGACTTGTGGAGGGTGTTTGATGTTGAAGCAAGAATGATACCATCCACATAAAATAGAAGAATGCAGCGTGTGTTATTTCCACTATGGTACATGAATAAGGAATAATCACTTACATTATGATAAAAACTCAATGTAGCAACAAATTTCAGTAGGGAGTTGGTATCAAGGACAAAGTGCTTGTTTGAGACTGTACATAAACTTCTTTAACAAGCATGCATAAGCAAGATATTCCATATCGTGATAATTGGGAGATTGGTACATGTACACGCTTTCTTTGATATTTCCATATAAAAAACATTGTTGACTTCTAATTGATGAAGACACCATGATTTTTAAAGAGTTATGCTCTGAACCATCTGTACAGTATAATAGATTGAAAAATTCACTATAATCCACACCATTATAGCAATTGTCTACTAATCGGCCTTTTATCTCTCAAAAGAACCATCAGATTTCATTGTATGTTTAGAATCCACAAACTTCGAATAATTGGGGTTGGACTAGAGGTGTGGAGATTAAAGAGTTGGTGAGGCTTAGAGATGTTGTATTTTGCTCGGGTGGCCATTTGATGAGAAAGTGGAAGATTAACTAAAGAATTAGTAGGTATGAGTATTTAAGGAGGAGATGACATGTTAGGTGTAGGTTGGGGTCTCTAGGATTGTAGTTTGTAAGAAAAATTTGTGTTTGTTGAGGTGTATGTTATGATGATTGTTGTATGGTCGTAGTGTTAGGATAAGAGATTTTGTTGAATGATGTTGGTTGTGGTGTAGTTATGGTAGTGTCAATTTGGATAGGGGGTAGGTTTGTTATTAAAGTGGGGTAATGTAGGTTGAAATTGACAATAGAGAAAAGGTGCGGTGAGAAAATGAGAAACTTAATCTATCTTCTTGAAAAGCAAGAAAGGCAAAGTTGTCAGTGTTAACTATCGTTCGTTTCACATGTGTCGTTTCTTCCAAAATAAGTGTATAATGAACCTTGTGAAAAGGAGGAAGAGTATCAGAATAACAGATTTCAGAGTCGAAAATGGCATGGGCATCGAAAAAACTAGAGACAAGTTGAAGCATCATATGTTTGTTTAAAATTAGAGCACTAACATTGAAAAGTTGATCATAAAGATACTTGATGTGTTGGGAGTATGATGATGCATCTGTAATTTTCTCAATGTTAACCCTTGAAAAGTCTTTCTATAGGTTAAGAGTTATATAATTTTAGTAATCAAAAAACATATCAAAGAGACGATTTCAAGAAAGTTGTGCGGTAGAGTCACATTTGATGATGGTATGCAAAGGCCATAGTGTCATAAATCCATTAAAAATAATAGCATCTAAGTGTTTTCATAGGATGTAATGGTTTCTTTAAGAGATGGTGAAGATGTTGTGGTATCTGTTGGTAACAGTGGAATGATGTGGTCAATAACTTTGTATGCTCGGGCATGGGTTTTGAATCGTTCGTGCCAACTATTATATTAGATTTTTTTTCATTGTCAATAGTGGGTTAGATGAATTTATGTTAATTTAGGAGAGGATGTTGGAATTCAAATGAAAGTGTTTAAGTCTCACATAGCTTTAAAAAAAATGTTAGGTATATAATGGAACTGACCCATACTCTGATTGCCTTAAAATTTTTTGTGGAAATTGTGACGTTGAGATCTCTTAGAACCTAAACATTTATCTCCTTGATACTGGGGGTGGAAAAACGGGCTCGTCTCGTCGGACATGCCCGTTTTGCCTGCATTTTTTTGCGGGGTGGGCCAAAGTTTTAGACTCGCACCCTTTAATGTGCTCGCCTCGTCCCGTCCCATTTTTTACGGGCACGCGCTTTTTCTTAAAATTTAACAATTTTTAGGCCTAAAAAATTCAATGTCTGCGGATCCTCCTCGTCCCGCACTCATTTTTTTGCGAGACGGGCCAAGATTTTAGGCCTGCACCCTCAAATATGCATGTCCCGTCTTGTCCCGTTTTTTGCGTGACGGGCCTAAACAGACATGATATTTTTAGCGCTCTCGAAACTCCTCAACAGAGGAAGTAGAAGAATTTTTTTTAACGATGATATTTTTAAGAAAGACCTGCAATGTTGTACAAGACAGAATGTTAAGCAATTTAGAATCAACACGAGAATAAAGTAAATGTAACAGAGATGAGAATGTTGTGTTAGATGTGTGATAAGATATGATTAAAAATAAGACTATTAGAGAGAGTGTTGGAGTAACACCTATAGTATAGAAGATGGTGAAAAATAAACTTAGATGGCTTACACATGTAAAGAGAAGACTTGTTGATTCTATTGTAAGGATAATAGATCAGATGGAGAGAAGTCAAACAATTAGAAGAAAAGAAAGACCATAAAAGAAATAATTCATAAAAATCTTTAGATTAATGATTTAGATAAAGTTTAATTGTGGTGGGAGAAGTAGATTTGAAATTACTTGTCAAATTTCTAATAATAAAGTCTTGAATAATTCACTTAAGAAATGCTAATTAAGTGGTAAAAAATTTAGCCATAACAAGTTTAAAAAATAATTTACTATGAATCTTTTAGTTGATTGTAAAATGAATACAGGTTATACAGATGTAGTATTAATGTATCGAGTGAAAAACTACTTTTATTTTCTTTATTCATAATAAAATTTGAATAAAATTACAATAATATTATTATTCACATTAAAATGCCTCAATCCCGAAAATTTACTAAAGCTGCTTCATAAAAGTTTCATCACATAATTTTTTTTTAGTTTAAATAGATAAATCATCCAGGTAAGTTAGCGATTTTTTTTTTTAAATAGATAAAATAGTTTAACATGCGAATTTTAACTTTGAGAACGAATACTACAAAAAATTTAACATACAGAAATTATTTTAAGAAGAAAAAACATACATGAACAAAAATCAGAAACTTACTAACAGAAACAATTTATCTATTTAAACAAAAAAAATCGTATTAGAAATGGTATAACCAAAACTCATCTCAGCATACTCGACAAGGTTTACGTATTTTGACCATTAGAAAAAAAAAATCAAAATTTACAAAGTATCTATCAGATAACATAATTACATGGAAACCAAATCAGCATATTTCAACCAAAATCAAGTTATTTTAATTAAACCTAATGAACTTCTTCCTTTTACAACTTGACAGAGGTCCCCAATTTCAAATATTATGATTTTTAATCCATAATTCCCATAAGATAGATCTAAGAACAATTCTTCCATCAATCCAAAAATCATACTAAAAGATAATTCTAATATTTGAGTTATGAATAGTAATTACAAGCTAAGATCAACTCAGTACTTGAGTAAAATGAGCTAAGGCAACTATACTAAACATGTTGATATATACATTTATGTAACCCAGACACAGTTTTTGTCCCATTTCACACAGACAAAACTATTTCCTCAAAATAGAAAACATACCTCAAACAGAAGCAAGCTACCAAGATGTCAAGAAGGTATCAATTATATCGATGAGGATAAGAATAGAAGTGTACTTTAACCTTGACAGTTTCCTTTCAATTACAAATTTCAAACAACCCAAAAACTAACAAGATCGAGTTAAATATCTACCTTTAGGTTGGTAAATGCAGGAACAAGACCCCTTCACTGGAATAGATAATACGATTTTTATCTCTGTTAAAAAGACAAGTTACATTAACTCAAATCCCAACATGCAAATCACATGCAGAAATAAAGCTTTGCTAGTAAAGAGACAAAAGAGTGTGAAAAGAGTGCGAGAGAGAACTGCTTTACCTTATGATATTTATTGGATCAAACCCGAATAGGAAATTGATCTTGATCCGGAAGAAAAGAGTGAAGAGAAGTTGAGAGAGAAAGAGAGGGGGAAATCCTTCCCTCCTAAAACCTCCCAAACACACCCTGGGAGAACATCACAATTACGTTAAACTTTCGACTTTTAAACATTAAATCCTTCTCCGATTATCGACTCGTGCTTTTTTGGATGTTGATCCACCTTTCAGATGCTCGCCACTGGATTCAATCTGGATGAGAAGAAGAATTTTTTTCAAAGCTCAGCACTATAAAAGATTCCAATTCATATTGTGAAGTAGGGTCCATTACCTTACCAAGCTTATCCCTGACAATCCTCACTGTTTGATTCATGGAATGGGATGAAAAATAATCCTGTTTATACATGTTAGGGTAATAGATGAAAACCAAGAAACCTTTTTATTTCACAATTTCCTAGTTAAAACAAAATTGGTAACTCCAATATAATAATAAATTATAATATCAGATCTAGCAATCCAGCACCTAACAGATAGCAACAAAGATAACAACTGAAAATGAATTTCCATCAGAGATGAAGATAGCAGAACACTTTTAAAATACTAGTGAATATTGGCTTCTAAGTCTAACAGATACAAGGCTGATAAAAAAAACTCCAGAAGCAACGCAGCATCAAAAATATTCTACCAAAATTAATTTCAAGAGAGAATTTTGTTCATCCTTCGAGACAATTCTTCCACGTCACAACGTACATAGTAAGTAGAAAAGAGTAAAATTCTTCACAAGTATATCTTAAAAAAGAAGCAACAGACCTCGTTAGATGAAACCGTTCTTTTTGGAAGAATACTGTTGTTCGGCCTTCCTTCAAACTCTGCTTTCCTACATTTAGGAAAAAAGATCAATTATTCACCTTGTGGTTGTACACATTGCCTTAGCTTCAAATGGAAGCAAGAACTGAAAAATTCATTCAGAAAAATAGATAACCTTGAATCAGTATATAAAGGTTCTGATAGGAAACTGTTGTTTGAAGTAATTAGGGGCGTAGAACTTGACGCTATAGTCTCTTTAGATCTTCTAGCTGAAGTTAATTAAAATAGTCATTACAACAGTTCATGTAAGTTCTATATAGCATGCCAAAATTTAAAAGGTAATAAACATGGTAAGTAAGCTTTAATCTTACGGTTCGATCGAGCTAAAACCTCCCTTCTTCTTCCTTCCAATTTATCCTTTGTATCAGACAAAGTCTCAAAATGGGGAGCATACGAAACCTGTAGTCGGTTCCCAAGGAAAACAAACTCATCCAATTTTCTTTTCGCAAACCTGAAAATTGTAAAAGTGGCACGCACTCTCTCAACCCCAACCTTCTCAAATACATCGGAAAACAACTTCAATTTCACAAAGGGGAAAACCTGGCATTACTGAAAAGACGGAATTTGACCCAATAAACATCAGTGAATTGCTCACATTCTTCAGCATCCATTGGCTTACACCTAATGAGAAAACAAAGAAAGATTCAAACAAAAACCACTAATCACACGACGAGGACGAAAAAAATCAACAAAATTACTAAGGAACTTACTCCTCTACTTCTCCATAGGATGAAAACAGTTGCAGCAAATCATCACCACAACCTAATGCCGGAACATTCCTCGCAATCAAATATCTGAATACTCAAAAAATGAAATTAAAAATAAGCAAAGCTTGTAACAATTGTAAACGAGAGAGTGTATGTTGAAAGAAAGAAAGAAACAGACCGTGATTCATCAGAGACGGTGTAGACACGAACCGCAGGGGACTCGTCTTTGTAACGAGGCATCTATGAATGATTATCAATTTATCAGTTACAAACCTAATCGTTTAATCAAAGTTGTTAATAAAGGAGTGGAAAAAAAACAATAAATTTGTATCTAAAATAATGATTCTCAAATCCCTAACTAGAAAATTAGAGTGAAGTGTGGACAATCCAGGATTTTAAATTGATGTACCTGAATGCAAATGCGGTGGCGGCGTGGAAAGACGGTTTCCGGCACTGGCGGGGCGGAAAGAAGATCGACAGTTGTGAGAGTTGAAGCTGCGCCACCGAATATGTTGCAAATCGGTCTAGACCGGTCAAACCGGATGAACCGTGAACCGGTGCCCAATGTCATTAAAGTAATACAACCAGTACCTATTTTTTAGGCAAAATACCCTTTTTGTACCTTAAGTATACCCAAGGTACATTCTGGTTCCTTATCTTTAAAAAGTGTCAAAGTGGTCCTGTAATTATTCAAAAAGGTACACGTTAGTCCTTTCCGTCTAATTTTTTGTAACGTAGTAGCTAAGATTCGAACACTTAATCCCTTGGTTGCTTAATAAGCTATCAAGCCACTACACCACTTCACACTTATTTGAATATGTTAACAATGAGTGGAATAAAAATGTGTCTTTCTCCACTCAAACCAAAGAGAATCATCATCAACATAGATTGCCCTAAATTTTCTTACGAACCCAGCAACACCAACACTCTACAACAATTTTCTTACGACCTAAATTTTCCTTCATAATCTCTTTAATTTCAACTCTTTTCTAGCAGCTTCCTTGTTTGTGCATCAGACTGCGATGCGAGATGCATCCAACAACGTGGCTTTTTGATTTCATATGTTGCAAGCTGTTTGTTCTGTTTGACAGGTTTGATACAAGGCATCGAGTTCGGTCTTTGTGAGTCAGTTCAGCAATTGAGTTGTCGAGCTTGGTTTCGATTTTGTATACGTGATAAGCATGCCGCTAACGTGCAGGTTAGTGGTGATGGACTGTGTGGAATTGAAATTGAATTTGGGGCTTTAGGGTTCATGATGTTGAAACTGAATTTGCAGATCTGAAGTATTTGAAGCAATCCCAATAGACAACGCTTATGCCCCTAACGATTTCCGCTTCCATCTCTGTGAATTGGGATTAGGGTTCATTCATTTGTTAACTGTAAATTCCTTTTTTGAATTTCAATTTTGTGATGTTCATTGATATGTATTGTTGAATTTGTTTAATGTAGAAGCTGTGAAGAATCTGTATGATAAAATGCTTCAGTCTGAATGTTAAACAATCTGTGTCTCCAAATGCTTGGTTATGGTCGATGATTGCGAATTGTAAACACAGTCAGGATATTAGTCTTCTCTTTGATATTTTGCAGAACCTCCGCAGATTCGTTAGTTTCTATTCTTTTGCAGAATCTCTATATGTAAATTGATTCAGTTTCTTTGCCATGGTTATTTCATTTTTCTGCTATGGTTTTTTATTATTTGAAGTTACGTATTTCCAGTGTCTGTGCTTTAAGACTTGAGAGTTAATTAAATATGAAATTTACTTAATTAATTGATAATAAACTTGAATGAAATAATGAACATCAATTGTAAAGTAGTGTAGTGGTAAATTGCTATTGCTGCCTATTTTGGAATGTTTTTTTTGAATATATTATGACCTTAAAGATGAATGTTTCCAATTCACGTGCCACGCATACAAACATGTTCCACGTCAGATGCCACACAAGCAAAAGTTGACGTTTTTACAAAAAATCGGACGGAAAGGACTAACGTGTACCTTTTTGAATAATTAAAGGACCACTTTGACATTTTTTAAAGATAAGGGACCAGAATGTACCTTGGGGTATACTTAAGGGACCAAAAAGAGTATTTTGCCTATTTTTTAAAACTGGTAAGAAACCAAAATAAAAATCGCCCCGAACCGGTCGATTTGACCGGATGAACCGTGAACAGGTCAATTTTATCCGTTTTTGGCTTCTTCCAAATAATTTGGATTTTGATTTTCAAATCTGGTACATCAATTTTTGTTAAAGGGTTCGGTGAACCGGTTTGTAAATAAAAATTACAATATGATGATGATGTAATTAAATTCTAAATTATGTTATATATAAATAAATTTAAAAAACTCTCTAATTAAATTAAATATAAATTTAATTGATATCAACATAGGCATATAGGTATGTTTGTTTAGGAATATGATAATGGAAATTCAATGTACCTACATTTGATTTAAGTTTTAAAAAATTATTTCAAATAACTTTTTATTCCAAAAAATTTTATTTGCATATGATTCTTTTATTTTTATTCCAAAAAATCTTATTTATATATGATTCTTTTATTTTTATTCTAAGGTTTAGAGAGTAAAATTATAATATTTTCATAGAAATAATTTCAACCAACTATAACTTTTCACTAATCACATTTATTTTTATTTTTTTTAATTTCAAATTAAATAAACTTATAATTATTTCTAAAAATCTTAATTTCTACCAAACACATAAGTAGAAATAATATTTCTGAAAAAAATTATTTCAAAAAATATAATTTAAAATCATGAAACAATCAAACCCATATAATACATAAAAAGTTATACTAATCCATTAAGTGTCATTAGTTTATTTATTTTTATTTAATTATTTAATAATAAAAAGTGATACTAATAAAAAATAGAAAAATGTATGCTTTGGAATATCATTTTTCTCTTATACATTGTCGTCATAGTCGGTTGCTTACTATTTCTCTTAAACATGATTGTTGCTTATACAATATTAAATGAGTTAATTATATACTATTTCTGTTATATATTTACATTCTTAAGTTTAGCAGCTGTATTTCATACTTAAATAGAAGTTATATTTATATTGTATTGATTTAATGAAATTTGTAATAATAAACAAAAAAAAAGTTTCAAAAACATAAACACCCAGCTGTTTGGGAGAAAACGAAAATAATTCTCCATCTTTTTTATTTTGGGAAACATGTAGTTCCTTTATGAAAAATAACTTGTTAAGAGAAAGTAAAAGAAAGTGAAACAAGAGAAATCTCATAAATGACAAGATGAAACTTGAAGACGAACACATTGTGTCCAATAGCTCAAAGATAATTCCGAAATAGGATAGTTTATAATACAAACTTCACTTTAGACAAGAGGGTGTTAATCGAAATCATTGTGCATCCAGAACGTGATATGAATGTACAAGTTATACTCCATGTTGGGAATTCAACAAACAGTATTTAGTATGTGATTCACAAGTGTTGTGCTCTCCAGTCAACAGCAAAGTTTTCATCACCCTCATCATCATCACTGGATGACTCTTCATGTATAGACTTCTTGGTTACAACCTCTGAAGATTTATGAAGCTTTGCAGATTTAGCAGCCTTTACCTCCAATCTCTTCTTCTTCAACATTTCCACTTTCTCCTTTAACTTTCTGTAGAAAGACAAAATATCGAGATGGATGAGAGTTGTTTAGGAGAAATGTACAAATTAAATTGGAAAAGAATGGAGCATGAGAAAGATACACATACCTTTGCTCAGCAGATTCAGCTTCTTCTATCGTTTCTGCAGCATCAATCTGCTCAGTGACAAACATTTGATCAAATTTCATGTTTATAGTGCATACACTACATCCTCAAGGTTAAAAATTTATGGTTGAAAAAATAGCAAAAGAAAAATAATGATCATCACCTCTTCTTCTTCTAACCGGTCATCCACCTCCCGCAAATCCTCTTGAATCAACTTCTCAAACTCCTTGTACTCGTCTCTACGAGGGCATTCAAAAGGAATCAATATCATTCTATGATTTCAATCAATTTACATTATAGAAATCTTGCATAAACTAATTTTTCCAGAACCAAAAATATGCAAGGGAGTTCTCCATATTGCACTAAAAATGAGAATACAATCACACCAAGTATACTTTTATCTATTTGACTAAAAAGACTAAAAAAGAGGTCGATATACAATTAAATAATGCTATCAATTACTCCTGTTCTAATTCTCATTTCCGTACTTCAAAAACTCAGACTCTTTGTAGAGAAAAACTACCGAAAATTTCACTATTCTCTTTTTCATTATTCATGGGAAATAATTTCTGCCATAAGTCATAACAGTAAGTAAATCTGTAAGTTTTTCTGTTATCTTTACTTCCATTCTATGTAAACTAGATTCTTGATTATTATGTGGTAATAATGTATGGATGCACAAACAACATAAGTTGGGGACCTACTTGACATCTGGCTTAACAAGCTTAATGCCCCGTGCCCGCAAATCAGCCTCTTTGTTATCAAAAAAACCTTCAGGCAAAGCCCCTTTGTCTTGCTTGATCTCTGCATCCATAGACTTGACTGATGACTTCCTATCCTCCATTGTTGCTTGATTAACCTTTGACAGTGTAGTATTATTTCCATGGAAGTGATCTTTCTCCGAGTCTGACACCAGACTTTGAGCAGAAGCCCCTGTGTTTCTACCGAAATCTGAGTCCACTGAATGGACAGAGTCCTTTTCTGGAAGCAAAAATGCCAATGAAACAAAAGGCAAGTTATTATCGATACAATAAATGTTATCATCAAACATGCATCAACAAGAAGTTCAACGCATGATCAATCACCATCTGATATATCAAGTAAAGATAATAAAAAATAACACATTTTTCATTGCGATATCATTATTTACAAAAAGCAAGCTCCCATCACATTGAAACACCTATTCAAAAGCTATAAAATAACAACTATACATACAGGACACGTGTCAGATGAGAATGGGTGCTATTCCAAAACTGCAATGAAGTTTAAGAGAGGGCTAGAGTTAGGGAAGGGGACAACTCAGACGTGGGAAACATCGGAGACATAAGCATCACTACAAAAGACAACTTGGCCAGATGACTAAAATGAGCAGCAACGTAAAGAGCTAGTTGGAACTCAATGATCATTAGCACATTTGGAAGCCTTAAACCACTAGAAACTTAGGATATTAAAAACAAATTGAAACAGGAGTTGGTTTGTATCACAACCATGAACAATCACTACCACATAACTCATTGGTGGGGTAGGAGAAATCAACATTAGTATAGCTAATAACGGGAGGCGGTAAATCTATCCCTAATCTAGAACAGTTAGAGCCAAAGTGCACCTAGGGTTAGCGAAGGCCAGACTGAATTTAGGATAGATGTTGTCCAACTTAATTTGGATCATAATGCCAAACATTATCTCGAATAGCCAATAGGCCAATACCAGATTGTACTTGAGATAGCTGGGGTCAAACTATAAATGAAAATAAAAGGTGAGAAGCTCGGAGGTGAGCTTAGGATGCATAGGAATTGGAGTATTGGAGGATAGGGGTTTAATCTTCTTGCCTCCGGCCCCTACTCTTGACTAACAAGGATAAACTACTGACCCACTAACATTTTTTATTAAAATAAAAAACTGTATCTGAGATAACCTAAGGTTGCAGTAAGGACACAACAATAAGACAAAATGATGTAGATCTTAAGAGACATGCTGAAGAATGGTAGATAGAAAACCTACACACAAAGAGAAGATGAAGAGAGAAAACACAGTAGGAATTTGTGCAATAGAGTTCCAAACCTTTGGGAACTCAACAACAAAACAGTGATGAGCTGAGAAGGATTATAAAAGATGAGAAGAATTTGATACCACATTGAACTTGTATAGTTATAGATAAGGAAAGAAGAAAGATAAGGAAAGAAGAAAGATATTGAGTCGTGATTATGTTTTGGTTTTATACATAAGATTAAGCATTAATATTAATTTATAGTAATGACTCCTGATCCTGATTAAATAAGAACAAAGAATTTTAAAAAAAAAATTATCAAATTTGAGATGAAAGCAAAATGCCGTGAGCACACTTTTGTATTGAATCTGAATTTCTGTTATGACTTAGAGAGAGTATGCAAATTTTCATAGTTCTGCCCAAGCTTGCTTAACACAGTTAGTCTTAGAATTTGGGTTGGGCCTAACTCATCCCTATAAAACCGGCTTGTAAGGTGAGAAGGATTGCCCCCACTTATAAACACAACACAGGCCATATCTCTGAGCAATGTTGGACTAAATCCACCCCTTCAAAGCCAACACAGTGAAGGTGTTAGGGGCTGCAATGAAAGCAAGCCAAAGTGCCGCAATTAAGGCGACTAGGGGCGGACCGCAATTAAGGCGGAAAGTCCAACAGTTAGCAGCTCTATTTTTCTAGGAAGCTTCGAACAAGTTCAAAAGGCTACTAACTGACTAGGAATGCTCTAGATTCTAACTACCAAAAGCTTAACACAACCATACAAACTACTGCAAAGTAAGCTACAGAAACAACCCAGTACACAACATAATGCAGATAATGCAATTATCAAACCAATCACTATAACACCGCCCACACCTAGGATCACAATTAGGTATGATTGGTGTAGGATCACCATGTTGTAACCCTGTGGCCTGCACTGGAGTACAACCAGCTAGAAGCAATCCATGACCTTTTCTACTTTTGACCTAAAACTTGTCCTCTATCCCCCAGTTGAACCTCTCGAAAGTGTGTAAATGAACAAACCGGATCTTAAATACCTACACAGAAAATATGTGTAGGAACAAACACCATTGTATTTGTCTGAGTTATTTTAATGATGTGCAAGTGCAACTCCGTATTTTTAAATGTACAAGAAAATAAGCACATACGGGCTACAACTTCATTTTTCTAGACCAAATTCTTACCCGATCTCATCTTCTTCGCATCATTGTTGTCAAAAAAATCCGGTGGAAGAGCCGATGATGACTGAGGTTTAGTCACTTGTGAACTTTGAGGAACTTTGAACTGTGAGTCTGAAGGCTGGTCAGGTTTAGGCCGTTTAGTAGGAATCTCCGGCTCAACATTGTTCTGCTTAGTTAACCCAGCCGCATTAGCTTTAAGATTACTTATTGCCTGACCAAAACAATAACACCGTTAACGCAAGCTTGTTTTGGAGAGAGTGTGAAACAAATGCAAAGGGAAACAAAGCATGCCGTCCAAAAAGGACGCAAAGTAAGACAATATAAACACAAAAATTTACATAGAGAACATAAACGAGATTCCATATATCATCACCTCACGATGCTTACGAGAAACTTGATGTGCATCCCATATCGACTCAGACTTCAGAACAACATCACAAACGCGACAAACAGGCTGATCAGATTCATTATACCTGTATGCATATGCACAGAGAAATAGCAACAATCAAAATACCAGAAATAATAAGAATAACAATAACACGATAATATTTCGAACACGGATACGAAGTGTCGATGCTACCAATAACAAACACAAACAAGTACATGAGTAGCTATAATCAGATGCAAAATCATAAACATTAACAGAAAATCAACTATAATAATAAAAGGGCGGAACGAGTTTGTAACTAAAGGAGCATAATGGGTAAACAAAATCAACAATTCTATAACTGAATTGAAAGAAATAGAGAAATGAAAGCACTATAGCTGAATCAATAGCGTAAAATTGAAGTATAAACCTAACAAGAGGGGATTCTATGCGTTTGTCCTTCTTCTGGGCATTCAATTTGGCGCGGAACAATGCTCTTTTCTTGGCTTGCGCATCCATGTTTCTGTTCTTTGGAAGAAATTGGAAACGATTGAACGAAAAATCGAAAGAGGGAACAAATTTTTGTACTGAAAAACTAAACACCCAAAAAATATTTTCGCTATCGTTCGTTCGAATCAAATTGCACCTCGGCGAAAGCACCAAGGGCTTTACGAAATGCAATCAGGTGAGGTAATTTAGCCGCTGTTATTAAAACCGACCGGTCCAACCGGTTCAAATGTAAACCGGAATAGAGAGAACAAGAGTTGGGTCACCAATAAATCGGTTGATTTGGCTCAAATCTCAAATTTTGAAGATATTTATGTAAGGAGTTCCTTTTAAACCCAATTCTTTAAAGAGTTAATAACTATTTTCTCTATTGTTATTTGGGTCATTTTTAAAAAATCTTTTGTAAACAAATGTTTGAAGAAATCCTCTAACATTTGAAGATTCTATCACTTTTAATCTTCAGCATGTCAACTCGTCAAAAAAACTGATGTAGTATTGATTTTTTTCTTTTACTGTATTTTCCACTTGTGTATTTCAGTTTGTAAAATGACACAATAATCCCTGTTATAAAACAAAACCTAAACGAGCGAGACAGTGAAACTCTAAATCGTATTCTCAGTTCCTTCCTTTCTACATTGCATTTGTCTCAAGCTCCATTTTTTCATTTACGATTCTCTTCGTTTCTCTTCATCATCATAGTCGTTTCTCTTCGTGTCTCTTCATCAACGAAATGAAAATCTCATAATGTTCCAACTCTAGCATGTCTTCAAGCTGGATAATCACTTCCAAATATGGTTATAATCTTTCTATAAAAATGTTTGTGTCAAAGTCGAGTGTAAATGGAGAAAATATTAAAAGTGTAAGTATTTGGATAAAGAGGATGACTGTCACTTGTTCCATTAGAATAATGAATTTTTTGGTGAAAGATAAACAACTCTAACTGAAGGAGAAATCATAGAATTGGTGAGGAAAATTGGCAAAGAGTCTGAGAAAAAGATTGGACCTGCGGTGTATTCAAAAGAGATGAGAGATTTGAAGAAAAATGTTGACTGCTTAAGGAAGAAGATACATATTTTAATAGTTATAGTTATTTGTTCCTGGGTTTATTTTCTTCTAGATTTAGGCTCATGTAACATAAATTGATGTAAGAGGTTTCACTGTGGATTATGTTATGTAATCTAATTTCAATGAATGAAAAGTTATTTTATGTTGGCATAAATTTTTGGTGTTCCATAACTAGAAGAACCGTGTAGCATAACATTTATGGTGCATTAGAATTGAAATATAATTCTGGTGCATTATAATTGTGTAGCACAATTTGTAGTATTGGTATATAACTTAAAATAGTTCTAATGTAGTATTGATATATAACACATAATTGTTTAGATGTATAATTGAGTATAATTCATAACATAAAATTGGCATACAATTGAGTATAACTCATAATAGCTTAACTCATAACAGTATATACATAGAAAGAACCAATTCAACCAACACTCTAACTTCTTAAATAGCATATGTTGTATTCAACTGTCATTATAAAGATGTTCTAAAACATCACATATTATGCATTGCAAATATGTTCCAAAACAACACATATTATGCATTACAAACATGTTCCATAATAGCACATATTTTGCATAACATATATGTTCCAAAATATCACATTTGTATACTACAATTCAAACAACCTATTTTTCTTCACACAAGGTTCATCGTGAACAACCAATGGTGCAGTTGAAGTTGAATCAGGCACATCATAGTTTTTATATCTCCCAACAGCCTTCAACATATCACTATTCCTCTTAGGTGCATGTGAATTCTTCTTATCAACTTTTTTCTTCTTCTGAACTTGTTTCTTTTTCTTAGCTACTTTGGCAACTTGTTTCTTCTTCTCAGCTGCTTTGGAAACTACTTTGTCAGCTCCTTATTATGTTTGCTCAGTTTGTGCAACATCAGGTGTCTGCTCAGTTTGTGCAGCATCAGGTGTGGGATTGCACACTTAAGATTCTAGTTCTTGGGATTGTTGGTCTTCAAAAGCTGACACCATCTCTTCAAGCAATGCTTCTAAATCTGGATCATTTATATCATGCACAATTTCGACAGCAATTGTGTTAGACAACTCTTCAGTAGCAGTTGTGTTAGACACCCCTTCAGCAGTCTTGGTCCTTGGTGTTTTCCTCTGCACACAATGAGAATACAAACAGTTTGTAAATAATCAGAATGCACATAAACTTTTTGTAACACTTCCTTGAGTTGTGGCCAAATTTGTCACACTTTGTGCATCTATAAGCTACATCAGGCCTCCTCGTCCTTGACCCAGTTTCATCATGCCCTATAAACCTAACATTTTATTCTTAACAAATGTTATCTCTCTTCCATTTAAAACATATCACTCTCTAATTATTTTTAAAATGATAAATTTTATTATTGTAACTACGATGTTCAAGTAGTAAAGTTATTTTACAAGATTATTTTATGAAATAATTGAGGTTTTTTTTTAAATTTTTTTTTTAATTTTTGTAACACTATTTTATTCATTTTTTATTCACGTATAATTTACTTTTTTTTTCTCTTTTCTTTCAGAAATATAACCATTGGTATAGATAAATGAGCAATATAATTATTTTCAAAAACTTTCTTAGACCTTAACAATTTAATAAGAAAATATATTATTTAGAAGACTTAATTTATTATTTTTCTTAAATTTCATTATTTTATTTGTAATATTAAATTCATATTTTTTTCTTGAAATAACAGTTTTTTTATTTATCAATAAAATTTATTGAAAGATATAAATAAATATCTAAGGTACAAGATACTTAAAGTTTTTGCCCTCCTATTTTATTTCATTCATAAGATTTTCTTCCTATATTTCAAGTTCAACTTGTTTTATTGCCCTTCTCACATTCATTCATTTAAAAATTATAATGTCTTTGTTTTTAATTTGTTATGTCGCTTTTGAAACTTGAAAGACACTTTTGAAACTTGAAAGTCATAATGTAAGAACATTTATTGAAATTTAAACGTAAAAGATATAATTTGAGCGTCATTAAAATGGAAACATAATATATTTTCAGTGCAAAAATGTGAGAAAGGTACTAGAAATCTTCGTGTAACTTTAAACAAAAAATATTTAAGCTACACATCACTTAGAAAATTATACACTTCGTCAACTTTTTCAACGTTAAAAAGTGAGTAGATAATTTTTTTTTTAAGTTATAAAGATTTGAGTAATTTCATAAATGTAGTAAAATGGGGGAGAAAAATTCAAATTAAGCCTACTTTTTATCATACTATTTATGTTCAATGAGTTGAGGTTTTAAAAGTATTTGAAATAAAATTTTATACTAGATTTAGAAAATTTATTTTTTAAGATCTTACTAAAAGTCTTAATAAAATAAGATTATATCATATAATATTAATGAAATATTATATTCATAATTTTGGATCATGTAATAATATATTCAATATAACGTTTGACTGAAATTTATTAAAAATAATAGTTTATTGCCTAATCAACAAATTGATGATTAACAAAAAATCTTTTCACCATTAAATCTCATTAGAAATTTATATTAAATATATCAATTAATATGATATTTAAATAAAGTATATTTGCCTATAAATAAGTACATACTATGTGATTAACATATCACTCACAATAAAAATATTTATTTTAATTTTGGTGCAAGCAAAACTTTGTTACTATGGAAACTCCACTGAAAATGTTCTTTAAATGTGTGGTATTACTTCTTGCCGTTGTGATGGCTTTAGTTGGTCATGTCCAAGGTTTAGTTCCTTGTTGTGTAACTCCTTCAACCTGCATGTCAGTTGCCTGCAGAAAGCCCCCATGTTGCAAGGAGACTCCGCCCAGTGATATAAAGCCGTAAATTGTTACAACTCCTTGTTTATTTAAACCAATCATTTTATGTTTAAGTAATTTTAATCACTTATGTAATAATTCCGTTAATAAGATTGGTTGATAAATTATATTTATTATTATCTGTAATTGTATTCCTTTAACTATATATGCATTTTGTGTGAATATAACAATAACGATATGACTAACTTATCCAATTTTACGTGACAATCTATATTCAAAACAATGGTTTCACCAAGTTTTTCTCAACTGAAAAGAAATAACAAACTTAATAAAATTTATATTATTAGTTCTTTGTCTTAAATTTATAGCCCGTTTTAATTTGTTTTTTGAAGTTTTTTTCCTTTAGATTTATCAGTTATCACCCTTTTATTCTAAAATCCTAAACACTATAACTAACGCTTAATCACATAGAACCATGTTCATCAACAATTGAAATTAACGATTTCCTTACTATTAAATAAAATAAAAAGTAATTATTCAATTTCTTTAACAAATTCACGCTCTTTCACCAAATATATATTACACAAGTAAATACTAGACATTCTTAGACACCAACTAAGAGTATAGGAAATGATATAACTATGACCTGCGGACAAAAATATGGTTTACATAATCAAATTATGAGAAGCAAAGATATTGTATATAGATTTATGCTCAATTAACCATATTATAAGGATTTTTTTATCCTTACAATTATTCTTATAGTCTACTATTCCAATATCCAAAATTAATAAGCAAGATAAATCTACCATTCTAATCTACGAATTTTTAAAAACACGTTTAATCATAAAAAACATTTAACATAATTTAAGTAAATATCTTCAAGATAATGCGAGAAATATTACACACGAGTATATATTTTTAAGGTAACTAGTTTTTATGCACTTTATGTTTTTAAATATAATAGTTTATTTTACAAACAAAATTATTTAGTTCAAAGTATCTTTAATATATAGATTAGACTAGTGGTTATTCATTGAATAATAATATTGTTTTGCCTATTATAAAAACCAAAGGAAGTAGTATTATATTTGAAATGATAAATTTTATCATTTTCACTATGGGTGTGTAAAAATTTAGTTAACTGAACCAATTGAATTGCATTGAACCACGGAAAATTTGAACCATTTAAATGGTTAATAAACTGAACCACGTAATATAAACATCTAATTAACCAAATTTAAGTTAAAAACCAGTTTAAACTATTTAACTAATTGTTTTTAAAAACATCATAAATATTTTTGAAATAAAAAAAGTTCGATTACAAAAGAATATATATTTTTGAAATAAAAAATTTCAAAACCAGTTTAAAATTGAATTGAAATTGTTTTAACAATTAATTAATTTTTTATTAAAGTGGTTTTCAAAAACTAAACTGAACTATTAATTTGATTCGTTCAATGCAGTTCTTAAACCACGAACACCCCTAACACTATTTTTTTTCTTTTCTTTCAAAAATATAACCATTGCTATCTTTGATATGTTAAATTATTTTTAAAAACTTTTTTAGAATTTAACAATTTAATAAGAAAATATATTATTTAGAAGACTTAACTTATTATTTTTCTTAAATTTCATTATTTTATTTGTAATGTTAAATTCATATTTTAGCTCTTAAAATAACTTTCTTCTATTACTTTATTTATCAATAAATTCATTGAAAGATATAAATAAATATCTAATGTACATATTGAGGTTACTTAAAATATTTGCCTCCTATTTTATTTTATTCATAAGATTTGTCCTTATATTTCAAGTTCAAATCGTTTTGCTGCCCTTCTCACATCCGTTCATTTAAAATTTTTAATGTGTTTGTTTTTAATTGATACGTCACTTTTGAAACTTGAAAGTCATAATGTAAAAATATTTGTTAAAATTTAACCGTAAGAGATATATCTTGAGCCTTATTAAAATGGAAACATGATATATTTTAAGTGTAAAAATGTGAGAAGGTTACCGAAAACTTTCATATAGCTTTAAATAAAAAATATTTAGGTTACACATTATTGTGGCGGAAAAATCAGAGATTAAACTATTGATTTACTTACCTCATAAATAAAGCAAGAGTCGCCATCGATATTTATTGTTTCCAAAAGAATATGAAAAGAGCGAATAAAACCCTCAAAAGTTTCAAACTAAAACTAATAAAACAAAGAGAAAAGAGTTGCCACCATTACTTATTTGTCTTAAGGACGGGAAAGGAACAGAAAAACCCTAATGGTTTAGAGATTACAAGGTTCGCGAGTTGATTAGATAAAGGAAGGTGTTAGGCACCATTTACCTCTCTTGTACTCAAGTGATCCTTTTTAGACCTAGGACTTATAGGGACTATTTATTTATTTATTATCAAATGTAAGAAAAGAAACAAACAAGGGAAAAACACATTTTTTAAGTTTGTGGACTCGCCTTGGTTTTTTAACCGTGTGCCTACGTATATTCTTAAGAAGAAATCAGAGTCCTTCGTAGTTCAAAGTATGTTTGGTTTGTGTCTTTTATAAGATCGTGCTAAGTTTCTTTCGAATGATCCGAACCAGCCTGAGTTTAAAAGTTGAGTGATGGTAGGCGAAGTTTTGTATTCGATTTGAAAGCAACTTGACAATCCTTTGTTAAAAAAGTTTTGAGTTTTGATTATGTTAGTGAAAAATGTTTTTTAGATTGGTTAGTTGTTTTAATATTGATTTGATTGATAAAGAGTTGATATTTATTAGATTAAATCATGCGGGCGAAGAAATCGATTTGTTGACAAAAAGTTGATTTTTATTGGAATTAAGTCGCGCAGGGCGAATAAATTGATTTGATGTGTTGAATGAATTTTAAATGTTTTGAAATTGAATAATTAATTGGTAAGGCGTTGAACCAACAATTTAATTACTCGAGGTTGTATCTCATATTATTTGTAAAAATATTGAATTAATTAGATTTTTTATATTTTTATATTTTTGTATTTTTTAGGGAATAATAATTGAAAGAAAATAAATTTATTAGGTGGACTAAATAAAACTAATTATAAATTTGTAGAGGTCTAGAATGAGGTGTGTGGTGTATATTAGTAAAAGGGTAGAGAATTGGATGCTAAGTATTTAGATAAATACATGGGCCTGAAATTTATTTTAAAATTAATATTCAATTTAAACCTAAATTAATTAATTAATAATAAGAATAAGAATGAATCAAAAACTTTTAAAAAAGAGATCACGTCATGTTTTCTTTTAACTGTTATAACAACAGTTAAGCCTCTTTGACTATTTCAAAATTAAACCCCAACAAATAATATAAGGACACGTGGCAGTAAAGAGAAAATTAAAAATAAAAGAAACAACTTATAACTTTGGTCTAACAGTGAAGTTGTTTGTCTTCAAATCTTGAGTTCCAATCTCCATTATTAGAGGGTGGGATTTGTTGGAAGTGTCCATGTCGTGCCCCTTGTCTGAGTCAGGCTTGGTAGTTTGTAAGGTTTATGTTAAAAGAAGAAAAAGAGTTATGTAATTGTGTTGAAATGAAAAAGGGAAGGGAGAGAGAAATGTTAGACATGAATACTTAAATGTTAGACATATACTTTATAATTTAGGACAGAAATAATAATATAAGTAAATTGCTTTTATTTTATTTTAGAGATTTACGAAAAACTCACTAAGTGGATGCTGAGAAATGCTTAATTGCATGTTTAAACTTGTGTATTAGCATATCAAATATTATTTTGCCACTACAGATTGTTTAACTACCCTGTTATATGTGCATTAACTATTCTGTAACTGTTATAGGGGATTTAGACTAGAGAAAGAAATAAGATGCTGGAGAAAAGTGGAGCATTCAGACTTTGGAGACTTCCTTGGTAATTATAGTTTTTGGATCAAACTTCCTTGGAAAACCTGGCGGCGACTTCATGTCAGCTTCCCTTGATTCCTCCTTTATTGGCATGGTGCAATCTTACATTTTCAGATGGAGTTCACCATCTTGCTTGACTCCATTGCGAGATTTTTCCTCCATTTTTATGCAATCCATTAACATCTTCAAAGGTATATACTCCTGGCTCTTTAACTTGATGCACAAGTCTTTCCATGATAGTGGAAGCTTTGAAACGATGACACTGACTTGGAAGTTCTCATCTATTTGCATTCCAGCAGCAACAATAGAGTCTGCAATGTCATTAAGTTCTTGAATTTGACCAGCAACTGCTTTTTCATCAACCATTTGAAATTCAATATACTTTTTCACAAGAGATCTTTTGGTTCCATATTCCTCGGTGAAATACACATATTTCAACTCTTCCCATAACTCCTTAGCTCTCATTTTTCTATTTGCATACTTATTGAATAGACTATCAGATAAATGGCCCAAGATGTAGCAACGACACATTAAATCATCATTTACCCATTTCTTTTCAGCAGCTTTGGCTTTAGAATTTTCTCCAGCACTAGCATCGTTTTTCACTAATGTAGCAGTTGGACATGGTTCGGTAAGAACATAAATGATGTTCATCTGTTTCAAGAGTAATTCCATCTGTTCAGCCCAAAGATGGTATTTCTTCTTCCCATCAAACCTTGGTAATTTAGCACATTTTCTATAAGTATGCCCTTTTTCACCACAAATATGGCAGACATTAGGCAGGTACTTTCTAAAACCTTGCGACTGCTTAATGTCAGCCCATATGTTTCCTCCTTGACTATCTGGTTGAACAACTTGTTTGACTCCATTGCGAGATTCTTCCTCTATTGTAATGTGCTTCATTAACATCCTAAAAGGTAGTTGCTCCTCGCACATTAACTTGATGCAAACGTTTTTCCATGATAGTGGAAGCTTTGAAATGATGACACTGACACGGAAGTTCTCATCCATTTGCATTCCAGCAGCAACAATAGAGTCTGCAATGTCATTAAGTTCTTGAATTTGATCAGCAACTGCTTTTTCATCAACCATTTGAAATTCAATATACTTTTTCATCAGAGATGTCTTGGTTCCATATTCCTCAGTCAAATAAACGCGTTTCAACTCTTCCCATAACTCCTTAGCACTCATTTTTCCATTAGCATACTTATTGAATAGACTATCAGACAAATGACACAAGATGTTGCGACGACACGTTGAATCATCATCATTTACCCATCTCTTTTCAGTAGCTTTGGCTTTAGATATTTTTCTAGCACAAGCATCGGTAAGCACATGATTAATCTTCAGCTGTTTCAAGAGTAATTCTATTTGTTCAGCCCAAACTTGGTAATTCTTCCCATCAAAACGGACGATCTCAATAGGGACAAGCTCAATGGGCACATGCTTAATAGAGGCGGGCTCAACAGGAACATCAGCAGCTGAACTTGAAACTTCAGCATATTTCCAGCCACTATGCCCTGATCTGCATTATTTTGATTACATGCTCCAGGTTATAACCAGTGTATGAATATGTGCAGAATTAAATGGTTAGCAACATATATTGTTTTAAGCAAAAAAGTGCAAAAATTTCTCCAACTAAAATACAACATTGAGTATCATAGATAAAATTAGGCAGTTGTTCTACATATTTGTGGATACCTCAACCATATTTTGACACTTGTGTGATTAATATTATTCTGAACTAAGAAAATTTCACGATTCATGTATTCTCGAAGCTCAGCAGTCAAAATTGAATACTCACCCTGGCCTTCTTTCCAACTCTTTGATAGCTTCCTCTATGGCAGGAATATTATTCTTGAAGGTTGACCATTGTTCAGGAGTGAAACTTATCCCTGAAATCAGTAGTAAGAAACAAACAAATAAAACTTCTTTTCTTTCACCTAATCACACCTTTCAGAGAGACAAACCCAACTTCAACAAAAAGCTAAGCAACAAGCAAGAAACAACGGAGACTTTCATATTACAGTGAAGCTATCTTTTCATAAACTCATCACTTTTATATATACTTATAACTTCATAAGCCATACTTGTTGAGAGCAAAATCCATAAACGCAGAAAACAATTAAAGGAAAACAGATCGATGAGAATAAAACAAGCATTATAACCATATATATGAATCAATGACCTTCAACAGTGGGAAGCAGTTTTCCTTCTTTTAGATCGTACTCCCTAATTGACACCAATGGCATCCCTTTCAAATTTCCAACAGTCACCTTGCTGTTGGTTGATAGCTACAAATCAAGAAAGCAACATCTATCAAGATCAGTGACTAGAAAAGTAACATCAAACATTAAAAAAATCCAACAAAACTTTTAACTCAAAATCAATCAAACCCTTAAAAATTAAATAATTAAACCCTAATAAAGCATGCAATCAATAACATTTGATTCACCTGACAAATAACAGCTTCAGAGTCGTCGTCATTGTGTATCTCAAGTTCTTCCGGTACCGGTTTCTTGTGGGTGGCGATGGGGTTAAGGTAAGAGTGGACGGTGTTTTTGACGAATTGCCTGCAGCGTGAGTCGGAAAGGTCGAGTCGTTTGGAAGCGGCATCTAGGACGGTGAACTCAGTCGCTACTTCAGTGTTGCATTTTGTGAGTATATCCATCACCGTTTCTGAAACTTTACGATGAGTGTCAGCGCTCACTACCGTTTCTGAAACTTTACGATGAGTGTCAGCGCTCACCACCGTTTCTGAAACTTTACGTTGAGTGTCAACTTCCATCGCCGCCGTTTCTGAAACTTTACGTTGAGTGTCAACTTCCATCGCCGCCGTTTCTGAAACTTTACGTTGAGTGTCAACTTCCATCGCCGCCGTTTCTGAAACTTTACGTTGAGTGTCAACTTCCATCGCCGCCGTTTCTGAAACTTTACGTTGAGTGTCAACTTCCATCGCCGCCGTTTCTTCAACTTTACGTTGAGTTTCAGCTTCCATTGTTGATGCAAGAATCAAAGAAAGCAAGTTTTTTTGGGGGGGAAAGCGAAAAAAAGTTAGTTATTCAAGAAATGAAAAGGTTTTAATTCTGTTACTACTGTTAAGAGTAAAAGAAAAGTTGAACCAGAGTTGAACCGAGACTTGATCTTGGGTTACTAAATTTTTAGGACAATATCCTAACCGCTAGATCAAGGAAACGTATTGTGTTAGCTACTCAAACTTTTAATTATTTTACTTCCAAAATTGGTATATAATAACTACACTAATGTTTTTAGTCTAAACTATAAAGAGATGTGAGAAATAATTTTTGAAGGAAAATAATTACCAACCCAATATTTTATTTATTGTTTGATATAAATGAAAGTGAAAGAAAATATAAATGGTCAAAATTACTATTTAAGTGCATTAACAAAATAAGTGGTTGAATAACTCAATTTTTGAATTTAGAATTATTTATATTGTTTGTTTTTTAATTAATTGTTGTTGCTTTCAATTCTTATTTTGTTTCCTATTTTTTAGATAGTCACTTGTATTACTAAGTCTATAAATTTGTCTTTCAGTTTCTAATAGAGAACGCAAAAAAACACCGTCTTTTTTTTTTTTGTTAACATCTGACATTAGAGCTAGGTGTGTAGCTATTAAAGAGAAGCAAGAGACTTCAATCATGGCTACAACCACATATGGCAACTTCGTGCAACTTGCAATTCCAAAATTGAGTACGCATTATTAGGGGCGGAGCCAAGGCCCAGTTAGCCCGGGCAGGCGCCCAGGCTCAACTCCTATTTTCTTTGTATTCTCCCCAATTTAATAGTCAATTTTGAGACAAAATCAGGAGTAAAATTAGGAGCAAAATTAGTAAAAATAGGATGTGAAAATTAAAACATATGAATAATTAATGATGTAAAGTTTTTGCCCAGACTGTATAAAATTTCTGACTCCACCACTATGCATTATGATTTTTGGGTACTGCTCATGGAGAATTTTTTTTAAGGTCAAAGGAGTATTGGAATCTTATAGATCAAGGGATTCCTAAACATGTTGATGGTGTTGTATTAATGGAGAACGAGTAGAAAATAGTGAACGAGCTTAAGATAAAAGATTTGAAGGTAGAGAATTATCTCTTTCAAGCAATCGATTGATATGTGCTTGAAACAATTTTAAAGAAGGAGACGTCCAAAGAGATCTTGGATTCCTTAAAACAGAAATACCAAGGCATTGCTAGAGTGAAGCGAGCACAACTTCAAGCCCTACGACGCGATCGGGAGATTTTACATATGAAGAATGGATAATTTATTAATGACTATTTTGCTCGAACTCTCACTATTGCATATGCGAATATACGCTGAACAAATGTCAGATCTTACCGTTGTCGAAAAAATTCTTCACTCAATCACCTCCATGTATGATTATGTAGTGTGTTATATAAAAGAATCTCATGTTTTGGATTCCATGATTGTAGATGAACTCCAAAGTAGCTTGTTGGTACATAGACAATAAATGAATGGGCATAATTAACATGAAGAGCAAATTTTGAAAGTAACTTGAGATGAGACAAATACTGGTTGTGGTCGTGGAAGAGGTGGTTTTGAGAGTGGATTTGCTCGAGGAAAAGGTAGATGAGATAGACAATGAGTAAATAAGTAAGTAGTGGAATGTTATTTTTATTATGAGTTTGAACATTTTCAAAGTGAATGCCTAAAGAAACCACAAGACAACATTGCAAACTATGTTGAGACCAATGAGGAAACATTGTTACTCATGGCACAACTTCCATCAGGTGGAAAATCATATACACAAGACACGTGTCTTGTCGATTTAGGTTGTAACAACCACATGACAGGAAAAAAGGATTAGTTGTCCTCCATTGATGAAAGTTTTTTAGAAGAACCGAAATTTAGGAATAATTATGCTTTATATGTTAGTGGAAAAGGCATGGTTAAACTTTTGATAAATGAATTCAGCCATTTTCGATTTTCTAAATGATGTATTTTATGTGGCTGAGCTGAAAAATAATTTATTTAGTATGGGGAAACTTTCGGAAAAAGGGTTAACAGTTGAAATGAAGCAAAACAAGTATATAATGTTTAAAGGCAATGACCTCATTTTTTATACCTTCATGACTACTAATCATATGTTTGCTATCAGTGTAATATTCTGAGTCTCTCCATCCTGCTTTTAGGTCAGTCCTGTGCCACTAGCTCTAGTATGGTGTTAGAAGACTGTCATACCCCAAAATTTGCCCATCACATTTTTGTACTCAAGCTCATTTGAATATCAAAGGCTCGAGACTTGACTGAATGCGCACTCTCCTAAACAACAACTCTCCAATTAGGGTTTTGATAAGACCAGCTTTTGATGCCTCAAATGGACTCCAGGGACTCTCATATGATTCAAAGGATCCTCACCTCAAGTTTCAAGCCATGATTCCTAAGATTGCTCAGTCAACAGTTCAAATGGTCAACAGTCGACTAGTTTGACCTAAAAGTCAACTATGGTCAAAGTACAGTCAAAACTCCTGATTTTTTGTCAACAACCTTATTTTGAAGTATCATTCATCATTTAATCAAGGATTTATCATGATTCATCAAGAAAAGTTCACAAATCAACAAAACCTAAAGTTTCTAAATTAGGGTTTTCTTACCTAAAGTCAACTAAACTTTGACCAATCATAACTTTCACATGGAACATCATAAATTTCCCATCCAAAGCTCAATTTGAAGGAAATTGAATTCTCTACAATTTTGTCTCTCACAAGCCAAGTCTAAAAATGCTTCATTTGAGATATATGGATCAAAATATTATAGGTCTTTTTTGAAAGTCAACCAAAAGTAGTTTTTTGTCAAAGCTCATATCATCAAGATAAAATCCTCAAATGGAAAAAAACTTCCAAATTGGCTTGTAGAGGACATCTTGAGGTTTCCAAAAATTCCTAGAACTCCTCCATATCTTAAATATTGAGGGAGATATGCCTTGTCAAAGTTGGACAATTTTGAGAAGAAAAATGTGAAAGAAAAGGCCTCAAAATGAATTTCTTTGCAAATAGGCCCATATTCTTGAGATCCAATCTTCATCCTCATGATATGTAGAGCCCAAAAACCAATTGACACGAATTTATTTGATTCATTTGATTTATTATGGATTTATATTCATTTAAAAAGTGATTAAATTCAAATAAATCAAGAAAAAATTCAAAGATTTAACTTGGATCATAATTCTAATCAAATCCAATCACCATTCACACTCCAAATTGATACAAATTCGTGCAAATCAAGTATTGGCAAGATTGGATTGAAATTGACCATAATTAGAAAGTTTCACATATCAAATTTCTAAAAGTTCCAATCTTGATTCAAGGAGGATTTGATTCTGTTTTATTGACCTAGTTCCATCTAATATAAATATACAAGCAGTCCAAAGCATTAGGGGACGAATTCTCTGCCTCAAAGAACACCTTGGAGCTTCCAAATTTTCAAGAACAAGCCAAGTACGATTTTGAAGATTGGGCGGATTTAAAGCATTCTGAGAATTGGTACACGTTCCTTGAATGATTCCAGAGCTATACCAATCATCACATTCAATCAACACGTCCAGAATTGTTCCTCATTCACTCACGGTTTGCTCTTCTCTTTTTAAACTCGATTTCATACATTCATGCATTATAAATAAATTTTGATTGCGTATTCATGTTTAGTATGATCCTGTGAAGGTTTCTGGGTAGTATAATTGCTGTTTAGTCGCTTGTATCAAGAACGGCCATAACTAGGGTTCATAGTTTTCAGATTGGGGATTCTTATATAGAGACATTTCCAGGATAAATTGATGGTTCCATTGAGTTCGTAGGATCGTATAGAGTCGATCTGGGTCGCTTTGTTCTTGTTTCGGTTTGATTTCACGCAGGTGCCATGAGCATGGGATTCGCTACAACTTTCTTGGTAGCAAATTCACAGGAGTTTTGTAGCTAAAAAGTCTGAGGAGGCCAACGAAGAAGATGACTAGGTGGAAGCATCCTACTGGTTCGGTTCAAAAAGCAGAGCGCGCGCGTTTTTTGTTCGAAAACCCACATATCCGGTGCCTTCGTCTCATGCGCGACTACGATGTGGCTTCGTGAGCTGGCCGCAAGATTGCACTCGTTGCTGATCCAACGCACGTGAACGCGCGACCTCACGGTGGACTTCTGGATCCTCACTTCACCAGATTATTACGCTAAGTTTTCTAATTTTTTTTTATATTTTTTATTTATTCCTTTTTTTATTTTATTGTTTTCTTGTTTTTCTTTTAATACAAATTCTTTTAAAAATTAATTCTTTTATGTAACTTTTATTTTAAAAACATGATAAAATATTTTGATAATTATTTTAATTTAATTTAAATAATTAAAGTATTAATTTAAATTAACTTGTTAATTTAGAATAATAATTGAAATTATTTTGTTAATAATAATCTAAAATATGTTTATTTGAATTAATAATTTAAATCAATTAATTAATTTAATTATTATAATATTTTCTAAATTTAATTGGTTAGATTAATAGTTAAGGTTAGATAATTTAATCGAAACCTAGTTTTTGCCGATTTCATTAATTAGGTTGAAAACCAATAATTAATTAATTTAAGGTTTTATTCTATTAACCATGGTTAACTTTTGGCTCATTCAGGGTTTGCCTTTTGTCTTGCCTGTTTATTTGTTTGCCTAAATTATTACAATTTTAATTTTTGATATGTTACATTATAATTGTTGTCGATCTTTAATGCACTAACATTTCTCTTCTTCGTGCCTAATTTTCAGGGTTAACCAGATCGATTAAAGCTCAAACCTTTGGTAACCCTAAACTTATCATCTACTTTAATTATTTCTTTTTTTTGTGGTTTGCCCACAAACCTTTTTGCCTTATTATGTAACTGCTCCGAGGTTGTAATAGTAATTAGGGTTTAATTTTGCTGCTTTATTTTCTGTATGATTAACTGCGTGGTTAGTAATTCTAGGGAGTGCAACCCTGAATTGATTTAGAATAACTAATTTATAAGATAAATACCACTGAATTGAACCACGTGATTGTGCACCCACACACCTTTAAAGGTAACGCCTCTTATTGCCTTATACTGCTGCATGTTGCCTTATTGTTGCCTGTTGCATTTAAATTGTTAAAATAGTCAAGTCCCTCGATTCCGAGGATACCTAAATCAAAGGTTGCCTTATTCATTGATATCATCAATTTTGTCCCTCGAAGTTGCCTCGGTAAAACATGATGATTGTCCCAGTTGCTAAGGTGTCCTCGCATGATGCCTAAAAACTTAATGACTATTATATCCTTCCCTAAAGACTACTTACCTCTACATGGTAGGGACAATTTTATGGCGAACGATATCTCGATGACCCTTCAACCTCCAATAAAAGGACTTCCTGCCCTCTAATGGTATGGATTGCCCTGAAAGGCTAAAAGAACCTTTTTAATAGGGGTAATTATCCCCTAATTGCTTGCTCTGGTTTAAATTTATTTTTGTCCTTTTATCAAAAACCTTCAAAAAGGCTACGCTTATTTACAAGCTAAAGTCCTCATTCAAATGCTTTTTTTCTATACATTTCTAAACTTTTGAAGTGAGGTGTATGTAGCATGTCCATGTGATAAGCCCAACAAAATTGATCCAAATACAATATTATTATTTCATTTTCATTTTTTTTAAAATCGAAACAAAATAGAATCAGAATTTAAAATAAAAAATCAAAATAAGAGAAGGAACCAATAAGAGGCTGACACCTCAAATTTTCAAATAAAAAATATGGTAGTAACGACCTTCTCTTTTTTCCTTCTTCTACGATGACTTCACCACTGTGCTGGAGATAGAAATAATGGTGCAACCTCCAGAATTTAAAAAACGATTACATCATTCAAAATGAAATTGCACGCTGAGTTCGAAAATAAAATCAGACCACCCTGAAACACACTGCAACACAATCAATTGAAACAAAATCACATAAACCCTAAATGACTAAAATCAAAATTAAATAATAGATAAGCACAATCAATGCCTAATTTCTTAGGGCTTCAGCTCATGTAATATCCAGAAAGCAATTTGTAACAAGAAACTATGAGAATGATGCTCAGATGTGAGAGACCGAAGTTCCAAAAAACCTAAATATTAGAGTATGTCTGATGCACCTTCAAAGCCACTAAACAAATGAGAAAATGATAGGAGAAGCTTACTTGATGCTTCAGGAACGTGTTGCTATGCTTAGATTTACTTGAATCTTGCTGCAACTTTTGATCCAAGTCCAACTGGTCAATGAAAAAGATTAAGTTGGATAGCATGATTTGGTATCTTCAGATCCAAACTAATGCATAAAGAAGTTATTAAGAAATATCCAAGAAATTGAAATTAATAGAAATGAAGGACTCGAAAGTTGAAAATTGAGAGGAGAGAAGAGTTTCAGATTTGGAAAAATGGCGAGTGAATTAAATTTAGGAGGGAAGAGATGGTTATATAGTGAGTGTTTTATGTTGGGAGTGAGGTGTGGAAACGAAGTTGAACTTAGGAGGTTGTTGTGATAGGCTTGGAAGTTTATTAAATAAAAATGCTCTTTGTTGACAAGTTCAGATAAAGGGAAATATGGAAAGTTTTGAGATCATTTTTTAGGGTTGGAATACATTGCACATGGCTTGGATAATGAGCTAACGTGAGTGTAAACTTCACGAGCAAGTATGTTGGAAAATTCTTAGGTGGACACATACCTAAGAAATTGTTTTACACACAACCAATCACAAAATTTTAATTAATTAAAAAATAAATATTGATTTTTTTCTCTCCTTCATAATCTCAACCACCCCATGAATCCAATTAAAAACAAATTAAAATTAAAATAAATTTAAAAAGTACTCTTTGTTTCCCATTTGTAAATTTTTGTTTGGCATTTTGGAAGGATTTGGAGTGATAGCAGGCGTGTGTGTTTAGCTGTTTTGTGCAAAGTTTGTGAAGGATTTTGCATCATGTGGGGCCAATTTATAATGGAATGGTACAAGGCATGATGTGTGCACAAGTTTGGAATTAATTTTGGCACGATTTAGACTGTTGCATTTGGAATAATTTTGGCAAAAAATGAATTATATTTGGACAGATTTTGGTGCATTTTGAAATGTTGAACCATATTTTGGACATGCTTGAATTGGTAAAAGGCTTAAAAAATGATGATAAAGCTTGAAATATAACTTTAATTTGAAACCTTGAACTCCTTGATTATCTCTTGTAATGTGAATAAATGATGACTTATGATTTTGATTCAAAATAAATGATCCAAAATGATGAACTTGAATCTTGGTTTTGAACTTGTTTAATTCCATAAGGTTAGGTAACTTTCATTTGAAGTAACTTGTATTTCAAGAACAAATGCTTGAATTCTTGAACTTATTTATTTTCAATTATCCAATGTACTAGCTTGAGTGACCAAAGAAGAGACGATGAACTATGATCATGCTTTGAAAAGGACTTGTTACTTGTTTTCAAGCCAAATATTATATGCTTTTTTTGTAAGAGATTGCTGAACAAACAACTACAATGACAATGGTTCCTTTTTTATTTCTTTCAAACATTCAAGGGAATCAAAAAACTATATTGTCTTCTTTAATTCAATACAACATATTTCTCCGAGCTTAAAGGCAGAGAACACTTAGAAAATGTAAGCTAAAGGAACAAGGATTTCCCATACAAAAGGTAGAGAAGGTTTGTAAAAGGAAAGAACAGATAACTGAAACAACAATGAATGATCTCGTGCCAAAGGCATGGAGAACTTGCGTAAAGCTAGTATGAAACCTGACAAGACCAATGCAAAGAGCATAGAACATTTACGAAAGATAAGACAAAAAGACAAAGTGTTTTCCATAAAAAAGTAGGAAAGATTTGCAAAAGACAAGAACGGGTAACAAAAAGATAATCACATGCAAAAGGCATGGAGAACTTGCGTAAGGCAAGTATGAAAGCTGACAAAAACCGATGCAAAAGGCATCAGAGACCTAAAAAAGATAAGTAACAACCGAAATTGGGTTATATACACAAGGCAAAAGAACTACATAATTCCTCAGGCCAAAGCGGGGTGTAATTCTTCAAGAGTGGCAATTATATGAACTTCCACACAAAAAGTATGGATGTTCAAAGAAATCGGGAAGAAAGAAAGGTTATACACCAACTCTTGCTCACATTCTAACTGCAAAGAGCAAACAACGGGTAACTTTTTTGTGCGAAAGACTAAGAAGACTCGCAAAAGGCAAGCCACATCCCTTATGCAAAAGCTAATAAGGGGATCGACTTATAAAAGGTAAGTGAAGGATTTGAGTACTTGCAAGAAGCAAAATAACTAAATTATCCCTCAGGACGGATCAATGTGTAATTATTCAAGAGTGGTAATTATATGAACTCCCAAGCACAAAGTAGGTTCGTTCGAATAATTGAGAAGAAATAAAGGTTATAAATCAACTCTTTCTCGCACTCTAACTGCAAAAGACAAATACTGATAAAAATATTGCGAAGACCTACAAAAGACCAGAAGGACAATCTCAAAAGGTAAGTACAAAAGAGATACGACTCTTTGGAGAAATAAAACTCAGAACAAGACACTACTGGGGAGATAAATAATACCAACAATCTCTACTCAAGAAATAGGCTCAATAAAAACCCTGATGAAGAATGAATACTCCACTAAGGAAACAAGAGGTATAGAATTCGCTTAACTTTGTTGGGGAATAGAATTAGAACTTCCACAATACAAGATACTTGGTATACAAAAGGTATAAAGTGGAAAACTGGAAGAAAACCTATTGGGGATATCAAAGGATATCTAGATGGCATATGTCACTGAATTTGGTTTACAAGAAGGGCTTGGACTGGATTATACTTCATTTGCATGTTTAAATTTTTTTATGGTGTAATGCTCCATAACAATAGAAATGTTACACATTTTGGTATATGCAATGTAATGATGATTACTATATGCAAGAATGAATGATTGGACACTCTACTAGGGAATGTACAGAAGATATCATGTAACTTTGCTAAGGAAAAAATTATGATGATCTACTCTTTTGTGGGGAGATAACAAGCTGAATACAAATAATGACTGGACTGCAAACTCTGTTGGGGAATTGCAAATTAAATTGCAAACTCTGAGATGCCACTAAAAAATTGAGATTAAGTTATTGATTAACTTAACTCACACAATGAAAGTCGCCACCGCACTTTATTGTTTCCAAAGAAATGGGAAAAGAGAGAATAAAATTCACAGAAGTTTTTAAAGCAGGAACTAATAAAAAAAGATCTAGGTACGGGGTTTGGTTATGCAAGGGGAAAGTGTTAGCACCGGAAATGTATGGTTATATTTTAAAGAAAATCATAAGTGAGAAGGAAATTAAACAAAAAATCTAATTGGTATGACATATCTGGAAGAAAGCATGTGTATTATGCTTCTAGAAATTTGGCGATCTAAATGATTGCAATTGTCATATATTTCAATCTTCATTCTAAGGCTGTTATTCGTAGATATGATAAACTTTTAAATAGAAATACATGCAATTAATTACAACAATAAACAACATATATTAAAATAATAATGAGTATAAAATATAATTACAATAATAATTAGAATTTATATCCGAAACTATTCTAGAATTAGGAACAAAGAAGATGAAAATTAGACACAAAAAAAAACAATTCAAAAAATAAAAATATCTGAGCGAAAGCATATGTATTGTCGTTTCTAAAATTGTGATGCTCCAAATAATTGTAAGAGACATATATCTAATATCTCAATTCATTCTAAGATTGTTACTTGTAGGAACATGAATTGATTACATTTACGTTCAAATTGCAAAGTCTAACAAATTATATTTAGAAATTATATTACACAATATGAATATGAGTATGAAACGAATTTGAATATAATTAAAATAATATTTATGAAATGAATTTGAATATGATCAATACAATAAAAGTAAAATTTAGGGATAATACTTATTCACCCCCTGTCAATAACGAGTTTTTGATTTTCCTCCTATAATTTTTAAGATTCCCCCCTTATAAAATAAATATTTCATTTCTGCTACCCCTATCCCTTATTTGGCTGATTGGGCATAGGGAATCTGTTTACTTGGCATCCCACGTGGTTTTTTAATTTTTAAAGTATTTTTTAAATACAAGTTGCATTTTTTTTAATATTTTTTAAATTCAAGTTCCATTTTTTTAATTATGACTTTTTTTTACGTTTTTTAAATTGTTTTTTTAATAATTTTTATAAATTATTTTTACAGAATATTTATTAGTTTTTATGAATTCTAAAAATTAATGTTTAGACCTAAGCCCGTACTTGTTGCAATTAAAGCCCATTTGTATGAGTCTATTTTTAATTCATAAGTATGTTTGTGTCTGTGCTTTATAAAGACTTATTTTATCTTTGTAAAAATCGATGTGGGACTTATTAATTTACATACAGCAACAACAACACCAATCATCCCATGCACTCTCAAATATTGCCACTTATCTCTATCGTTTTAGGGGTATGGGGATAGAGGTGTGTTGTACCCTTGGCATGCTCGATAAAGATCAGGCTGGTGAACTCAAGAAGGCGGATTTTACTGCCTATAATCACAATCCTGACACTTCTAGGGAATACTATCCAAACATCATCACAACAAGGAGTTATGATGAGCGCCTTCAAACTCTTGAATATGTTCGTGATGCATGGATTAATGTTTGCTCTGGTAAGTAATCTTATTGGCTTCAAATACCCCTTGGAACCTGTCAATAGTTTGTTCAGTCGGTCAAGTTCAGCCATTGCATGTCTGTTCTATTCTTTAGTCTAAGATCACCATTTATCATTCATTTTCATAACAAACTCTAATTTCTTTGAATCTTTTACATCATAGTCTGACATGGTGAGAAATGTTTGCAGGAGGAATTATCGGGCTCGGAGAAGCTGAGGAATACCTTGTAGGTTTGCTACATACATTATCAACACTTCCTACACATCCAGAAAGTGTTCCCATTAATGCACTTGTTCCTATTAATCAATTTGTTGCAATCATAATATTGAGTTATTATCTATGAAAAACTTGACTACAATTCTTATCATAATATGGGAGATGATTCGCATAGTTGCGACAACACGTATAACAATGCCAAAAGCATTGTGTTTTCTTGCCGGTACCAATTCTATCTTTGCTGGTGAAAAGCTTCTCACAACTGCCAACAATGATTTCGAAGGCATCGAAAGTATGAATTTGGCATGTACAATTGTATATAATGTTGTATATTTTATTCTGGGTAGCCAGTGATCAAATGGAGAGTGAAAGCACATATTATAATGTAGATGGGTCATTGGTGTAGGAGAAATGGTGGGTCAGTGGTGTTTCAAAATACTAGCATAATTATAGTCCCACCTCGGTTACTATAAAAGCAAAATAAGTCTTTATAAAGCAAAGACACACACTTATGAATTAAGAATAGACTCATACAAATGGGCTTTAATTGCAACAAGTACGAGCTTAGGCCCAAACATTAATTTATAGAACGTAAAAAATGTCATAATTAAAAAAATGTCACTTGGATTTAAAAAATATTTTAAAAATACAAAAAATGCCACTTGAATTTAAAAAATAATTTAAAAATAAAAAATATTTAAATAACCACGTGAGATGCCAAGTAAACAGATTCCTTATGTCTAGTCAGCCAAACAAGAAATATGGGGTGACATAAATGGAATTCGTATTTTATAATGGGGTATAATGGGGAATCTTAAAAAAGAACTAATAGGGGGAAAATCCAAAACTCGCCCTATTGGCAGAGGGTGAATATGTATTATCCCTAAAATTTATATGCAACAAATATGGGCATAAAATTAATTTGAATATATGAAAAAAAGAAAAGTTTCCCAGAGCTTTTTGAATTGTAGTAGATATTGAAATATATGTTGGAAATTGTTTATTCTTTTCTCTCTAGAACCTTGAAAGTAGAGCTGTTAAAAAGGGCTACTCGACCCTATACGGGTCGGCCCTAATGAATTCTGGGCTTTTCAGGGTTGGGTCAAAAAGACTCTGTGTTATATGGGCTCAAGAATTACTACCCGATTCCGACCCTAGATGGGCTTCGGGTTACCCGAGCCTAAACGGACTTTCTTATTTTAAAAAATAAAATAAAAATTTCATAATATTTATTATAAATTAAATTAAAAATTATATTATTTTAAACATAATACATTTTTAAGTACTATATTATCTCTTATAAATACAATAATGTGTTTCTAAATACAATATATATGTCTAAATTGTATAAAATAATACTTGAATAGTTTACATAAGAGAAAAACTAATATAATACGATGAAATAATGTTGATTATATTAATGTATATTATTTAAAAAAGAAAGATTGAATAAAATAGAGATAAAATTTAGTGAGGGAGGAAAATGAATGTGCTATTTGGAGTAAGAAAATATAAATATTAATATATTTTTTAAGTATGCAGGCCTGATGGGCTACCCACAGCCTATATGGGCTAGCTCTAATGGGTAGCCGGCTTTTTAGGGTTGGGCTAAAAAGCCCTGAAATATATGGGCTCTAATTTTAAGGCCCGAGCCCTATGATTTTTCGGGTCTGATGGACCGGCCCATATTGGCCAACCCATTTTGACAGCTCTACTTGAAAGTATACACTCATTATACTTGAGTTCTTTCTATTATCTTGTTTTTTTATCGATACTCTACAAGGGTGTTCGCGATGTAGGTTGCGGTTTTGACGAAAAAAATCATCCGAACCGCAAGAGAAAAAATCGTGCGGTTTGGTTTAGTTTTGTTAGCTTTTAGAAGAAAACCAAACCAAACAAATGCGGTTCGTTTGGTTTGGTTTTTTACAAATATTTTATTGAGCCATATATAAACTTATAAATGACAACATAACTTTGTATTTAGACATTCATACACTATCAAATAACAATAAAACTCGTCATATTTTGACAATAACTTTCCATTTAATATATAAAAATTAAATTAGACAAAAGTGAAATAATAAACATAAAATATAACATAAAACAATATAGAAATTATTATAATGAAAAAAAAAAGATGAGATATTAGTGAAGATGAAAAAGAAAATAACAAAAGAGTTGAGAGTTTAGAGAAGAAGATGTGCGATAAAAACGAAATTGAAATAGGAAACATTTGCATAAAAATGAGAAGGTAAAAAAGAAAGAATATAAGAAAGTAGAGATTCAAGAAGAAGAGAGAAGATGTATGTGATAAAGAAGACGCGGTAATTTTATTAGAGATTTAAGAAGATCGGGACTGAAATCATATGTGTAAGAATGAGAAAATTGTTCGTAATCATAAGGCTAAGGTATAATAGGTTTAAGTCTGGATTGAATGTGAGTTAAGTAAAAGTTCGGTTGTAGGTTTATAAAATACAAATCGCAAACTGAACTGAACCGTACAGTTTTGTTAAAAGATGACCCAAACAAATTCGAATCAAATGCAGTGTTTGCGATTTCGATTTGATTTGGTTTGATTTACGATTTTTTTAAGTTGGTTTAGTTTTGAATACCAGTGTTTTAAAAATCGGACCAGACCGGCCGGTCGGACCGGTCGAACCGGGAACCAGTCAGATAACTGGTCTGATTCAATTGTTTGATCGGATATGTTATTGAACCGGTCAAAATCGGTGTAAACTGCTAAAATCGAAAAAATCGGTGGTTTTTATGAACCGGTGGTTTAATTGCATTTTAACAAAAAAATTATTTAAAAAATTAAAACGACACCATTTTGATTATTTTAATAAAAAATAGAAATAAAAATAAAAAAATTAAATAAAAAAAATAAAAATAAAGATGTTGCCGACGGTTGACTTTGTTGCATATAGTTTTGATATTGAAGAAGGAGATCCCAAAATTTAAACAATTTTCCTTCCTTTAAATTAAATTTAGTAGACAATGAAATTATTTGGTTATAAATTATTTAATTATATATTATTTAAGTAAATTATGTTGCGATTAAAGTTTGTTTGCAGTTCTACTTTATAATTTTGTATTATTTTATTGTGTAATGTCTGTATAAAATTTGAATTTAAATTATGAACTTGTAAATTTATTTATGATAAGATATCTTTAAAAAATTTAAGTGCTAGTTATATTTTATATAGACTAAATCATCCAGTTTGACCAATCGTTAGTTGGTCCAGTGGTGATTGGCGCTGGACTTGGTAGGGAGAACCACGGTTCGATCCCCCGCAACTCCGAGATGCCAGAACTCGCCCCCGAACCGGACTAAACCGGTGGTTTATAGCCAAAAAAAATCATCCAGTTTGACATGTTTTATACCTATATAATTTTGTTATAACAATTAGTCTATTGAACCGAGTTATTTTTTTAAAACAATATTGGAAAAAAAAAATCCAAATAACCATGTTTAATAATTTATTTACACCAAAAACCATGTTTTCGGCAAAATTACGCATATGACCAGGTTTCAGAGGTGGTCTCCACATAGGAGCCACCTCAGGTGGCGCCAAAGACCAAAACCTCTTAACCTATGCGCCACCCAGGGTGGCATCAATGCATATTTTTCCCTTTTTAGCCACCTAGGGTGGCGCCTATGTATATATATATATATATATATATATATATATATATATTTTTTTTTTTTGTTTTTTTTTTTGTTTTTTTTTAATTGTTTATATACTATTTTTTTTAATTTTTTTTTTTTTATTAACAAAATTGTTTTAACAATTAAATAAATAATGAAACACCACATGTCATTCATTCCAAACATTACAAATACAAGAAATGCAGAAACAACATTAGAAATACGGTCATACAGTTCAAACATTACAAATACGGTACACAAAAGATAAATAATAAAACATGGATATTATGCTATTCACGACCCCTCCGACCATGACCCCTCCGACCCGACGCCGGACCATGACCCCTCTCACCGCCAGTTCCGCAATCTGGAACTACTCGAATCCGGTTGGAAGGATCTCGACGACCGACTTCTCCACGACCCCCCCTATTCCTTGGTTGTTCTTGTTGTGTCTGGGTAGGCGGTCCTCGGATTAGCCCCTCCATGCGCTCATTGGACATGTATTCTTGTATGTTGCTGTCAAATAGTCGGGTCCCCATGCCCTCAAAGATTTGTCTTGGCGGTGGAGTTGCGTCACATGGTCGGTAAAATCCAGCGCTTGATTGACCTTGAAAAAATGGCATTGTTTGCTGGGGTGTGGTGTACCCATATTGTTGGTGTTGTGGAAATTCGTACTGTGACGATTGAGTGGTCATTTGCTCGTTTGGGTCGTAATTGTCATCTAGACCCATGTCGGGGCTGGGTTGCCTATTGTAGCTGGAGGGGCCGGCGTCGCCGTGTTGTTGGGTGAAGGCCCATGATTGTTGCTGGATGGGTTGCCTAGTGGAGGAGGAGGGGCCGGCGTCGTAGTGTTGTTGGGTGAAGCCCCGCGATTGTTGTTGGACGGGTAGCCTAGTGGAGGGGTCGGCGTCACGGAGTTGTTGGGTGAAGCCCCATGATTGTTGTTGGAAGGGTTGACTTTGGTAGGGCGTTGTTGGTGTTGTTTGAAATTCCTCATGGTCAGGTTGTTCGGATGTTTGGCGTTGTCGGCGTTGTTGGCGTTGTTGTCGTTGTTGGGGTGGTTGTTGGGGTGGTTGTTGTGCGTATTGTTGGGGTGGTTGTTGTGCGTATTGTTGGGGTGGTTGTTGTGCGTGTTGTTGTTGGCGGGGGTCGTGTAGGTAGTAGGGGTCTGACACATACATATCGGGGGTTGTGACTGTTCTATACCAAGCAAGGTATGTCGCGGTTGGAAACATGGGGAGTTGGGCAACCGAGAATTGTAACAGACGGCTGCGACGCTGCCTCCACATCTCACAAAATTCAGGTGCGAATGTACGATAATCTGCGTGGTCCCATTGATTGTTAACTCTTTTAATATGCCAGCGACCCAAATCAGTGGGGGGATCCGGGATCGGTTGATGCATGCCAAACTGCAGTCTCACACGGTCAGATTGGTGCATCTCAATGATGTTGAACCTTATTATCGGTACTACTGCAGTCCAAACTTCCCGGTCACTCTCGTTTGGCTCATGGTCTAGCAACAAGTATGGTCTCCAATTAAACTGCGTGGGAGAAAAAATAACATATTATTAAAAAGCATGATGAATTGTAATACATCTATATGATCATATAAAAGTTTAGGGATAATACATCTTCAGCTCGGAGGTGATCAATTAGGTCCCGATATAAAACAACACTCCCCCTCGGATTCTTACTGTAATCCAATTTAGGACCACAGAACCTAAAAAATAAAGAGCAAAAATGTTATTTCAGATTTTTATGAAAAAGATAGTTAGCATTCAAGGAATAGCGTTGAAAAAGAGAAAAAGACGTACCTTGTTGCATAAGGGAACGTGTAGTTGTTCCTGCCTACCGGGGACAGCGTCGGCATTCTCCACCAACCCCATACTTGTAGGAGGAACGCACATCCATAGAAGGTGCACTTCTCGGCAACCGCGTTCTTACAAAGAGACTGGTATAACATCGCCAAAACGGCGGACCCCAACTATATTTCCTAATCTTGCTAATACTGTCAAATTTACTTAAATAGAAAAAGTTGACAGTGTTACCTGTCGACTCCGGGAATAAAAGTTTACCAAACATCAACATTATATAAACCTTAGTCATTAACCAAACATGCTCCTCAGTAAAGTTGTCCATCAAGACGAGTTCATCATAGTAATCTCTAAGGGAGACCAGACTGATACCCTGGCCTCTTGAACCTTGAGTAGGCACAACTAGATCTCTTCCCAACACTCTCTCACACATTGAATTAGCATGTTGAACAGATCCATTAACAGCCTTGCCATCAATGGGCAGACCAAGTAACATATAAACATCCTCTAGAGTAATAGTACACTCACCTATTGGAAGATGAAACGTGTGGGTTTCAGGCCTCCATCGCTCTTGTAAGGCAAGGATGAATTTTCTGTCTATGGTGTTGTTGTTAACTTTTATGATATGTCCGAAGCCACATGCTTGGAGATTCGGAATAATCCTCTCGTCGGGTTCAACGTAAGCGTGAGAACGTGTACGGAATCGGTCAACAGCCTAAGAACCACAAATAAATCGATTAAACTGGATATCATATACGCATAGATGTTTAGAAATAAATAAGTATAAACTTACAAAGGTCGCCAAATTCGCTCTAGTTCCTCTGTGTGTTTCACCCATGGTAAGAAGTTGTTGAGCCATTTTCAAGAACTCTTTAAGTTTTCTGCGGAATTGAAAATGCAAAGTGGTTTTTTGAAGAAGAAGAATATATGTTGGTGAAAAGAAAGCAAGTATATGAGAGTATTTATAGAGGGTTGGTGGTTGTTGATGTTAAGTGCATGAGGGCCAAGTGGTGAGCATGCATGTGATACAGATATTAAAGTGATAAAGATGGGTTCACATGCATTCTGTGTTGAAATGACCATGCATTCCCGTGTTTTGTGCTGACTTTGTCTAGGCATGCATGCATTAATTGTTTCTGGCAGAATAGACTAGGCCTGCATCCCGTGTTCGGTGCTGAATTGTCTAGGCATGCATGCATACAGTATTCCGATGCAGGTAGATCACATGCTGGCGGATCAGATTAGGGTTTTGGCAGTGGGGACCACTAGACAAAATTAGGGCAAAAAAAAACAAAAAAAAAAGAAAATACACTAATGCGCCACCCCAGGTGGCGCCATGCTGGAAAAATTTTGTCTAATGCGCCACCCCAGGTGGCGCCTACATGCTACTGTTATTTTTTTTTTTTTGAAAATTTAGGGTTAGGGTTTTCTATGTTTTTTTTTTTGAAAATTAAGGGTTAGGGTTTGGTTAGGGTTTTCTGTGTCACCGAAAATAATTAGCATACAGTCTTCGCATGTGATTGTACAGTGTACACTGTTCAGTATGGTTGTGTCTGGTCAAGTCGACTGTAGTTCACCAGTGGCAAGCACACCTCAAATCAACTCAGGCATTCATTTTCCGTCAACTTTATTCGCATGTGATTGTACAGTATGGTTGTGTCTGGTCAAAAAAACAAAAAAAAAAAAAGCAAATGAGAGTAGGCGCCACCCTAGGTGGCTAAAAAGGCCAAAATACTCATTGAAGCCACCCTGGGTGGCGCATGAGTTAAGGGAATTTGGCCTATGGCGCCACATGAGGGAGCCACCTCTGAAACCTGGTCATATGCGTAATTTTGCCGAAAACATGGTTTTTGGTGTAAATTATTTATTAAACTTGGTTATTTGGATTTTTTTTTTACAATATTGAATACCACTAACTAAATAATAAATGAGTAACTTTTAATTTTAAGTTTAGCGTATCCTTTTCCAATCTCCTTTCCTTTCGGCTCAAATAAAAAAAAAAAAATCACTTTTGTCAACTCTTCTCTCTCCACTTACTTTCTCAACTCATAACTAAACAAGAAGAATAGCATAGCACTGAACCATATGGTTAACCGGAGGATCTCTAGTGGCTTCAATCACGCACCACAACTATTGCTGCGGTAAGTGTTAACTCAGTTCATGCTACTGCTTGCTTCTGCTTGGATCTCCGGTTTGATCCGGTTTGACGGTTTCTTGTCCGGTTTTATTGCCAGGCGGTTTTCAATAAATATTAAATCGGATATCGGACCGTTTTCCGGTATAACCGGTCTAACCTGACGGTACGGTTTTCGCTACCAAACTCTTCAATGTTACTCACTCTCAATTTTTGTGGAAAACAATTTATTTGAAAATATATTCGTTTATCAAAGTAACCGATATTGATAATATTAACTTTTAAAATCTTCTCAGAAATATTATTAATTTTTACGTGTGGTGTCTAAAGGTTCTAGGTTGAAAACCCGCTAAACAAAAATTTCTTATTAAAAAAAAACTTTTAAATTTATATTATTTTATTTATATTTATTGAAAAAAATAAACGATATTTTAGGAACTGCAAGCCCAAAAAATTGTATCTTTTATATAGTTATAGATATAACCCTAATGTGGGAGAGAGAAACCTATAAGAAAAGGAAGAAGAACGATGTCAGGCAACCACAAATTGAAGAAGGTAAGTCATCTCTGGTTATTCTATTACTTTTGGTGGTTTTGCTTCCTCAGTTAGGTTTTATAGTATTGGATTTTTTTGTTGTGGTATATTTCAGGTTAAAATGTTTGATGGCCCTAATGAATTGCCTGAATTGCCTGACTGTGTCATATCTTACATCTTGACAAAGTTATCCATGAAAGAATTATTGAAAACTAGTATACTCTCTAAAAGCTGGTATAAGCTCTGGACTTTAAGGAGAGATCTTTACTTTGATATCTTCAATGTCTTTGAAAACACTGAGGAGGAGCTACTACAAAAGGGCTATCTTATTGATGTCCCTTACACTTATTGTTCTGCCATGGAGAGAATGCTCACTTCTGATACTAGTGATTTATTTGTTAATCGAGTTGATCAATTTCTCAAGCATTCTAATGCCACAACTATTGATTCTTTCTTGGTCAAATTCTATTTAGGTTCTCAACAACAAACCTCTATTGATCAATGGATAAGTTTTGTAATTAAAAGAGGGATTCAAACTATAGATTTACTCTTTAGTGGACTTTCCCTTCCATATTCCCTTTGCTGCTGTCTACGCAACCCTTGTCAATTTCCCTTCCACTTATTTTTAGAGACTACGCCTTCAACTCTCAAGCGTCTCCGTCTTCAATATTGTCTTGTTTTTCATCCAACTGATTATAACTTTACTTCATTCAAAAACTTGAGTTTCCTTTCACTTGATACTGTAAAAGGGGATGAATTTTTCATTGAAACTTTATTATCTAACTGTAAACAACTTGAAGAGCTTCACTTAATCAAATGTAACTTCGAATCACCAATACTAAAGATAGTGAGTTCATCCCTTTGTCATCTCAAGGTTACAACATGCTTTCCCCCATTCAGCGATTTTTGGGAGGAGGTAAACCTGACTTTACTGGATTGCCTTAAACTCACTTCATTGGAGTACTGTGGACGTCGCTTGGGTAACATGAACTTTAATACCCCTATGTTGAACAACATTCGGCTTGCTGTTATTTATAGTGAAGAACATCTTAATGCATTTGGACTCTTGGCAACTCTTCCTAAACTTGAGATTTTGCAATTAGACATTTATTCAATGGTAAGTCATGAAATGTTTGAACATGAATTGCTTATCTTTTTAATCATATTTTATGAATCTTACATTTTCTTGTTTAGGTCCCAACTTCCGTAAAATTAACTCAGCGACTCCAACATCTCAAGGAGTTGAACTTGATTCTTCACCTGCCATATGTCACCCCCCAGAAATTAGACTTTGATCTTTCAAGGATTTTAACCATCCTACAAGCTTGTCCACTTTTGCAGAAACTTTCAGTCATGGTGAGTAAACATGGTTAATAATTTAGATATTTTGATTTCTTGTTTAAATTTTGATTCTACTTTTTACAGCTCACATATCCTGAAACTATGGAAAATCAACAAGTTGCTAGTGATGTGGAAGTGTTCTCTCATGACGAGGTCAAAGTTATTGAATTGAGAGGTTGTGTTGGCAATTGGTATGAAATTGAGTTTGCTATGAATTTTATGAAATATGCCAACAAACTTGAGCAAATAGTTTTGAGTCCATATTGGAAAGATGATGAATCTTTGGATTGGAGTTCTAAACTTGCATGGTTTCAAAGTGGACGTCAAAGGATTAGTGAAAAATTTCAAAGTGAAGATGTAGTTGGACGAGAAAAACTAGTGCTCATATAAGACTAAAATGCAACCCATGTTTCTCACTGAGTTTATCTCTCTTGAATTTCTTTTTATCTAATGTTTGAAAAAATGGTTTTAAATTTGTCACTTTATAAATGGTAGTGCTTATTCCATCCCAAAAATGGAAAACTCATACACTTACAAATTATAACGGCAGAATACAAAATATAAATGAACCAAGATTTCAAAAGAAAAAGAAAACTGCTCCGTTTTGTAACTATAAATGCACAAAAGTTATATCATGAATGGATTTGTTTCTCCAAATATTTTAATGCAATCTTAACATTCAATTTGTTTCCATATAAAGATGAGTGCCCCTCTGCTTTGAATTTATTACAGTAAAAGAACACATTCATTTAAAATAACTACATTCTAAAAGAATTATGAGAGGGAGAGAGATCATACCAGGAAAATAAAGTTTCTTGCTTATCAACACTTGGTTCAAATAGTTTTAAATGCAAAAATTGACGAAATAGTAAAAAAAAAAACAATTAATTTCATTCATCAAACAATAATGAATATAAGGAGATACCAATATTAAGGAAAACTACACGTAGACCAAAAATTGGTCGCTATGTGTAACTGAATTTGATTTTTTGACAAGCCCTGTACTTATACCTAATGTGATTTTAATTAACAAATTTGACAAACACAAGTCATATATGGTACATCTATTTTTTGGGTAAGCCCTAATTTTATTATAAATAAACACTAATCAATACAATTTGGGGTTTTTTCAGATTTTAAAATACATTCTTCTTAAAACCTGAAGGAGAGGATTTCATTAACGGGTCAAAAAAATAAATAAACACTAATCAATACAATTTGGGGTTTTTTCAGATTCTGAAATACATTCTTCTTAAAACCCAAAGGAGAGGATTTTATTAACGGGTCGAAAAATTATTGCATGTGTTTTACAATAATACATCAATCTAAGACAATGATCATAACCATATATCTTGCAAAGATTCAAAAAATAAAGAAAAGAGAACGATTAATCTGCATCGAATATTTTCACTTACAAAAACCCAAATGGGTTAAATTTCTTATCAAGATCGTTTACTTACCCGGAACCATCCCGATTGCGCTTGCTTGAAGTCACCTTGACCAAGTGTGGAAATCTTTATGTGGGTTGTTGTAATCCCTTTGAGAGAATATGCTGAAGGTTTTTTTTTACCACTTTAACGAGCATTTTAAGTCTGGAATGCTGAGAGGTGTTGGTTCTATTTGTCACTTCTTATTAGGGGTGCATGGTTGGTTATTTTCAAAAACCAAAGCATAACCATTTTAAAACCATTTAGATGGTTTGGATTTATAACTGTTCTGGTCTAGGCCGAGCAGGCCCAACCCTTGATTACCAGCCGAGCAGGCCCACTTCCCTTGGGCCCAATTACTGAACAGATAGGAGCTGCCAGTCGCGAGGACCATGGCCGAGCAGGCCCAAACTTTTGGGCCTGCGTACTAGATAACCGTCAAGGAGTTATCCACGCACGAAGATCACGCGTCATGGATTCGGTCAACCATCTCCGAACCCTACGCTATGTGCATCCAGAACGTGAGTCTCCTGCTGACTCAGCCCTAGCATGGGACGTTCTGGCAGTTCCCTAGCACGTGGGCCTCCAGTTGGATTTGGCCCAATTAGGGAACCTTGGCCCAGCGCTGGGGGCTATAAATACCCTCTTTCACTAGAGGGTCAGGTATTCTATTCTCAACTCTAAACCTCATTCTCTGATAGCTACTGACTTAAGCATCGGAGAACCTTGCAGGTACCCCCCCCATCTTGCTCTTCAAGCCAGACATTACGCCTTGACGATTCTTCTGATCAGGTACGATCAGTGGCGCCGTCTGTGGGAAACTTGCTCCCCCTTCTTTAACAAAGATCAAAGCATAACCTTTCACCATCGTCATGGCCAACAACAACACACCCAGTCCTGATCCCTTTGTCCTGGAACAACTGATTGAAGATTCCAGCCGCGAACTGACAAACCGCCGCCGGCAGGAACGTGCTTTTACCGGACAGAGGCAACAGACTCAGCACATTCAACATGTCCACGGCCTTCAACAAGTCCAGAACGTCGAACAAACCCGTCCTGAAGGACAGGTTCAGAACGGCGAAGACGGGCAGACCCGGCCCCAGACTGAACCAGACCAGCTCCAAGTGGTGAATGAAACTGATACCCGAGACGGGCAACACGCTTCCTCGTTCACCCACACCTCTGACAGACGAAGAAGCCGTAGCCCGGACGAGGAGGAACAGATCAACATTCCCGAGGGCGCTGATCCGACTGCCATTCTCCTACTCAAAGAGCTGCAGAAGACCAACCGCCTCATCCGCCAACAGGGCGACCGCATCCACGACCTGGAAAGGAGGCGACGATATCGCTCCCCCCAGCGGAGGCGCCATCGGTCACGTTCCTATTCCTCTTCGCGGTCTCCCCCTAGGAGAAGTCGCAAGCGCAGTCCATCTAGGTCTCGCTCCCCCTCGAGGAGAAACCGGCGCCAGCGGTCTTATTCCCGCTCTCCTCCTCGAAAGACGCGGAAGAATCAGAAACCTGAAACCACTGAAGCCAAAGATCTCTCACCCGAGCAGGAGCGCCAAGGCCCCTCCAAAGCCGTGCAGAAAGTCCGCGAGCATTCTCCAAAAGACAACCGCAGAATCTCGGGCAAACCACGCACTAAGCCCCAGCGGGGCAGACATTCAAACTCCCCTGAACCCAGTGACGAAGAGGATTTCCGCAGTCCCTTGTCCGAGCAAATCCGGCATGTTCGTCTTCCCCGGGGGATGGAAAAACCACCGGCCTTGGACCACTATGACGGGACCACCGACCCCGATGACCATATAAGGAGCATCGAAGATGTCATGGACTACCACGTGGTACGTGGATCCATCAAATGCCGCATCTTTCCGACCACACTAAGGAAAGGCGCGATGAATTGGTACAGGAATCTGCCCCCTAACTCCATCCACTCCTGGACCGAACTGAAGGATCTTTTCCTAAGCCACTTCACCGCGTCTCGTAAGCAACCAAAGTCAGAAGCAAACCTTGAGGCAGTAATCCAAGGTACCAACGAATCTTTGAGAGACTACCTCGACAGGTTCAACAAAGAAGCTGTCCAAGTGCAGACCGCGGATTACATGAAAAGGTACCTACTCGAACGAGGGCTCCTCCCCGGAAGCGACTTCAAAAAGGCCATCAAGATTGAGGAGGTCCACTCCATGAACGCCTTCCTTCGCAAAGCTCAGGCCTTCATCAGATATGAGGAAGCAGAGGCTGCGACCACGAGAGCGTCACGGGACAACGATGCCGCTCGCAGTTCCAACCATGAGCCCTCAACTTCGAGGCGCGGGCACGAGAGAAGGAAAGACGACAGGTCTCTCGACATCAAAGAACGCCGTGGACCTTCTGGTCGTTTCAACGAATATACCCCGCTGAACGCCTCACGGGAAAGGATCCTAGCCGAATGCCAAAACACTGACTTCAAAAAGTCGAACATCAGACCCCCGAAGTCAAACCCCGCGAGGCCAGGAACTGACAAGTCCAAGTACTGCAAATACCACAGGAGCCATGGACACATGACCGAGGATTGTATTCACCTCAAGGACGCTATTGAAACACTGATCAAGGAAGGTCGCCTTTCAAAATACACACAGAAAGGGGAACCTTCCCGAAGGGACGACCACAGAAACTCTGACGAGGGGAATTCACCGGACAACAGGCCCCTACAGGTAGCCCTGTCAATAACCCGACCCGAAGATTTCATACCATCGGTCGGGGCACCTGCTGCACTCAGCAAATGGGAAGGATTCCCATTCGCCATGGTCGTCTCCAACGGCGGAGATCCGGGCTCTCTCACCATCAGTTCCGTAAAGAGAAAGTTCGATGAGCTGCTCAGTGCCAACGCGGACCTCGGCCCCACACTGAGAAAGTTCCGAGGGAAATCTGAACCAATCACCTTCTACCTGGAAGAGCTACCCGGCGGAGCTCCAAACGCCACGATTCCTCTGCTCGTCCGAGCAAGAATGGCGAACTTCGATGTTCGACGGGTCCTAGTCGATGAAGGCAGCTCGGTCGACATCATGTACTCCCATCTCTTCCAGACACTCCAGCTGGACGACTCACACCTCACTCCCTACGTGGGTTCAGACCTTCAAGGCTTCAACGGAGCTACCACTGAACCATGGGGCTACGTCGAGCTGATTGTCACTTTCGGAGAAGGGGAGGCTTCCAGGCAAGTCAAAACTAGGTTCTTGGTGATCGACTGCAAAACCCTATACAACTGCATCATCGGGCGCCCCACTCTGGCCGAACTGACCGCCGTACCCTCCACAGTCCACCTGAAGATGAAGTTCTACACGAGGACCGGACGAGTGGCCACCATCAACGCCGATATTGAAGCAGCCAGAAGAATCTTCGACGCTTCCGTCAGAGGATTAGAACTGATCGCTCCGCCGACCAGCTCCAACAAAAAGCCAAGGGCCGAAAACAAGCATCCTCAAGAAGATCAGCATCAGACAACCAACGTCAGCTCGGTCGACCTGGACGCCCGGTTTGCAGAAGAAGAACAAAAGACTGGGGAAGAGTCGAGATCTAAATCACCTCACCCCTTCCGACCAGTTCCGGACGGAGATTTCGAGCTGGTCCCCTTGGGCGAAAACCCTGACAAAGCAGTGAAAATCGGTAAGGGGATCCCAGACCTTCCGAGGAAGCAGCTCATAGCCTGTCTTCGAGCCAATGCTGATCTGTTCGCTTGGAGCGCCGCGGAAATGCCCGGACTCGACCCTGAGGTCGCCTGCCACCACCTCTCCATCAATCCAGCCGCAAAGGCCGTAGTTCAACGTAGGCGTCGGCAGTCTCCCGAGAAAGCGGAGGCTGCCGAGAAAGCTGTAAAAGACCTCTTAGAGGCAAATTTTATTTCCGAGGCCAAGTATTCAACTTGGCTCTCAAACGTTGTACTTGTTAAGAAATCTAATGGAAAATGGAGAATGTGTGTTGATTATACTGATGTTAACCGGGCATGTCCAAAAGACGCCTATCCGTTACCAAACATTGATAGACTGGTCGACAACTCGGCCGGCTATAAATTATTATCTTTTATGGATGCCTATTCAGGTTACAACCAGATCCCGATGGCGAGGAGCGACAAGCAGTACACGGCGTTCATGACCGAGTCGGGCAATTACTACTACAACGTAATGCCCATCGGTCTCAAAAACGCGGGCTCCACGTATCAACGGATGATGAACAAAGTGTTCCAAGGGGAGATCGGCGACACCCTCGAGGTATACATGGACGATATGATCGTCAAGTCTCGAGGGGACACCGACCAGACCTCCCATCTCGAGCGCGTATTCGAACGGGCCAGATCCTGCAAGATGCGCTTCAACCCGGAGAAATGCACATTCGGCGTCCGAGCAGGAAAATTCCTCGGTTTCTATCTGACCGAACGGGGAATAGAAGCCAACCCGGATAAATGCCGACCATTCTCCGAGCTCCCTACTCCCAACAATAAAAAATCCATCCAAGTATTAAACGGGATGCTCACTGCGCTATCACGTTTCGTCGCGAAATCCGCCCAGCACGCCCTCCCTTTCTTCAAACTGCTACGCAAAGAAGCAGCCTTTGAGTGGTCCGAAGAGTGCGAGCAAGCGCTAGCACACCTCAAACAAGTACTTTCCTCGCCGCCCGTCCTTTCTCGACCCGACGACAACGAACCTCTGTACCTTTACCTGGCCGTCTCAAACGAGGCGGTCAGCGCGGCTTTGATCCGAGAAACCGTAGACGGGCAAAAACCTGTGTATTTTACCAGCAAGGCCCTACAGGGACCCGAGGTACGATACCAACAGATCGAGAAAGTCGCCATGGCCCTAGTAATAGCGGCCAGGAGGCTACGATACTACTTCCTCGCTCACACAATCTTCGTTCGGACGGATCAACCCATCAAACAACCCCTCAGCCGACCAGACATGGCCGGCAGAATGTTAAGATGGTCCCTCGAGCTTTCGGAATTCGACGTACAGTATGAGAGCAGGAAGGCGTTAAAAGCTCAGGCGCTGGCGGACTTCGTAGCCGAAATGACTTCTATCACCGACTCACCCTACGCAACTAAAGACAAGTGGACCATCTACGTAGATGGCGCCTCAAGCAGCTCGGGCAGCGGGGCTGGCATTATCTTGGAAAACGGCGAGGGTCTTATCATAGAAGTATCCTTAGTCCTCTCCTTCAACACGTCAAACAACCAGGCCGAATATGAAGCCCTCCTCGCTGGACTGCGACTCGCCGAGGACATAGGAGCACGAGAGGTCAAGATCTACACTGATTCCCAACTCGTCGCATCCCATATCAGCGGCGAGTACCAAGCCAAAAACGACGTACTCGCCGAATATCTCACGCTCGTGAAAAATAAGATGAAAAAATTCGCAAAGCGGAAGTTGAGCATATCCCCCGAGAACACAATTCGCGCGCCGACATACTGTCCAAACTTGCGAGCACGAGAAAGAAAGGGGGAAACAAATCGGTTATCCAAGAAATTCTGCCCAGGCCAAGTGTAGGCGAAAACGCGCGAGCTCCACAGATATTCGCCATCGGGGACGACCAATGCTGGATGACCCCAGTGTACAACTTCCTCACAAAAGACGAGCTCCCCGCCGACGTGAAAGAAGCCTCAACAATTAAGAGACGAGCGTGCTCATACACTATCCTCGAAAACAAGCTATACCGACGAGGTTTCTCCATTCCCCTCCTTAAATGCATCGACGCCTCGCAAGCACTAGAGGTACTCCAGGAACTCCATGATGGAATCAACGGCCAGCACCTCGGTGGACGCTCACTAGCTAGGAAAGCCCTCAGAGCCGGCTATTATTGGCCAACCATGCAGCAGGACGCCAAAGAGTACATCAAGAAATGCGACAAATGCCAGCGTCACGCCGACATGCACCTGGCACCCCCGAACGAGCTCAAATCTCTCTCCTCACCTTGGCCTTTCTCTACGTGGGGAATGGACCTCCTCGGACCTTTCCCGGTCGGCTCCTACCAAAACAAATACCTGGTGGTCGCTGTAGACTACTTCACAAAATGGATAGAAGCTGAAGCACTCGCTAAAATCACATCCCAAAACGTACTCCGATTCTACAAGAGGAACATACTCGCTCGATTCGGGGTACCACAGGCGATAATAACCGACAACGGCACCCAGTTCACGGACAGAAAATTCCAGGAATTCGTGGCCAAACTCGGGACAAAGCAGCACTTCACTTCAGTCGAGCACCCCCAAACCAACGGACAGGCCGAAGCCGCCAACCGGGTCATCCTCCGTGGATTGAAGAGAAGGCTGGGCGAGGCGAAAAAAGCTTGGGTCGAAGAGCTACACAGCGTCCTCTGGGCATACAGGACGACCCCGCATTCAACCACGGGCGAAACACCGTTCAGGCTAACCTATGGCACAGAAGCCGTGATCCCCGTGGAGATCCGAGAACCGTCTCGTCGGACTGAGTCACCTCTAGAGGAAGAGCTCAACGACGAAGCCATGAGAGAAGAGCTCGACATGGTCGAGGAGATCCGAGCAGGATCCTCCCTGCGAGAAGCGAAATTGAAACAACAAATAGCGCTAAGACATGACACCAAAGTCGTCAAACGCTCCTTCGAAGTCGGAGACTTAGTGCTCCGTAGGAACATGAAAGATTCACGCGAAGGCAAACTAGCCCCAAACTGGGAAGGTCCGTACCGAGTGTACGATAAAACCGAAAACGGTGCGTATTACCTCGAAAACCTTCTCGGCGAAAAACTAGCTCGACCTTGGAATGTTGAAAAACTCAGACGCTACTACAGTTAGAAACAACCTAACACTACCCGGCCGCTCGTGACGAATACGAGGAAGATACGGGCGAGGACTCGCGCCATGGTACAAGCGCGTATGCTCCACGACAGCTTCAGTCGGATAACCCTACTAGGAGGCAAAGCCGACTACACGGCGGGCCTTACACACAGACCCTCCGCGGAAGTACCTGCACGGCAGAACCCCAGCTCGCGATGGGATCGTTCACGCCGCGAGCACCTGGCCCCGACCGCGGCCTCGCGCTCGCTTATAGCGCACACCTGCTCTGCGCACCCGGACCGTTCCCCACATGCCCGGGCCATAAACCTCGGTCGAGCACAAACGTAAATCAAGAATTAACACAAAACATACATCGGATAAGCACAGATAAACATTGGAGCATAAAACTATTAAAAACCGACCAAATTGGCCGGAGATATCCAAATATTACAAAAAATTATCCGGGCATCACCCAACTAGCTACCTTGGCACGCAGGCCACAAAATACTGGCACGCAGGCCACAAAACATCGACACGCAGGCCATAACAACGAAAGACTGGTCAAACATCGCCATCTTCGTCCTCGGCACCCTCATCCTCACCCTGGGGTTCCTCCTCATCTTCCCAGTCCTCGAACTCCGGGTTCGGTTCAATTAGCCCATCCACGACCTTATGGTATGGACCAATGCCCTTCGTCACCAAACGCGGGTTGAGGACCTTCAGCTGATCCACCGCAGCTTTAAAACCGACCCCCAAGGAAGCTACACAGTCGACCTCCAGCTCCCTCACCTTGCCCAGAAGCTGAGGACGCGTCACCAAGGCTTTCTCGTCCTCATCTTCCTCGGCAGCAGGGAGATGAGCCCTCTCCAACTCGGCAATTCTCTCGCGGAGTCTTTTTCCCTCGGCCTCCAAGTCCGCAACCTTGTTGCGCTCTTTGACGAGATCCTCCACTATCCCGCTCTGGACCTCATACTTGTCCTTGTACTGTTCGAACTCGTGCTCCAGCCCATCGTACTTGATCTGAAGAGCATCGTAGTCCTTCTGAGGACAGACATTCTGAGCGTTAAGAGCCAAGGCCAAGGCGGCCACCCTCATCATCCCTTCGAGGTCCTCGGACAAATCCTTGTCTCGAGTCACCCTGTCCCGCTTGACGATGTGCCTCACCTTCTCCCGCTCGAGGAGAACATTTTTCTTTGAGAAGATCCCCCTATGCAGGGTACAAGAAGGCAGCACAATGTCCTCCTCGGAGGGGTTGTCGATGATAAGAGGGCGAAACTCCCCGGTCCCGTCATTCTTTTGTTTCTTTCCGGCCGGAGAACCACGCGAGCTCGTCCCGACTGACAAGGGAGAGCCACTGTCGGGGACACTCGCGGCAGCCGCCTTGACCTCCTCGACCCGCGATCGCTTCCCAGACACTTTGGCGGCCCCCTTGTTCTTGGCCCGCATCTTCGTAATTTTGTCGTGCAAGTCGGCCATTTTTCCTGCAAAATAAAGAGTTAGAACCAAAAAGGTGTTGTTTGAGCAAATAATAGTTATCTCACCTAACAAAATCATAGCGTCCCCGTAACTTCCGCACTCGAGGACAGCTTTGGTGTTGATGTGCCGAGGCTCCAGCATAGGGCCTCCGTCCTCCTCGAATAGGGGATCCCCGTTGGGATATGTACATATTGCCGGTCTAAACCCGTCCACAAAAGAAGCGAGCCGCTGATACCCCCCTGTATCGCGCTCGTTGAGATCCTCGTCCCGGAAAATGTAATAGTCAGTCCCACGCTCGAAATGGTCAGGTTGCCACTCTAACGGGAACCGAGCAGCTGGGCCCACTCTCCTCACCCCATCCTCAATATACTCGCGCTCCTCGAACAAATGACTCTCGGCATCAGGAGTGAGCGGTTTAACTATAAAATACCGGTTCTTGAAGTGCTTGACAGAGTCCTGGTAAATAGCGAACAGCTTCTTCGACTGCTTAAACGACACCCAACTCCACTTGCCGTCCCGATCACGCAACCTCTGCAAATGAAAAATTCTAAAGAAAAGGGGCAGAGTTGCTTCGACCTCCAAATACCCGCACACGATCTCAAAGGCCCTTAAGAACGCCAAAGCGTTGGGATGAAGTTGAGACGGGCAGAGCCGCAACCAACTGAAGACACTCCGTTGCAAATGAGTGAACGGGAGACGGAGACCAACCTCCTTAAAGACGAACTCATACATTGCGAAACGGGGGCCGGGAAATCGCGAGCAGACCCTCTGGTGAGATTTGGGCACAAAGGCCCCCCAAGAAGGCTCCTCGTCTTCGTCAAGGTCCTCGATGACGTTAAAGGCTTCTTTGGGGTGACTCGTGAAGCGCGATGCAATCATCCTCGGCTCTACAGCCACCCATTCTTCAAGTGCCCTAGGGGAGGTCTCTACGACGGGAACGTCATTTTGCGCGCCAACAGCTTCCTCCCCATCTGAAATGTCGAAGACGACATCATCCTTGTTCTTGTCGGCCATTTACCTGAAAAGCAGAGGAAACCGTGAATTCGACTGGTCAAATCCACCCTTCCACCGCAAGTCAAGTGAAAGGGCGAGGAAAAGGGACGAGGAGAACTCCCCCAATCATCAAATGGCCAACGAGCTTAAGGGTTCTCCGAATATGTACGCCGCACGCAACGGAGGTCGGCAAATTCATGCCCTCACCAAGACGTGCAACCTCCACTGCTCGTGGCCTTCATACCACTCTTTAGTAATCCTAAAAGCTGGACGTCTCATTCAAACGTTCTAGCCCCGTTCACTCAAAACTCACTCGGCAAACGCACGAGAAAAACGGTGTATCTTCTAGGCTTACTCGGCTAATTAATAAACCTTCCTCGTCACGCTCATCAACCATGCTCGCCTCACTCAAAACTAATGCATAAAACTTAAATAAAAACATGAAGGAGACGAAGAACTTACTTGGAGGAAGCGAAGAAGATATGAACGAAACGAGGAGAAGAGCAGTGAGCGGATCTTGAAGGCTTGGGAAATGTTAAGTACTAAATGAGTGACCTCCTCACTCCTTATATAGGGAAAGAAGGCCAAAGGGTGTCATGATGGCCTAGGCAGCCTAGGAGACGCCATCATTGCCTACACCCCAAAGACGGCCCCCTCCACGAAAAGCTGCCACGCGTCCCAAGGATCTTGAGGACTCCAAAAGACGCCGTCTACTTTCATCCCTAGAAACGGCGCAATAATGATTACTGCCTGTACAGCTGACACCTGTCAATCACGCTAATGAGTGACAACCAATAAGATTAAAAACCAAGACAACGGGCGACCGACCTAAACCCTCGAGGAGCCCATGATCTGGAACCGTGCTCGGCTAAACCTCCTCGTCAAAGTCATCACCCTTATTAGGCTAATGACTTGGGGGGCTCCTGTTCTGGTCTGGGCCGAGCAGGCCCAACCCTTGATTACCAGCCGAGCAGGCCCACTTCCCTTGGGCCCAATTACTGAACAGATAGGAGCTGCCAGTCGCGAGGACCCTGGCCGAGCAGGCCCAAACTTTTGGGCCTGCGTACTAGATAACCGTCAAGGAGTTATCCACGCACGAAGATCACGCGTCATGGATTCGGTCAACCATCTCCGAACCCTACGCTATGTGCATCCAGAACGTGAGTCTCCTGCTGACTCAGCCCTAGCATGGGACGTTCTGGCAGTTCCCTAGCACGTGGGCCTCCAGTTGGATTTGGCCCAATTAGGGAACCTTGGCCCAGCGCTGGGGGCTATAAATACCCTCTTTCACTAGAGGGTTAGGTATTCTATTCTCAACTCTAAACCTCATTCTCTGATAGCTACTGACTTAAGCATCGGAGAACCTTGCAGGTACCCCCCCCATCTTGCTCTTCAAGCCAGACATTACGCCTTGACGATTCTTCTGATCAGGTACGATCAATAACTATAATCACATTTTAATCAAAACTGGTTATAAATTTGGTTATGATTAAATAATCGATTTTTAAAAAAAATCCATTTTTAAAAATTATTTTTTCCAATTTTTTTTTCAAAAAAAAATAATTTATTTTGTAAATTAAAATATTTGGATTTGGATAATAACCAGATTATCATCGAATCCAAAATAATTTAATCGGTTAATAATCATTTAATTATATTCGGACTATATGAATGGATAACCAAATCATTAATAACTAAACCGGTTAATAACCCTTCAATTATATCCGAAAATTTAAAAACGATTTAGGTTTGGTTATGGATTTAGACATCACATCCGGATATTTTGCACACCCTACTTCTTATGCTAAATATTAATGCCATTGTTTTTGCCATTAATAAAATAAATGAATTCATGCCTTTTCTAATATTGTTGGTTAATTTTGTATTTCTATTTTGAATAAAAATTATAATTCAATTCTTTTTATTTTATTTGTTGTTTTAAAAAAATTGGTTAAACAAATTTTAAAAAATGTTATAAAAAACTAGGCGCTCCTTTCACTTTTGCAGGACAATTTTTTTTAATTTTTTTTTATTTCTTATTCATTTGATTTTATTTTGTTAGTTAGTTTTAATTCTTAAAATAACAAACATAATAGATATGTATTTGATTTTTTTCTTTTAAAAAAATAATAAACAAACATTTTTAAAATTATATCATATTGTTTTTCACTTATAATAATTAAATATTTAATTTAACACGTCTGAATTATGTCTTGTTATATTTCTTACGTCTTTTAACACATGTCAATACTAATTTTTTATAGCATAAATATTTTTATGATAATTAATCATTATTATAATTTTAAAAATACTTGCTAACTATAAATTTTTAATAAAAATTAATAAATTTTAATTTTAATTATTTTTTTAAATATTATAAAACATTTAACTCGTGTCTCACAAGAGTTAAAATTTGGAGTAAATGTTTTAAACTTACTCCTGAAGTTTACTCCAGGAGTAAGTTATTATAACTTACTCCAAATCTAGACCATTGATTCTTCTCAATCTAATGGTTAAAAATAATAAGTAATAGTTTTCTCTCTCCACATTTAATTACTTATTATTTTTAACCATTAGATTGAAAAGAATCAATGGTCTAGATTTGGAGTAAGTTATAATAACTTACTCGTGGAGTAAATATATCCTATATATATATATATATATATATATATATATATATATATATATATATATATATATATATATATATATATATATATATATATATATATATATATATATATATATATATATATATATATATATATATATATATATATATATACACACACACTAGTCGTCTACTCGTGCGATGCACGGAATAGTCATGCATATTTATAAAATTTATGGTTAGTGTAATTTTAAAAATAAATTAAAAAGCTTTGCAGGAATGATGTCACTAATACCTCCTACTGGCATGAAGCTTTATAGAGTGGTAGTTATAACACTGCTAAGATGTATCATAGTCTTCGAGGAGAAAAGATACAGGTGGATTGGAAGAAACTGTTTTTCAAAAATATATCTCGACCTAGAGCTCAATTCTACTTGTGGTTGGCACTGATGGGAGGGTTAGTACCAAGACAAGACTCTTGAAATTTGGGGTGTCTACTGATTTACAATGTGCCTTTTGTTAAGAAAATGAAACATTGGAACATTTGTACTTTGAGTGTACCTGGACTCATGCTATTTGGACTACAATATTGCATTGGCTGGGCTATTATAGAAGACCGGTTGCTTGGGCTCAAGAAATTCAATGGATTAATCCTAAAAGCTACTGTGACTGAACTTCTGTATGGTATTTGGCAAAGAAGGAACTCCATTATCTTTGCAAATGGAGATAGGGACAATAATATCTACTATCTACCCATTAATAAAAGATTGACCAAACTTCCAAAAATATCTTTCTCTTAAAATTTTTTTACACTACACTTTGGATATTTTAGTAATTAACAAATTCACTTTAGCTTTCAATCATCATTGGACACTTGGCAACCTCAAATCTTTTTCTCCCCAACACACATCTTCTCTCTCTTAATTCAAATTTCAAATTTCTTTCACATTTCATTTTCCCACACTTTTTTGCTTTCATTTTAATTTTTCTACATTTACTTATTATCACAAAAAATATTAATAATCTATTTTTTAATTTTAATAAAACTAAATATTTATTTATCTCACGGGTCACTATCAACACAATATTTAATTTATTTTAACCGACCATTGCACACTTTCTCTATCTTAATTAAAATTTCAATTTTATCTCACATTTTATCCCATACCTTCTTCCTTTCATTTTAATTTTTTTCTATTTAGTTATTATCCCTAAAAAATAATTTATTTTTTAATTTTAATAAAATTAAAAAATTTATTATCGGACGGGTCACTATCAACGCAATATTTATTTTATTTTAATATTGTTTTAACTTGAGAGGTAATATTCTTATTTTTATGACGGGCCACTATCAACACGATTCTTTTTTTTTTTATGATTATTTAATACAATAAAATATATATCATAAAAATAATGAAATGAATGAGAAAATTAGAATCACTCAAATTTGCTATTTTTACGGGTCACTTTCACCATTATACATTTTTTATTTTAATCAACATAATATTTATAAATATTTATAATTATTAGTAATATTCGTAAATATTTGTAATGTTAGATAAATCCTATAAAAATTCATGCTTTCTTTACAAATGGAATCCTATAATTATCATAAGACCAATATCCATTTAAGATTATGTATTTTAGATGATGTACCATTGTTCATCATCTCACCAAATATATTGATTTTTTTTTTTTTTGTATTTAGAACATATTTTATCTATTCTATTTGTTTATTATCACTAAAAATACCAATTAATCTATTTTTTAATTTCAATAAAATTAAAAATGAACTTTATCAAAGAGAATAATACTACATAGTTATTCACGAAACTAATTTTTTATCTTACGAGTCACTATCAAATTATTACCATTATTTTCAAATGTCAATTTTTTTCTTATTTTTCCATGTCACAAGTTTTTTTTAAATTATTTAATACGATTTAGTTTATCTAATAATTGTTTATTTTACCATGTGTATCTAAATACATCATATATCAAATTGTTTTTTGTTATAATATTTTGATTTCATAATTTTTCATTGTATTTTTCTAATAAATATGAGTTTTTCATATGTATATCTAAAAAAATTATTTCGTCAATATTAAAATAAATTCACCCGTGCGGAAGCACGGGTCTCTGACTAGTTTGTATGATAACTAAACAGATTGTAATTGCTAGGTGTTCTAGAAATAGCAAACTTAGCAAGCACATTAGAGATTTGACTCTTGTTGAGAGCATATAATTGCTTATTGATAGCTTGGATCTTTGGATCAGCATATGTACTTCAATGTTTTTGGAAATAAAATTTATTATTGATTCCAAAAAAAAAAAGAAATTAAAATTATTGAGTAATATGACATAAATTTATATGTTATATTATTGTCAAACTCTATATATTATTTTCAAACTCTAACATTTCTTTAGAGTCGAATATTAGCTCTCAATATTTGTTTAGAGAGTATTTTAGGTTGAATTTAAATAAAATTATGTGATATATATTTTAAAACTATTTTTAATTAATTAATTATTAAAGAATAATTGGAAGTCATAATAATGTAATTAGTGGAATTTAGAGTTAATACATTTTCTATTTTTAAGACATTTTTAATTAATTAATTAATTAATTAATTATTAGAAGAGGTTAAAGGTAGTGCATTGACAGTGTAAAATAGTTTTACACTGTCATCTAATAGAAACAAATCATTTTGCCATGTCATATAAACTTTTTTAAAATTATAGTCTAATTTGTCGTGATTGATTGACAGTGTAAAACTTTTTTACACTGTAAGTGTATCACCCATTTTCCCTTATTAAAAGATAATGGTAATGAAGTTTGTAGAATAATTAACATTTATCACCAAATAAATATACTAATTAATCATAAACTATTAATATAGGTTATAAATATAAAATCAATGAAACCAATAAGTATAGTGAAAGGAAGAGGAACGCCTTCGGATGTTATGTTTTATATTCAACATAAAAAAGTTTGTCAAATAAATAAAAAGTTTAATGAATATACATTGATTGTAAAATAGTTTTACACTGCCATCTAATAGAAAATCACAAATTTATCCTGTCATTAAAAAAATTTAAAATAAAAGAGAGTTTTAATTGAATACATGATTGTAATTGATTGACAGTGTAAAACTATTTTACACTGTCACTACATCACCCATTTTCTCATAAATGAATATCTTGTTTCATATTTATATAAATATTTCTCCAAATAATAGCAAATTTTAGTAGATAATGAGCATTCTATTTTTTTTTGCCTCATCGAATCACCAAAAGCCCATCATAATGATTTTCATCATTTTTACATCTATTATACCTTTCCGGCTTTCCCAGTCACATTATCCTTCTCCTTACATTATTCTTCTTCTCATCTATTATCATTTCAAGCACTCCTACACCAATCAAAATAATAGAGAATTTTTTAACCCACCTCCCTATGGGGTCACCCCCTGCGAAAACTTCATTTTACCCCTGCTTCGGAAATGCATTTCCGAAGTATTTTTTTTTAAAATTTTTTTCTAGACTTCGGAAATGTATTTCCGAAAACACAAAATGGGGGGTGTTTCCGGAGATGCACTTCCGAAAACACCTTTTTCCAGATTTAAGTGTAATTCGGAAGTGCATTTCCGAATTATGCAGAAGTCTAATTTTTTTGTATGCTTTTTCTAATAGTCTCGTACGAAAGATATACAAAACGTATAATATATACAAAACGGAAAAGGAGAACAAAACAAACGACATATCAACGTAAAATACTAATATAATAAATAAAATTCAAATAATATATACATGCCCAGTCATAGTGTGCGAAATATATAATCTGAATACAAAAAAAATAAATCGGACCCCTACTGGGTATGCCTAACCCTCTCTCCCTGAGACCTTCTCTGCCGCCTGTATGTCGCCGCACGGCCCGCATCAGTGACGATCCTCTCCATCACGGCGACGGCCTCTGAACCGCCCTGATCAACGACACCTCGATCCAACGCGTCCCTCCCAAGCATCTCTATCCGCAGGCAGATCGACAGAAGATCAATGGCGTGGTCATCTTCGGCCTGTTGGTTCTCCAGGATCTCCTCGTGTGCTGGCCTAGGAGCGTCGGGAGCGTCGGGTCTCATTAGAGGATGTGACACCCGATAGAACCATGTGACATACCCCTCCATATTGTGCCAGTCCTGGGTGACCCGAATGAGACGATACTCCTCCGGGGCCACATGACGCTCCCAATCCTCAAATATGCCAGTGAGCTGCACTTGGGTCACTGTGTCGGGAGCAGCCTCAAAAGGTGACTTGGGTATCATCTGGACAAATCCAAATTGTCGCATGAACCGCTCAGGGAGATACTGCACCATGGTGTTGGTCCCGCATGCCAACCAGCCAGAATATAACGAGATGCTGTCAAAGGGGACAACATCAATGTAGTCTCTGAATGGCCTCCAACAGATGTCATCGTGCATCGTGTAGTCGAGGTACCCACGGTATGGTCCCACAGCATTGTTCTCCCTCTAGAGAACATATCAGGCGGCCCTGGGCATGGCGTCCTCGTACGCAGAATCAACGTGGAAGCCGTGGATGCGGGGGAAGTAGGAGATGATTCAACTCTGAAACACAAACACGATAATGTGTTAAAAATGAATACGAAACATAAATAAATGTGAAACAATTAAAATGAAACATACCGTAAGTAGTGTGCAGGATCCGGTCAACTGCCTCGTCCTCCAGTTGGAGGCCTCATTTAGCTTCGGGTATAGGTATGCCAGAATAGCTGATCCCTAGTTCCACTGGAGAACGGTAGTCAAGTCCATGAAATAACGAAGGTAGGTAACGTCGATGTACCTTGCACTCTTGTCCACAAAGAGTGCAGCGCCTACCACAAACATGTACCAGCACCGGGGAGCGCAGCCACTGTGATACTGCACAAATAGGGCGTTATCCGCCACCTCGGATTCGGCCGCCGCCACCAGGTGGTGCTCGAAATAAGTGCTCAGCATGGTGAACCGGACATGCGGCCCACATGTCGTCTGGCACTCAAAGTCAGCAACTTTGGGCCCCATACCCAAATAGAGTGCCATCCACTCACTGGCTTCGATCCTCTGGATCCGGGAGTGGTCCAGCAGCACCCTCCTAATCGGCAAATGAAGAAGACACTGCACATCGTGCAAGGTGATCGTCATCTCCCCAACTGGTAAGTGGAAAGAAAACGTCTCCATGTGCCACCTATCCACAAAGGCACCCTGCATGTTGTGGCTGATGGTGGTATACCTCGTCATGCAGCGCCCACTAAGCCCTGAAGCTCTCACCGCATCGTTAAACTACTCAGCCTCCGGTTTAAAGAGACGGAAAACCTTCCGGGAGTGGTTCACCATTTTCAAGGTCTCTCTCTCCTGTTACAACAAAAACAAATAAAAAACAATGTTAATTAGACCGTTGAGAGAATGTTGAATAAACGGCTAAATTAAAAACGGTTAAATAATAAAGTCGGGCAAATTATAAAAAATACCTCTCCCCCCAGATACGCTGAGCGACGTGCTCGTGGTAGGTAATCAGCAAGATAGTGTCAATGGGCCCTCCCGGGTAGCCCTCCTCCTCCTCCCCGTGTGGAGGATCAACATCTGGTACCTCCTTCGCCTCGTGGTATGTCACTAACTCCTCCTCCTCCTCTCGCTGGCGGGAGGAAGATTCCCGAGCCAAGCGACTCCTCGATCAAGAAGCAGAGGTACCCTCTTCCGTTTTCACGGGAACTCGCACACGCCCCCGACCCTGCCCCCGACCCTGCGTCGACGCCAGCTGCGCCGCCCGCTCGCGTCTAGCCGATGCAGTCTGTGTCTCTCTACCCTGTCTGATGCGTGCTTGGTTGTCTGCCATGTTCCTGAAAACAATTGAAATCAATAAGAATGTGAGACAATAGAAAAAACTAAAAAAAAAAATCATTTCTGGACAACTTCGGAAGTTCATTTCTGAAACTGGGAATGGTGGTGTTTTCGGAAATGAACTTCCGAAACACCCCTGCAAAGATGTTTTCTGCAACTTCCATGGCAGACCCCAAAAACCAACATCAAAACTACATTTAATCAGTATAAACAACCTAAATAGAAGTACCAACCTATCCCAATATAATTTTTGCAATTTCTAAACACCCTAATAGATATTTTAATCATAGATCTAAAAATCGAAAAACTTACCGATTGAAGAGATTGGAGGACTTTTGAATGTAGTATAGCAAGGTGATTGGAGCCTTTGATGTAGCCTTGGAAGTGTGAATACAAGATTACACTCAAAGATGTTTTTGATTTATGGCAAACTCAAATGAGCATTCAAATAACAAGTATGGCAAACTCAAATGAGCATCCAAACAACAAGGAGGAATCGGAAAAAGCAAAGCACTTGATCACTCATGAAAGCACAGGATGATCCACTATGCATACAAGTTGACTCAACACAAGCTGAACATGAAAAATGCAGAAAATCAGCAGTTAGGTCGACCTACTGTCAACCCAGGTCGACCTAAAATGAAGAAAAATCCATACACTTTTGCTAGGTCGACTCACAGACCATTTAGGTCGACGTAAAATGAAGAAATCTTCATATCAGTCTGCTAGGTCGACCTACATAACAACTAGGTCGACCTAATCTGAGAAAATGTTCCCAGAACGCACCAAAAGAGGATTCTGGTCGACCTACTCCTTCAACAGGTCGACCTAACTGAGAGCAAACTTCAGCAAGCACTGCTAGGTCGACCTAACCTCTACAAGAGGTCGACCTAACTGATCAAGAAAGTCCAAAATTCAGTTATTCTTGGTTCCATCTGTTATGCAATTATATATATTGTGCAAGGGTTAATTATTCATCAACACCAACGACTGAAAGATACACAAACGCTTCTCATCTTCGTTCTTTGTCATCTCCAACACAATTACACATAATCATTCTTGCGTTGCGGGTTAGTGATGAGTTCGATAACGTCCATGGAACGGAATTGAAGATTCCTAGTGGGTGAAGGTTTGTGGGGTTTGTTGGTGAATAAAATCTGCGGGTTTTGTCCTCCACAACGGGTGGTTCTTGGGGGTTTTTATCAAGAGGCGTTCATTGAGGATTCGGCTGAGTGTAACGATTGAGGAACGGGGAGTTCAAGGAATCAAGACACTGCAGAAGGGAATCGAAGTGAAGCTCTTGGATAACCTTGATCTTGCTCAAGATTAAGGGGGAAGAAGATTCAAAGGATCGACATAAGTGGTTTATCGTTTATCGCTTTGTTATCTTCTTTGTATAAACTGCTTTCAACATTAATGAAAGTTTTCCCAATTTCAATTTGGAATTGGGGGCAGACGTAGTCGTAGCGAGGACGATCGACGAACTGCCTAAACAAATATCGTGTTCTTATCGCTTTTATCTTTTCCTTTTCATTATGTTCATAATTGGTATAATTGCTAAATTGATCAATGATTCAAGTGTTAAAATTGTGAATTAAAAGTTCTGCATAAACATCACAATTCACCACATCTTGAATTAGCATCAATTTGAATATTGTCACCAAGTGTTTACCTATTTGCTTAATCCACCTTACTGCATTGCAAATCAAAGTTTGTCAATCTAGAAGTTAATTGATTTTCAGTTGTGACACGTATTGTTTCGATAGCATATCTCTTTATCCGTGATTTCGAATATTTTGTGGTTTTGTAACACATATAACCCTTTGCAATAGCGGTCCGGAATAGACGCAAGTCGATTCAGAACCGCTTTCGCTATAGTCTGTAATAATCCCGGAAAAACTGTGTAGGATCTATTCACCCCCCCTCTAGATCCTTAGGCCAGCGTCTAACAGGAAATGGTTTGCAAAAAATCTCTTTGGGGTTGAGTTTGAAGTTGATTAGGATAAATGAATTGGGGGGGGGGGGGGCTGTTTTGTTAAATCTGCAAAACGCGCAGTATTTCGGAAATGCACTTCCGAAATGGTGTTTTCGGAAATGCATTTCCGAAATAAGACAATTTTTTTTAAAAAAATGGCGCTTTCGGAGATGCATCTCCGAAAACACCATTTTCTTGCTTTTCGAAAATGCATTTCCAAAGTCAGAGATATATATATGGTTTTTCACCAGAGGTGACCTAGAAGGTTGGGAGGTGGGTAAAGAAATTCTCAAATAATATCAATTTAAATAAAATTTAAGAAATTACATAAGAAAAAAAAAAGTTAAATAAAAAAAACACTCCTTCAAATTTCAACACAATCTTATCAATACATCATTGAAAGTGCTACAATACAAAACAAATCTAAAAGAAGAAGAGGGATAGAGAGTAAAATATAACAAATGAAAGTTGTGGTGTGATTTGTTTATATGTGATTTGTGAATGTATACATGGTTGTAAAATTATGTAAGTATAATTTAGAGTTTAGTGAGATTATGGGAAGTTTTAATTCTATTTTAGAATAATTTAATATTAAAATTTGAGAGATTGATTTTTTTATTATTATTATTATTATAAGAAATAAATTTCAACGGGTTATGAAAAATGGGAGATTTATTATATATTTAGTTAATTAATTATTTATTATAGATTTTAGTGGGAAATTTTGGTGGGAGAAACTTCTAGGATTATAATTTAGTATGATATATATATATATATATATATATATATATATATATATATATATATATATATATATATATATATGGGATAGGATCAAATGACACCAAGGTGTCAAGGTGTCAAAGTTTAATTTGACAACAAATCTCAACCGTTAAAAGAATTGATCTAACGGTGATACTAAATAGCCTATTTTTTAGGAGAAAAATATGCTATGTATTTTTTTATTATTATTTTATTTCATTTAGTATCACCGTTAGATCAATTCTTTTAACGGTTGAGATTTTGGTGTCAAATTAAACTTTGACACTTTGGTGTCATTTGATCCTATCCCTATATATATATCCCTATATATATATATATATATATATATATATATATATATATATATATATATATATATATATATATATTACACAAGATGAATATTTTAATAACTAATTAAGAACATCTTTAGTATCTTTAGTATATTTTTTATGAGCTCAGAGTGATTGGTAGGATTTAAAAAGTTTATAGTTGATTTGAGTAATTTTTATCTTAATAATAGTTGTCTATAAGAAATCAAAACTTGACCTTACATTTTATATTTTTTTATTCAAGTTACAATTTGTGGTGTCGTTTTCTTTACCTCCCCGTTTCACTTGGGAGGACGGCACGCTAGACCCTTCACGCGAAATTTGGAAGGAGAATGCGCCCGTGGTGGGATGAATTTTGTTTCAGTTCTTCCTACGATATCACACGAACTTTCTTATTTGTCCTACGAGTAGGAAAGGGGAAAAAAGATCTCAACTAAACCCTAGGAGTTTGCTAAGTGTGGGGATTTCACCTAGACTAGAAATTCTGGAGTCCGGGGGGTCGGTTATACATAGGGAAGTGTTTAAACACCCTACATATCTGTAGTACTCTACAGGAACCTTCTCTGTGTCATTTGTGTTTGTGTTTATTGCTAATGATTGGGAAAGTTTCTCCTTTGTGTTAGGAGAAGGAATTGAATTGATTTGAAAAGACAGACAGATAGACAGACTGACTATTTTTGGTATTTTATTAGCTCGCTGAGATTCCTTGTGAACCTCATGCCTACATATCCCTAGTGGAAGTCAGAGCTTAATGTAGTTCGGGGAACTAACTAGGGAAATTAATTATTTTTGGTGCCTTGCTTGAAGCTCAAGGTTGAAGCTTGAATTAAATCTCTGTTTACAGTAAAGAGACATGAAATCATCTTTACAGAGAGGTATTTGTACTATTCTACCACAAACATTGTAAAGGAGTGACAGAATAACTGAATTCATTTCATTCAAGAGGGGGACCTTACTTGTGTGTACAAGTATGCCAGTCAGATGCCTCTTAAATGAAAGGAAGATGCTCGTCCAAATTAGGGAAAGTTAGCACATGTCTGGGTTTTACTGCCAGCTCATGCCTTTCAAAATCCTAAATGGGAGACTTGTTTGAAATTGAAATTGAAATGTAATGTTTGTTTGAATGTGGTAGAGTAGTAAAAATATCTCTCTATAGAGATAAGCTATGTCTATCTACTGTATAAAAGATTTGACTTTAGCTGGCTTGTATGAGGCCCAAGCTTGAGGCTTTTTGATTGATTTATTAATGTATTATTTGACTCTGGGAGATGGCTCTACTGGGGGTTAATTACAGGGTATTTTTGTGTTCTGTACAAAGCCCAGAATTGAGGCTGACTCTACTTAGGGAGACTTTATTTGTGTGCCTTGTACAAAGCCCAAGGTTGTGGCTGACTATTGAGGAAATAGGTTTTTTTAGACTATGACTATGACTCCATTTTTTGTGTGCCTTGTACAAAGCCCAAGGTTGTGGCTGACTATAGCTAGGGAAAACATTATTTTCTGCCTTGTACAAAGCCCAAGGTTGAGGCAGACTCTTAAATGAATTAAGTATGGATGACTCTATGGGGAAAGATCCTAAGTGTTAGGAATCTTTGACACATGAAAATATGGTCTATCTGCCTTGTACAAAGCCCAAGGTTGTGGCTGCTGAGTGATGAAGAACTCACTAGGGAGACTCTATTATCTGCCTTGTACAATGCCCAAGGTTGAGGCTGACTCTTGACAGGGGAGTTTTATTGTTTGGGGTGCCTTGTATGAAGCCCAAGGTTGAGGCTAACTGTTTTTGTTGGTTTTGAATCTACTGAGGAGATTTTATTTATTGAAAGACTGTTTTTCTTTGGAAGCTAACCCTTTCCAGGGATTTTGACTCAGCTGGTGAAATTGTCTGTTGAAAGACTGACTTTATCATGTTTTTGGAGGCTGACCCTTTCCAGGGGTTTTGACTCTTTTGGGGAAATTATCTCCTAAGAGAAATGAATCTTTATTTTGATATTTAATAATTGACTTTGGAGGCTAACCCTTTCCAGGGATTTTATTGAAATGATTGACTGATTTGGAGGCTAACCCTTTCCAGGGAATTTTATTAAAAATGAAAGAATGTGTGGAAGCTAACCCTTTCCAGGGATTTTGTTAACATGAATGGCAGAAAGATTATCTAATGGAGACTTCTTGTTTAAAGCCCAAGATGAAGGCTGACACATGCTGAGGAGAAAATAAACATAGATCCTAGACTCTGCTAAGGAAGATTGATGAAGATAAGGGTGACAGAGACTGTCCATGTCTCTCATTCCAAAAGGTGTACTCAATGCAAAATTGAGACAAACTTAGCTTGTTAAAAGTCTGGTTTAAATTGGAAGAAACTCACCAGGGTAGGCTAAAAGGTGACTAAAGACCTGTTCCTATGTTTATAAGAAACCTGATGGGTCCTTGTATACAAGCTCAAGAGGAAGCTGGAAATGCTTTTAAGAAGCCTGTGGGTCCTTGTACAAAGCCCAAGAGGAGGCTAATCGAGGGTCCTTGTTATAGCACAAGAGAAAGCTATGTAGTTTTGAATTTATTTTGGCTCTAAGCAAATGGGTAAGAGGTTTCACCGGGAATAATTCCTCTTTGGGTGGATGTGTCCTATTATTTGGATTCTAAGGTTTTTGCCAAGATGTTTCACCGGGAATAATTCATCTTGGGGGTTTGAACTATAGATCTCTAATTAGGAAAGAGCCTTCACCGGGAAGACATTCTCAATCCTAGGCCATATTCCTATAATATATATATATATATATAGTTTAACTGCCCTAGGGTTTATACTCAAACGTAGTTCTAAACTAATATATGCACAATTTATATTTGACAGTAATTTAAATAAAGACTGTAAATTGAAAGCTTGTAAAGCCTAACCTGGATGGAGTGGAGGCCATTGAAGAAGTATGTACAGAGCCTCAACAGTAATTTTTGTTGTTTTGTTGATAACAGTTGAATATATATATGATAAACAGTTAATGGTTTTTGAAAACAGAAGAAGTGAAGATGGACAAAGGTCACATAGGTATCTGAAGAGTTTCACCGGGAATAATGCCCTTCAAATACCAGAAGAATGTTTTGAAAACAGAAAGAAGATTTTGAAAATACAGTTTTGAAAACAAGCTAAGAAGAGAAGGTGTTTGGGACTTACACTCTATTAGAGGCCCAGTACTTTATAGTACTGGTGTAAAATTAGTTTTGAAAATGATTTGAAATAATATAAGGTTTTGTTGTTTGAAAACCTTAATTATTCGATTTATTCAGAGATTGAAAACAGTTTTGAAAATTGACAGAAAGTCAACTTAATTAAAGTAGAAATAAAGATTTTTTACTTAATTAAGACCTAATTAATTAGGGTTTTATCATAAACTTTATTTACAAAATGTTTTAGGTTAAAACAAAGTGAAAATATGTATTAAAGTATTTAAGAAAACACCTAAAACATACTATTTTAAACCTAATAAAAATACATGAAATAAATAATATTTTTATGATTTTTTTGATTATTCACAAAATAGATATATTAAATAACAAGTATGTGAAAAATGAAGTGAAAATGAATTAGTTTGATAGGTTAAATAAATATGTGAAGTTGTGAAGAAAAATGAAAGAAATTAGTGTTAAAAAATAAGTTTTGGCCCTTGGAGGGTTTGAACCCACGCCCTTGAGGTCATTTCCTCAAAACTATACCACTGGGCCAAGGCGCGCTCGGTGTTAGTGACTTGCCTTCATTTGGTCATGTTTCAAAACAAGTTGTAAATCTTTGAAAAATAAAAGAATCAAAAAGTCTGGGGCGAGGGGGATTCGAACCCCAGACTTGTGGCATGATGAGACTAAGGGCGTATAGGTGGCCACTGGGGCAAGTTGTTCAGTCGTTAATAAAACGCACACCATTCAAAATAAAATAAACTCTCCCCTGAGAATTCAAATTTGCGCGCCACCACCATCTTCGTCTTCAACCTCAAGCTCTCCAGTTTTGAATTTCTGAACTTACTCGTTTCTCAACCATTTGCAACGATGTAAACATGAAACTTGCTCTAAATTCACTCACGATTCTAAATATGTAACTAACATGAACTATTATTAACTACATCTAACTAATTTACCAGAAATCGTGAAGAACCCTAAAATTTCAAAATTAAATTAAATGACTATACTGAAAGATAAATGGATGATGATAGAGGGTTTTCAATCCTCTGATGATGCTGAATAAGATAGAATCGAGCTATTTCACAAAGAGTACTTAAATTAAAGAGAGGGAGTTCAGAAACTTACCTCTGAAAATGGAGATCGTGAGGATGATAGAGAGCAACTGGGCTTGTATGAGTGATCCCAAAAGCTTCCTTGTGGCTCAGTGATGCTAACTGAATGCTTGTAATGACCTCAAACCTCCTGATTTGTTCTATGGACCTCCCTCGATTTCAGCTTCAAGTGAACATGGAGGGTGTTGATTCTCGAGTTACAGATGAGCTGCAGCCATCTGGTTAGCTTCACTATGACCCGAGGAGTGTGTCTGGATGATTGGCTTGCCTTGAAACCTTCTGAATCACTCCATGGACCTCCAACTGCAGATGCTTCAAAGTGAGAGCAACAATGGTGTTCCTCCACCTACAGAAGTGATCCAGGTGCTTGGATCACCTCAAATGACCTCCCTTGAGATGTTAGAATGCTCACTTCCCAAAGATAAGCTCTGGTTTGAAGAAATCGATTCTTCTTGCCAAAGAACTTTGAAAAACAATGAACAAGAGAAGAGAAAGAGAAAGCAAGTAATATGGTTGCTTTGGTGTGTTTTTTGAATGAGAATGAGGCCTCTATTTATAGGCAAATGTCTCAGTACTGATTGGGAGAGTGAGCTTGCTTAGTGAAGTAAGTTTGGTTTCTTAGCCATGAAGAAATTTCAAAGAATATCCAAATGTGATCATTGCATTTTCGAGCCACCTCCCCTATCCATTGATTCTATCTGATCTTAGGGGACAATTCAGATGCAAAGTGAGCTCTAATTGGTTGGTGAGAAGATTCCTTGGGTGATTCATCAATTTGCCATAAATTCTCAAATGTAATCATTACATAATCACATGTTCTTGTTTTAGGAATCTTCTTCAATTATCATGGCATGGTGAAAATGAATGCATGGCATGTTTGCAGATGTATTATGGGTCATGTAGCATCTGTATTTGAGGTCATGTGCACAAAACTTCAAAGTTCCAAAATGATGCATGACCTATAATTTCACTTCATGAGGCCAACTTTGAACAAGCATAACTCTTAGCTCAAATTGAATTTTGAGAAGGTTGAACACAATTTGGAAAGCCCTAAACATCTACTTTAAATCATTAGTTTATGTCTTCTTCAGAATCCTTTGGGAAATTTGTGAAAAATGAGGCCAAAGTTGGAAGAAAACTAGGTTAAAACACTTAGAAAAATTTCTAAGTGTTTATGACCTAAACTTCAAAATTTCCAAAACTTCATAAATGGTTGATCTTTTGAAAAAAGTTCCCTTGTAAGATGTTGTTTTATTTGGCAAGATCTACAACTTTCATGTTGGAAGTTTTTTGAGTTGTGTAGGTGAAATTTTGAGATCTCACCATGCCTTCAAAAACCCTAATTCCCGACTTTTCGCTCCTTGATGAATTTCTTTGAATTTCTTTGGCCAAATGACTTTGACATCCATATATTGATGGTATTGATCTTTGAAAGTCATTTTTTTGACCAAAAACCTTAAAAGTCAATGACGATCCTTCACAGTTGACTTTTTCCTGACAAAGTGAATTTTTGGGCTTTTGTGTAGAAATAAGATCTTCTCCCCAAATGGATGATATAAATGGATTATATGGAGGTAGTAGAGATCCTTGAATCATGTCTTGATTTTTGGATTCATGCCCTGATTAAAAGTCAACTATCTTGGTGAATTAGGTCAAAACCCTAATTTGTCGACCATGTGAAAATAATGACTGTAGACTTTGAATTGAAGTGTGATGTCTAGTAGATCTTGTCATATGAGTTATTTGAAGATGATTGATGTCTTTGAATGACCCTCTGAGGTTTTTTAGGGTTTCCCAAATGTGATCCCTGATTTCAGTCCTTGATAGGCTCAAACCCCTAGTCTGGTGACCTGAGTAAACCTGTACTCAGATGACTGGATGTCTAATCAATCATAGATGAGAAAAAATGAAGTTCTTGGGCCCTATGATTGTATTAGAGACTAATCTTTGTATTGATTGATCCTTTGCCTGAGCTTTCTTGTCTTTGAGCATCCTCGATTAGGTACCAGATGGAGAAATGACTGCTCTGGGTACTTGTCTTGACCTGATGAAAATCCTGAAGATATGTCATCTCAGGGGGGTCAAAAATTAGGGTATGACAGATGCCCCTATTTAAGTTTCTTTTATCCGGAGGGAGAGAGATTGATATCTCGATCTCTCTTGTGTAAAAGAGACTTAAATATATTAAAGAATGCCCGAATTTTGGGCGCTCCTGAGATGTTGTAACTGACGTAGTCTTTGCATGACTTGTTCCCGTTGTCGCGCTTGGCGGGGGATGAGGAGACAAACTCCTGTAGAAATACTTGATGTGGATTCTGGTGAATGGATGGCAGTGTAGGATGCGCAATCCATCTTCTTTAACTAAGTGTTGATACTTAGAGAAAGGTAACCAACTTCCCCTCGTTTCGGATGTCCATATCTCGAAACTAGTTGTAGTTGTGTTTGGACAATATCTCAGATAAAGATAAAATTTCCAAAAGTTTGTTTCCTCATCAAACTTCTCATTAGCACTTGGAGATGAGATGCCATTTGACGGTAGTAAAGAAACTTCAAAGGTTTGTTTCCTCATCAAACTTCTCATCAGCACTTGGAGATGAGACGCCATTTGACGGTAGTAAAGAAACTTCACCATCTTCCCTTTTGACTTGACGTCTTTGAAAGATTGTCATATGGGCCCGCGCTCTTTTGAGGGGCTAATGACTTTGTTTGAAGGCAGACGAACTGTTTTCGGGGTGAAAACTGCCATTCGTCGACTGACGCCTGGGGAATCAACAAACTGTTTTCCTAATAGGAAAACTGCCATTCATCGACTCTGTGGGGAATTAAAAATCCCAGAAACAGACAAACTGTTTGAAGAAACTGCCATTTGTCGATCTCTTAGGGGAACAAACTGTCTTCTACTGGGAGAGATTGCCATTTGTAGACCCTGCTGTGAGAAAGTGAGCAAACTGTCTTCTGCTGAAAGAGACTGCCATTTGCTGACTGCTGGGGGAAACAAACTGTCTTCTACTGGGAGAGACTGCCATTTGTAGATTCTGCTGTGAGAAAGTGAGCAAACTGTCTTCTGCTGAAAGAGACTGCCATTTGCTGACTTTGTTATGATAGAAAGTGAGTAAACTGTCTTCTGCTGAAAGAGACTGCCATTTGCTGACTGCTGGGGGAAACAAACTGTCTTCTACTGGGAGAGACTGCCATTTGTCGACCCTGTTATGAAAGAAAGTGAGCAAACTGTCTTCTGCTGAAAGAGACTGCCATTTGCTGACTGCTGGGGGAAACAAACTGTCTTCTACTGGGAGAGACTGCCATTTGTCGACCCTGTTATGAAAGAAAGTGAGCAAACTATCTTCTGCTGAAAGAGACTGCCATTTGCTGACTTCTGCCGGGGATTATGAACTATCCTCTGGATGAAGACTATCATTCGCTGACTCCGCTGGGGAATCATGTGTCGATCTCCTGGGAGATTCTGATTTATTTTCTTTGACGAAAAAGTGGCATCTCTTGACCTTGCTGGGGAAATACCAAACTGTTTTTTTCTTAGGAGGAAAAAACGTCCACTTGTCAATTATGTCGAGGAATCCACCCTATTTGGAGAAGAGAACTGCTCATCGACCCTCTGGGGAATGCGAAATAGATTATCTTATCCGAATAAGATTGTCGAGTGTCGCTCTGTGGGAGAATCTCGGCTGAGGATTTCCAAAAGTGAACAAACTATCTCTTTGAGGGAGACTACCATCTATTGACTTGCTTGGGGAAATCTCTCTACATGGATTGTTGTCTTGAAGGAAAAAGTTTCTCCAGGACTTGCAGGGGAAACTTGAGTTCATGCCCTCGTGACTCGGGCATTCTCATGATTAAAAGCCTAATTTGACTATGCAGTTGTGATGTAATGTATGCATGAATATTATGACAATTATAAAATGTAAAGTGAATGTGAATAGAATTGCCGCGGATGTAAAATCCTATGCTGCGACTTGAAATTCTTGTAGAGCAGAAGATGTCCTCTTCTTGTAGTTCGAACTCTGTTGGGAATATCTGATTATCAGTTGTCCGCTGTCCGAAGTGAGTAGTATGATTTGAAGTAAAGATCCGTCATCGGGAGATGCTCGCAAAGCGACCTCATGGGGAAATCTTGGTTCCCGGAGTCTCAACCGTTCTCGGAGCAACTATTTGCATTCTTCCTATTGTTTGTAAACCTTAGAAAGAAATTTCACCTTTATTCTTGCAAGTAAATTCATTTTATTTATGAAAACATTTGTTTCAAGAAAATGACTGTTTAAACTAAAAATGTATTTCAAGAAACTGAATAAGACTAGATTGCAAAGGAAAAGCACAAGGCTCAAAATATTATATATGGAATGGTAATCAGCCAAATGCTTGATTCCATGGAGTATTTACAAAGTTGGAAATTGGTAATTTTCGGGAAAAGGGCTACGATGAAACGTGACGACCGTTATCTTTCCCTTCCACTCCAAGTTGCGCTGTATTCGTGCTTCGTAGAAGATGACCTACTGCTGATGAACACTCCGCTATGGATTTTGAATGATCAAGTTTTGTCCTGAACACAGTTACTTGCCATTTATCCCTAACTTTTGCGTAAACTACCCCTTTCGGGTTTTAAGTCTACCGGGATTGATTTTTTTTATTTTTTTTCATGTCTCTAATTTTTGCCTGAATCGCCCTTTCGGGTTTTCGATTCACCGAGACGCTCTTTTTTTGCCTAAGTCGCTCTTTGCGAGTTTTCAACTTAGCGAGCTGTTCTTTTGTTTATTTAGGCGAAGTATTTCTTGACTGCGTCGACGTTCACAGGACGGGTGAATTCTTCTCCATCCATAGTCGTGAGTATTAAGGCTCCTCCTGAGAAAGCTCTCTTGACCACGTAGGGGCCGTCATAATTGGGAGTCCACTTCCCTCTCGAATCTGTGAGAAAAGATTGAATCTTTTTTAGTACAAGGTCGCCTTCTTTGATTGTGCGAGGCCGAACCTTTTTGTCGAAAGCTTTCTTCATTCTTTGTTGATATAGCTGTCCGTGGCATAAAGCTGTCATGCGCTTTTCTTCGATTAAGTTCAATTCATCGAATCTGCTTTGACACCACTCGGCTTCTGTTAATTTTGCCTCCATCAAGACTCTCATTGATGGGATTTCAACCTCTATTGGTAGGACTGCCTCCATGCCATATACAAGGGAGAAAGGAGTTGCTCCAGTCGAAGTACGTACTGATGTACGGTAACCATGAAGAGCATACGGGAGCATTTCATGCCAATCTTTGTAAGTGATGACCATCTTCTGAATGATTTTCTTGATGTTTTTGTTAGCTGCTTCTACAGCTCCATTCATCTTTGGTCTGTAAGGAGATGAGTTGTGATGTTCAATCTTGAATTCTTCACAAAGCTCCTTCATCATTTTGTTATTCAAATTTGACTCATTGTCAGTGATTATCTTGCTAGGAATGCCGTAGCGACAAATGATGTGATTCTTGATAAACCTGACGACAACTTGTCTTGTGACGTTTGCATATGAAGCTGCTTCAACCCATTTGGTGAAATAATCTATAGCTACCAAGATGAAGCGATGTCCGTTGGACGCTTTTGGTTCGATCATTCCAATTATGTCGATTCCCCACATGGAGAAAGGCCAAGGGGAAGAGAGTATGTTGAGAAGAGATGGTGGCACATGAATTCTATCGGCGTAGATCTGGCATTTGTGACACCTCTTTGCATACTGGTAGCAATCTGACTCCATCGTCAGCCAATAATATCCTGCTCTCAGTATTTTCCTTGTCATGGTATGTCCATTGGTGTGAGTACCAAAGGAACCTTCATGTATTTCTCTCATGAGTATTTCTGCTTCTTTTCTGTCAATGCATCTGAGCAGAACCATGTCGAAGTTTCTCTTGTACAGAACATCTTCATTCAAGAAGAATCTACAAGCTAACTTTCTCAAAGTCTTTCTATCTTTCTTTGATGCCCCGAGAGGGTACTCTTGCTTTTGAAGAAAGTTCTTGATGTCGTGATACCACGGTTTGTCGTCGATGATTGCTTCTACTGTGAACACATGAGCGGGCCTATCCAGGCGCATAACATCGATCCGAGGAATGTCATTCCAATTATTTATCCTAATCATGGAAGAGAGTGTGGCTAATGCATCAGCCAAATTGTTTTCTTCACGAGGAATGTGATGAAAATTTACCCTGTCGAAGAATGGTAATAATCTTCTCGCGTAGTCTTTGTAAGGGATTAGCCCTGGTTGGCGTGTTTCCCATTCTCCTTTGATTTGATTGATGACCAAAGCAGAATCTCCGTATACATCCAAGTGTTTGATTCTTAGATCCATGGCTTCTTCGAGACCCATGATGCAAGCTTCATATTCGGCCTCATTGTTTGTGCATTTGAAAGTTAATCTGGCAGTAAATGGAATATGGGTACCCTGAGGTGTAACAATGATTGCCCCAATTCCTCGTCCATAAGCATTGACAGCTCCGTCAAAGATTAAGCCCCACTGGGATCCTATCTCAGGTCCTTCGTCTGGTAGTGGCTCGTCGTAATCTTTCATCTTGAGGTACATGACGTCCTCGTCCGGAAAGTCGAAACTGGTTGATTCATGACCATTGAGTGGGTGGTGAGCCAGGTGCTCAGCTAGAATGCTTCCTTTCACGGCTTTCTGTGTGTGATACTCAATGTCATATTCTGATAACAACATCTGCCAACGGGCAATTCTCCTGGTTAAGGCAGGCTTCTCAAAGATGTACTTGATTGGATCCATATGAGAGATCAAACAAGTAGTATGTCGAATCATGTACTGGCGGAGACGCTTGGCATCCCAGGCCAAAGCACAACACGTCTTCTCGAGCATGGAGTAGCGGGATTCACAGTCAGTGAATTTCTTGCTCAGGTAGTAGATGGCATGCTCTTTTCTCTTTGTCTCGTCTTGCTGTCCAAGGACACAACCCATGGAGTCTTCTAAGACAGTTAAGTACATTATCAAAGGTCTTCCTTCCACTAGAGGAGACAAGATGGGTGGTTCGAGCAGATATTCCTTAATGTTGTCGAACGCTTTCTGACAATCGTCTGTCCAGACGCAACTTTGATTTTTCCGTAGAAGTTTGAAAATAGGAGCGCAAGTTGCAGTCATGAGATATATGAATCTCGAGATGTAATTCAGACGTCCAAGAAATCCTCTAACTTGTTTCTCGGTTCTGGGCGAAGGCATTTCTTGAATTGCCTTGACTTTGTCTGGATCTACTTCAATTCCTCGTTTGCTGACAATGAAACCAAGGAGTTTTCCTGAGTAGACACCAAAGGTGCACTTGTTGGGGTTCAGGCGAAGCTGAAACTTCCGCAAGCGTTGAAATAACTTTGTCAGATTCTGTATGTGATCTTCTTCATTTTCTGATTTGGCAATCATGTCGTCCACATAAACTTCCACTTCCTTATGCATCATGTCGTGGAAAAGCGTAGTCATGGCCCTTTGATAAGTTGCCCCTGCGTTCTTTAGTCCAAAAGGCATAACACGATAGCAGAACGTGCCCCAGGGGGTGATGAAAGCTGTTTTTTCCATGTCTTCAGGTGCCATTTTGATTTGGTTGTATCCTGAAAATCCGTCCATGAATGAGAAAACTTTGGATTTTGCTGTACTGTCTACCAACATGTCAATATGTGGTAAAGGAAAATCATCCTTAGGGCTAGCTTTGTTCAAATCTCTGTAGTCGACGCACATGCGGACTTTTCCGTCTTTCTTAGGAACGGGAACAATGTTAGCTAACCACTGAGGGTATTCTGAAGTGACGAGGAAACCTGCGTTGATATGCTTTTGAACTTCCTCTTTGATTTTCATGGCCATCTCCGGATGAGTCCTTCTTAATTTTTGCTTGACCGGAGGGCATTCTGCTTTTAATGGCAAGTGATGCTCCACTATACTGGTATCCAACCCTGGCATATCTTGATAAGACCAAGCGAAGACATCTGAGAATTCTTTGAGCAGCTGTATCAAACTCTCTCTGATCTCTGAACTGAGCGAAGCTCCAATCTTAACCTCTTTTCTGTTTCCATCGGAACCAAGGTTAATGATCTCTAGAGGCTCATTGTATGGCTGAATGGCCTCTTCCTTCTGTTGAAGTAACCGTGAAATTTCCTTTGATATTTCTTCGTCTTCTTCTTCCTCTGCCTCGAATACAGGAAACTCAAAGCTTGGAGAAGTCATACGGTCGTACGTTTCAACGGGGTATTTTATGATTAATCTGCATATGTGTGATAAGTTTTATTTAGACAACGAGGGAAGACTCGGTGTATGCAGTTAATAATATTTTTGATGTTTTTTAAGGGTGTTTTTTAGGATTACCAATTTCCGAAAAAAGAAAAGGAAAAACTAAACGAAGGAACAGAATGACATTTTTATTTATGGACAGTCATTTCTTGAAACAAAGACCCTATAAAACAAAACTCTATTGCTTTGGGCGAAGCAAAGAGGGACATTTTCCTAAGAAATAGTAAAATGCAAAGCCCTATGAAACATCTCTCCACCCTGGGCTATGGTGAGAGGACAAAATAACGGTGAAAGTTCCTACTTAGGAGTGCGATCAACAGTTGAAACTTCAACAGCTGTCCAGTAGTGGCGAACCCCATTGTGCACTAAGTAATCTGGAACCTTAGGCTTAAGCTGGCCTGTGGTAGGTCTCGATTTACCAACCACTGTCTTTGCAACACTCAGACGATCTTCTTCTACTTCAGCAGACTGAGCTGTGTGAGCATACCCATTTCCAAGTGGAGTATGTCGGACTTTCTTTTGAGGAAACTTCCAATCTTCTGAATGGAGAGACTCGTTGTCGGAGACACTTTCGAGATCATCCTCTTCTGTATTTTGGTCTTGCTCTTCTCCCAAGATGGCATTGACTAGATATGTGAACTCTAAATCCGCAGCCTCGGAAGGTGACTTGGGGATATAATCCTCAATGATGACTTCACCGGATGTTGATGATGAATAGCAAGGGTTATACATCTCTTTTGGATGAGAGAGGTACTCAAAATCAATGTTCCATCCAGTTGGAACAATATCTTCCAGAGATATTCTTGAACTTTCAGGAGCGGAGTATTTCACCATGTAGTCGAATTTTCCGCTTGGTTCTCCTAATGTATCCCAAGTCTCTTCGGGGATAGGAGGAACTTCTTCTGATGAACCATGACTTCTGGTGGTGAAGCTGTCAGTAACTTCATCACTGCTTGGTTGAGTCTTACTTTCAGATTCTCCATTTGGATAACAGCAAAGTGGTTCAGACTCTGATAGGGAGATATATCCTGCTTTGTTAAGATAGGATAACCATTCCTCTTCATCGGTGCTTTCCGTATCGATGATATTGACTGTTTGTTGAACAGGTTGAAGAAAACCTCCACTGCAGAAAGTTTCTTGAATTGGGAGAACTACCTCAATCCCTGGAATAGCTTTTGATGATGTCGGAAAGAATCCAATTCCTGTTCTGTTCTTGTTGTTGGTAGGAATATTAATGTGCCCCCAACCACTGGTAATGCCATCCTTTACAACTTGGATTGCATCTTTGTATGAAGAGATAGACGCTGCTTTCTCCTTTCCTTTGTCTAAGGAAAGTGCTTGGAATTTAGTTCCAACAACTTCTTTTGGTTCTATGTCGGAGAATGATGACAAGTTGCTGACGATCAGAGCTCGTTCTCCACATACGGTTACCAATTTGTTATTTCTTATGAACTTCAGTTTCTGATGAAGTGTTGAAGTAATTGCCCCAGCCTCATGAATCCATGGGCGACCTAGCAAACAACTGTATTGTGCTGGAATGTCCATAACTTGGAAAGTGATTTTGAACGTCTCAGGTCCAATAGTTATGGGAAGATCCACTTCTCCGAAAACTGACTTTCTTGATCCATCAAATGCTTTGACGATGACATGATTTTTTCTCAGAGGGTAATCTTCGAAAGATAATCTTGATAATGTTGATTTAGGCATGACGTTGAGAGAGGATCCATTGTCTATTAGGACTCCTGTGAGTGTATTACCCATGCAGCCAACTGAGATGTGAAGTGGAAGATTGTGGTCCACTCCTTCTTCAGGAAGATCTTCGTCACAGAAACTTAGGTTAGTTCCAGCGGAAATGTTGGCAACGATGTTGTTGAATTGGCTTATGGTAACACTTGGTTCTACGAAAGCTTGTTCCAAAACTTTCTGTAGAGCTTCCCTATGAGCTTCAGAACTCAATAGCAGGGAAAGAACAGAAATCCTAGACGGAGTATGTAGTAATTGATCTACAATGTTGTATTCACTCCTCTGGATTAACTTCAAGATCTCATCATTTTCTTTCGCTTGAACAGCATTGGTCGGATGATTATCTTGCCTATGTGGTACTTCCTCCGAAGGTTTCTCCACATTTTCTGTTGTTCTGTTGAAGACTCGTCCACTTCTAGTGACTCGACTAACATCAGCAATGTTGACAACAGACGGTAATGGTATTTCCTTACCATTTTCAATGAATGTAGCGTTGTACTTGTATGGTATAGCCTTGCTGGACTCATACGGTACAGGACCTGGTAAGTAGATGACTAGTGGTGCAACTGCTGTCTTCCTGCTATCATACTTAACTTGCATAGGTTCATCTTGATTAATTTGAGGAGATACGGTAAAGACTTCGTCATCTTCTCTGTTGGCAAGAACAGTAATGGTATTGTCATCCATCAGCTTTTGAATGTCGTTGCGAACACGCAAACATCCTCGTGAATTTCTTCGACAGATTTCGCATCTACTGTAAGCGTGGAAATCTGTTCCAAAGTAGGCAAGTCCATTTAAAGTTTTATGGAACCTGACTACCGATCCTTCAAGGTCTTCAACTTTGTAGATTTTGTATTCTCCTGGACATCCTTGAACCATGTTGATGTCACGTGCTCAGTTCTGACTTGGATATGTTGAATCCACCCTAAGTCCATTTGTTCTTGTAATGCAGCTTGAACTACGGCACATCCTTGATTATTCTTTGGACAAATTTCACATGTGAAGTAGTTGTGAGGTGGTACATGACCGTACCCAGCTTGTTTAGCGTGCATCTTGACAAGATTTTCCCCTATCTGACGAATGTCGTAGATTTGAATGACATTGGGGTGTTGATCTATCAGATTTACTGAAGCTTCTTTATGCTGCGGCAAAGGATTTGCTTGGACATTTGGATTAGTATCTTTGAAGGATAGCCTTCCGCTTTTTACTAATCGTTGGACGTCCATCTTGAAAGAGAAACAGTTCTCAATATTGTGACC